>NC_046221.1:149823492-150140868 GCF_009819885.2 Catharus ustulatus | reverse complement strand
ATTTAATAATTAATAGTTCTGGAATTTGTTGTCTGACAGTTCTCTGTCATCTGCCTCATCTGGGTTTTGGGCAGCTCTGCAATTGCTGGTGCATTTTAAACTGCAGTCATCTATCTTGATGAGGGGCAGTTTTCCAAACCTGTAGGTGCTGGAGCTCTGAAGCCTCTAGGCTGTGATGCCTTGAGATTTGATTGTGATTTTTAGATTTATTTTTCATTATGTGGAATAATTGTTTTCTGTCATTTGTGAAACTTCCCACCAGCCAAACAGCTTTAGTCTGGATCATACCAATTTTTCTCTTAGCCTCAGTTTCTTCTTATCTTTCTTGAAAAGCCACTGAGAATAGGCACTTCTGCAAGACTATCCCTGCCATAAAGATGAGCATTTTTGTCTTTTTTGAGACAAATCACCAAACTGGGGTAAACTTCATTACTTTTTTTTTTCCCCTCATGATTTAATTCTTATTCTGTTAAATCATGTTAACATAGGTTTCTAATGTCCTAAAGACTGCTGTAGTCTCTAGGCAATGGTTTGAGAACTGAATTACTGGAAGATGTGCCAGCATCTGGGCACACAGTGCAAACCCCTGAGTTTTCCTGCAGGGTGTTTGAGATACCAGTTTAGAACTGGATAGTTACAGCATGTCATGACTGATCTTCAATCTCTGCATGTCCTGGTGAATTTGGGACTAGGCATGTTTCATTTTCTTGGAAAAAAAAAAAAAAAAAAAAAAGACTCTTTTCTCCTGGCATAATGACATGGGGGTTTCTCCCTTCCCCATTCTTCTGGGCCATACAGGTGAGCTCCTGGTGTCTCCTTCCCATCTCCAGCATAAATCAGATAGGAATGGGTAAACCTTCTGCATGTAACTCAAAAGCAGTGTCTGTGCATGCATGCATACATGTGACTGTAAAAACTTTATGTGTATGTGTGTGTGTCTGTGTGTGAGCTGGGCTGAACATGACCTGACAACAATAATGTGAGTTGGGTGGTGAGGAAGGATGTGGGTGATGAGGAGGTGGCAGTAATCAAGGCTGGAAGAATGTTTTCGGCTGGATTTTTTGATTAACAAACTTTTAACCAAAGTCTTTATTTCCTGTGAAAATGCTTAAATAATGAAAAAAAACCCAAATATATTCTGGTGGGTTTTTGTGTTGCATTTTGGGGTTTTTTTCAGACATTGCTTCAGTTAGAGGAGTTTTGAAAAAAGTCAAAGAATTTTGATTTTTCCAGTCAGCTTCAGCTGTACAGGGTTGAGCTAAGAAGTGGAAAAAAGAGCAAAGGAACTGGAAATTAATCAGGTGAAGGAGAACAAAAAAAGGGCACTGCCCTGAGAAATGCATGGAGGGAAGAGAGGAGCACAAATTAAGAAAAAGTGATTAAAGAAGGAGCCAAACAGCAAGGCAGAGCAACAAACACAGAGAGTGAAGACTGCAGCAGACTTTACTTAACAAACACTTTTGTAAAAAGGAAAAAAAAACCAAAGCTCTGGAGAGATTGAGAAAGATAAATGCTCCAAGAAATGTGTCACAGAATTAAGGGAAAGGAAAAGCAGTGGGAGTGCTGCAGGGAAGAGGAGAACAAACAGTTAATCATGTTTTTATGTGCATCTGTATGTAAGTGCTGACATTCAAGCTGCTGCTAAATAATGTTGAAGACTAGTTTAAAAACCCCTGAGATCTCCCAAAAAAGAAAGTTGATGTGCAGGAGTTTCAGTTTCCTGCTGTGCTCCCAGTCCCCACAGTTTTTGTGTAATGGCTTGGAGAGTGACAACCTCGAGGCTTTTCCTGCCTGGCTGTTGTCCTGTGCTCAGTGCTGGACTTTCCCTCACCTACCAGCCCTTCTGCAAATTGGATTTCAGTCTCACAGCTCTGATCTGGCCTGATCTGCCATTAATTAAGGAGCAGAATTTTCAGCTGTGTATTTAGAGCTGCTCCTTCTTGCACCTCCTGTAGTCTCGGGTATGGCAGCAATGACATCCTCAGTGTGAGCCCTGCTGGTGGCTGCCATCAGAGGTGCCCCAGCTCAGTGTTGGTAGATGCTGAGGCTGATCCTTAGTGTTTAGATTGTGTGAATACTTTGCTATTTTAATACCCTCCAGTCACTTCTAGCTTGCTTTCTCTTGTGTTTCTGCTGATGGAAATTCCGTTTTACTGTAGTAAGAGTTTTGCTGAAGTTGCTACTTCTTCTCATCACTTACATACAGCTTTTCCATCAGTCTCTGTGTCTGTTCAGTGAGAAGATGGGTCTGCTGCCAGTTGTTAAAGTGTCAGGAGGTGACCCATGAACACTGTCCCCAGAGAAGCTGGCAGTATCTCTGGGAGACTGGCTCCCAGTAGTGCCTCTCCCCACAGCACTCAGAGCCCAGCAATTGATCCAGAAGGAATTTGTGGCTTTGTAGTCATGGTTGTCTGGCTTTGGTTTTGCTTCACTTGGCAAGTAAGTAGTGATCCCTGGGATTCTTGATCATGGAAGCCAAAAAGCAGATCTATAACATAGTGAGACATTGAGACACACCCTGCTAGGTAAGGTGTACCTGCTGTTTCTCTCTTCCAGCAAGACTTTGTTCTGTGACAATTGATCCACAAGACAGAGCTGATCTGTCAGCAGCCCTACTGATTTTTCCTGTTTCCATATCAGTTTTCACCCACTCTTGTGGATCACATCCTCTTCTCTCCCCTTGGTTCTACTACAGCACTTCCTAACAGTGGCATTCCTTCTCAGAAGATATCTAATTCATCTCCAAACCCATGATCTCTTACTTATGCAGCAGCATGAGACCCTGTAACCTCTGCTCAATTTGAAGGAGTCATTTACCACTATCAGCAGCTGCAGTTACATGCTCTGTGCCAAGCCCAGATGCAGTTCCAGCAGCAGAAGGTTTGCTTTGCTGCTGCTGCTTTGAATTTGGCTGTGGCTTTGCTTCAGGGAAAACAGCTGTTTAGGGAGCTGTGGTCAGTGTACTGCATATACCAATCATATCTTCTGTTCCTAAAATTTCAGTATCTTCTAAAGTTAAATTCCTGACATCTCAGTGAAATAATGCTGTTTGTGGTTTTTTTCTCAAATAATTGACACCAACTGCTCCTTGAAACAGCTCTTTTGCCATTGTTTTGTGCTGAATCCACAGTGAAGAAGGCTGAACTCTATATTCCTGGATTACCAATATTCAGTACAATTATAACCAGAATATAAAAGAAAAAATCAAGAGAGTAAAATATAAGAGATCTTTTGGGCACTGTGGTGTAGGAATCCTGCTCATTAATATCCATATACATTTAAAAACTATTCAGTCACTTTTGTGGTTGCTCTGGGTAGAGAAGGCAGTGTGTGATGTCTCTGCAGATTGGTCAGCATCTGCATGCAGTGGTGTGAGCAAGTCCATTGCAGAACCAAATCCTTTCTTTACTTGCGTGTGGCACAACTCCACTGATATCCCTTTTATTAAAGCCCAGCTGGTGGCAAATAGAAATGAAATCAACTGTGACAGCTCATTAGAGATATATACACCCTCTGGTTGGACATCAGTCTAGTCCAGCTCCCAGGAAAGTATCTTCATCATTTTTAGCAGTTTTTAGGCTGAAAGTCACCAAGTAACTGTTAATACAGCAAGCACCCTTCTGGCAGCGAGGGGACCAAGAGCTTTTCACATAGAAAAATTCCACTTGATTACCAAGTAGCACTTGCTTGGTAAAATTGCTTTCACCTCCATTTAGGTTCATCAAATGAAGATGTTTCTTCAGAGAGTATGCTGGGGAATTCATTGCAGGCCTAACAGTGTCTCTCTGGAATATTTTCCTTGCAGACTAAGCCCAAAGTTTCCATTGCTTAATCTTAATGCATTCTGTTCCTGTTTCATCTCCTGATGCTGAATGTAGAATTCAAAAGAACCTTTTAACAGTTTTTTAAAATGTATTTTATAACAAAACCTACAACTATTTAAATATAAATCAGGTTGTGTTCTTCTAAATCCCCCCTTTTCCTGGAAAGGCTCCTATGTTTGTACACTCAGAAAAATAGAATTACTTACTGTGGTTTCATGTGCAGACGGTGATGAAGGAAGCAGAGTGAACAGTTTGGCCTTTGATTCTTCTTTAAGTTTGCAAAGTCAGTGACAGACTATTTTGTTCCTCTATGCCAGTGCAAAATCAAAGTAGTGAGATGGACTTCAATAACTCTGGCTCCAGCTTATCATTAACTTCAAGGGATTTACTCCTTTCTTTAATCAGTCACTGAATACATAATCTGACCCAGGAAGAGTCATGAAGTGTAACTCAGTGCCTGATTTGGTCTTGAGCCAATGCTGGTGGCAGAAGTACTTTCAAGAGTTTTGATTAAAGGTATTTCTTAGATAATGAACACTCCTACAGAAAGAAGCTTTATCAAATGTGGAATGAGTATGGTCTACCAAACATTTGCTTTCAACTTCTGATCCTCTGTGAAGTAAAAAGTCTGATGAAGAGAGGGAGGGAGTTTTCCCTTACGTGCCAGGTTACAGCATTTGGAAGCGCTGGGTTTTGTGTCACCCCTGTGCTCTGCGAGTGGAGAAGGGGATGCTGGAAACACTCCTCAGCTCACTGAGGGTCTTTGAGAAGGAGAGAGAAAATTACTCTTTCATTATAAGGTTTGCCAAATGATCTCTGAGAAAATGTGATATCATTCATATGCATTGCCAAGCTGGAGAGATGCCGCACATCTTGGCAGTCATCTAGAGCTAACATATAATTCCTTTGGGTTGGTATGGGCTTTATCAGAAACAGCTCCATATGCAGTATTTACATAACTGTGGTGGAGTGTGAGAATAAACACAGCTGTGGCATTGCCCTAAATATTTCAGTTCAGTGGGGAATTAAGGGAACTTTATCACTGAACTGCAGATAAACAGAAGTCAGTAAGAGGTGGTCAGTTTAGCCAAGGAACAAATCAAAACTATAATGGTTAGGCTGCTGGAAACATTTAAGTGCCTTATTCTTGGAGTTTACTAAGGTCACTGGCATATTTTTCTTTTCAGAAAGTATGGAAATGCCATCAGTCAGCTGCTATACAGAAAGCATCATCCAATTGGACTGGTGAATCAAAGCAGCGTGGGCTGAAAGGCAGAAAAGGAAAGAGTTTATAGGGATGCAGCACTTTCTGTATCTGATTGCAGTCAGAGCCCGTGGGTTTCCAGGAAGATTTAAAGTTTCTTTTAGTATCTCCATCCCAACTGACTTTGGAGACAGGAGTCCTGGGTTTTTGGTGAAAATCCGCAAGCTCAGTTTCCTGTGGTTTTCTAGTCCAGATCTTACAGCAATTACCAGTAGCAGAATTCAGACAGTTGAGGATTTAGACTTTAGGGCGTGCAAATAAGTTGGCCTGCGTCACAGCTTGCTAAGGAATGATGCTTGCAGGTGTATTTCTGGGAGTGGACAAGTGCTGTGGATAAAAGCAATAATTTTCAACGCCGTCAAAGCAGCAGGTATTCCTGTTTTGAACTAAGTTTTGAGAAGTGTAGTGGTATTGTCCAGTCATCTTGTAACTCAGCTCATGGAACAAGGAAGACTTTCTGCAATTGTTAGTGCATCACCATCAAACTTTGGTGACAAGCATTCCCAAACTAGCTCTGTTGGAAGTCACTGAAGGATGAGTATTTTTGCAAACATGGCTCAGTATGTGTGTATGCATACTAGAATTTAGACTTTGATATCACATTTGCATATGCAGATATTAGAAAGAATATGCATGGTTTAGAACCCCTTAAACAGAGCTGTTAACTGTCTAAATGTTCATTATTTTAGGGGATAGGACTCTTGTTCAATACTTAAATAGTCACCATCAAGGAAAATACACTTTGATGAAGGTCCAAGTATTAAAATACCTGTTTGTATGTTAATCCACTTTTTTGAAGGAAGAATATACAAATTGGAGGTAAACAAGTTGCCATTTGGAGAGCTTTGGAAGCTCTTTCAGCTCTCAATAATTTATTTTCAAGTCAAAACCTGCTACAACTCTAACATAAAAAAATCACACAAGTTTGCTGCTGTTCCTTTGCAACTGAGAAAGCAGCACTCTCTTCTGAATCTTTAGAGTCTGTGTTCAGCACTTTGTTTACTGCATGATGTGCAGTGAGTTTGTAGGTGGAAGTCCCCATGTAGAAACCACAGGTTTTGTAAAGAGCATTGTTTCACACAATCTATATGGTATGTTAGCATTTTTCCAGTGCAGCACAACTGTTGTGTTGTCCAAATAATTTTTTTTAAAAGAGGTATTAAAATGGGATACAGAGGACTGAAAATTGTGATTGCTGCTTCTGGCCTGTTCCCTGCCTTGTCTGGGTTCTTCACTTTTCCACTTTTTTGTTGGTGAAATGAGGATGCTGTCACTGACCTCATTTGTGAAATGCTGTAAGATCTCCTGCCAAAAACTGTTCTGTAAGTAATAGGCAATATTTCACTGATTGCCCCAATGTATTTTGAAAATCTAAGCCTGTCTAGTTTGTTTTTGGTGGTGACTGCCTACAAGAACAGGCTCCAACTGCAGTTCAGAGTTACAGTGGGACTCAGCAGTGGGACAGCTGTGTTTGTGATGGAAAGACAGGCACAGCACAGTGTAAGAGTGTGATTTGGAATGTGCCTGTCTATAAATACAGTTTTCTAGTTCACAAGACTTCCATCATGTATCAAGGAATTTTGCTTTGGTACCTGAAACTGAAAATTTGGAGCTTCCTGGAGTGGCTAAATAAGAACATTAATTTTCAGATAGTGCTGAACTGCAGCAGCTTTACTGAGGAAACATGCATTACTGTGTTGGCTCAGTGCTTCCTGAAAAATCAAGCCACTTCTTAAGCTATCCAGTGATTTAAGACCCTGAACAGTTCAGCTGCTGAGTTTGGAAAATCATGACCTTTTCTATATTTAGAGCAGTGTCTACGTGGAAACCTCCCCTTCTCAAAATGGACAAACATGAAACCAGGGATCCTGCATCTCTGAGCCCCAGAGAGCTGTGCAGAGAGTCACCCTCTGTTCTGGATTCTGCTCTGGTTTAACCAAATAATTAAAACCTCTTAATTGTTAGTTAAGCTCCAAATTACTGGATTTTGTAGTTGCACAACAAATATTTGCATTACAGTACTGTTTTGAACTTCAACCTGAATAAATTCCCCTGAACTAATTAATTTTCTGCTGCAGAAAGGAGTCATTGTGTGTCCCAGAGACTGGGCAGCCATACACAGGACAGAAGTACATGCTTAGGCTCAGATCCCAGGTCAAATTTGAGAGGGTAGCATTCGAGGCTGTCACTGTACTTTTGTAATAAAAAAGCACAAATGTGATACAGAGTTGAGAGATGGGCAATGACCAGGGCTTTGTTTCATAATTGCCACATAAAGATGAAACAGGCTATTACTTTGTGGGTTATTTAACAGATGTTCAAGTAGAATGGCCCACAAAGCTATACAGAGCACACAAAGCCCCACTAATAACTAATAACTTCACTAAGAACAGAGCTGAAATAGCTGCAGCTGCCTGTCAAAGCACTTTTGTTGTTGTTAGCAAAGGTGTTGGCACAGGTCCCATTACCACAACGAACAGGATTCATTTTCCTGAAAATTGTTCAGTTGTACTTTTCAAACCACAGTGGAAACCCACAGGATGGTCCAGTAGGAACGGTTTTTTTTTTTTGAAACAAAACTCATTTCCTTCTACAGGAGTTTGAAAATCTGTAAAAGGTGTCTGCCAGCAGCAATCATGTGGTTGTTGTTAGCACTTTGTTGTTGCCACTGTTAGCAGGATCTAAATGGAGGATTGAGGATGCTGGAAAATCCCAGAGAAGGCCAGTTGTGCTAGACCTGTGTTAATTTGTAATGATATCACTGAAACCACAGAACAATCATAGGAAAATTCCTGTTTGGAATGAGGATGATTTTTATTTATCTCTGCATATATAAAATAAACACACTGAAAAACTCTGGTTGTACCATGATAACCAGCCAAGGAAGGCAGCAGCTTATCCCTGGCTTCTCCATTGCTGTCTTCCATGCAGTTTGCAGTCTGGCCAGTGTCCATGTCAGTGAATGTTCCTCTTGCCTTGAAACTCCTGTTGGTATCTGTATGTGGGATTGCATCAGCACTGGCAAATCCCCTTGTCAAGGATATTTGCATAATGCCAGTAGAGACCTGGCTTCAGTTAAGATGATCCCACTCTATTCAGGTGTTGTAAAGGTAAGTTTTTAGTGCTAGGTCCCAATATTAGTATCCTTTTTCACTCATTGCATTCACTAAACAAGGTAGTAAATTTAGTTGCCTATTAGTATATGAATGAACATAATGTTTTTCCCCCCATTTTTCTAGAATTATTGAAGTTCATTCACCTGATGCCAAGCACACCGTGGTGCTCAGGAGTAAGGATTCAGCCACAGCCCAGGCCTGGTTCAATGCCATCCACTCCAGTGTCAATGAGCTCATCCCCAGGGTGATTGCAGAGGTCAGAGACCAGCTGGGTAAAACAGGGATTGCTGGAAGTCGAGAGATTAGGCATCTAGGCTGGCTTGCAGAAAAGGTAATGAAAACATTCTTATTTTCATTTCTAAGCTCTCTGTCTCTTATTCTCTGTATCTGACGTAGAGAGACTAAATGAGATTCTGGGGTTTGATTTACCTTTCCTTGAAGATCTTTCTTTCTTAACATGCCAATTTTTGTGCTTTAAAAAACAAGCAGAAAACTGTAACATTCCCATAGTCTTTGCTTCTACACGCCAATTATCAAAGACTTTCCTGGGAGATAAAAAGTCTCATGTCAAGTTCAGGGATGGGACATGAGTCACAAAAACTGACACCAGCCCTTGAGTTCACCTGCTATTACAACTCTCATCATTTATAAGTGTTGGCACCTTCCTACTCCCAGCTTGGGAATTACCTACTTACTTGAGCTATGTGCCTGGCCTCTGGAGCTGGGCATGATCTGGAGCTCCCATAAAGGCTGGGAGCTGCTTCTTTAATTTGAAGTGAGCATCCTATCAAGCTGAGCTTGCAACTGCAACTCTTGCCCGTCTGTCAAAGTTTGAGTATTAAAATGTTTTATGCACAGAGAAAACCTGGTGTTCAGTTTGACAGTAGTTTGGGATCTGTTGACCTGTGAGAAGACAATCCATGAATGCATGGGGGTGGTATCAGTATTACAGGATCTGGTTTTAAATCAGTAGCCTCAGAATTCATTTTAGGCCCTGTACCAACTGATAAGTGTGGATTTGCTGTGGTAGCAGTTTTAGAATTGTGCCTAGAAGTAATTCCCATCCACCTACTGCCTGGGCAGCCATTCAGAGCATCTCTGCCCCTCCAACTGGGGTATGTGGAGAAATGGCCACTGTATAAACACTGCCCTTTCAACCTGTGCATCCAGCACAGATGTGGAAATCTGACTGTAACTGCCCTGAAAAAAACAATGCTGTATACTTTATCTCTTTTGGGGATTTTGTAGATGAAAATATGGAAGCCACAGGCACAGGTGCCATATTTCTATCTAGTCTCCATTAAGAAGGCACACCATTAATTTTTAGCAAAACTTGGGTCTCTCTACACCACTTGCAGTCACACAAAGATTGCAAAGCCTTTCAGGCAGATTTTTTATCTTTTCCTGTCCCTCCCTCCAAGCTCACAGAGTGGAGACAACAGCACAACTCTTCAGCTTAATGCTGTAGAAAATGTAAGTTGGGGGGATAATTTGGGATTAAAACACCAAAGGATTGGTAAGTAAATTTTAGCAGTATTAAACTATACAGCCATGAGATCTTTAATCTTGTTTTCCTTTTTGTATTTCTATAAACTTACATAAAGCTGAACATAAGGGGCTTTTCCTGTTGCAAAATGCTTTCCTCTGAAGGGGTAACTGCTCTGAGTCATCATAGAGATCTTGTAAGTATAATATTCACAGATCATCTTAAGTGGACACATGGCTTCTGGTTTATGAATTTCCTCTTCTTACAGTTAATACACAATATCCCATTCACATGCTTCTCTCATTCTCCTTTTTTTTTCTTTTTTTTTTTTCTTTTTCTTTTTCCCCTTATGGTCTGAAATCTTATTTTGTGTTACTCAATATGGACCATTTTGAGGTCTTTCTAAATTTAGTGGTGAAACTTATTTTGCCTTTCTTAGGGTCAGGCTGTGGCTCTGTGCATGTTCCAGTGTATTTATGGTGGCTGTTACCAAGAATTAGCCTTGAGAGACTTGCCTTGAGAGAGTGACATTGTTACTGGAAAGGCAACTTGTTTTTTTTTTTCATTAAAAACCATCCAGAATTGTGCAGTAGTACCAGAGTGATGTCAAAAGTTACCACCTTTTTCTCATGTTAGAGATCTGTTCAAAAGTAGAGAAAATCCCTTCAGGTGGCAAAAATGTGATTTCTTTCTGGACTGTGGGCTGCAAAGCCTGGATGAAAGAGTTAACCTGTATATAGTGTGTATACACCAGCTGTTTATGTACTGTGTCAGAGGAGGTGTTCAAGGCAGCTGAGGGAGGTGCTCACCACAGATGCTCCTTGTGAGAAACCTGGGTTTGTTAGGGGAGGAGATTAAATTCTGCAGTGATTTGTGGAAGTCACTGTGAATACCAGTGTGGTTGTTTGATTCTGCCTGGATGCCAGGTGCCTACCAAGGCCACTGTATCACTCCCCCTCTTCAGCTGGACAGGAGAGAGAAAACAAAAGGCTTATGAGATAAGGGAAAGGAAATACAATTCACCAATTACCATCATGGGCTAAACAGACTCGACTTGGGGAAAAATTAATTGAATTTATTACCAAACAAGCCAGTGTAGGGTAATGAGAAAATAAAACCAAGACTAAAGAAAAACCTTTCCCCTGCCCCTCCCTTCTCTTACTTGTGATGTTCTCTACCTTTCTCCCCTCCCTGTGGCACAAGGGATGGGGCTGTGGTCAGTTCCTCACACCTCATCTCTGCTGCTCCTTCCTCCTCAGGGGAGGACTCTACTGCTCCCTGTCCCAGGGTGGGGTCACTCCCACAGGACCAATCCTCCAGGAACTTCTCCAACATGAGTGCTTCCCACGGGCAGCAGTTCCTCACAAACAGCTCCAGTGTGGATCCCCAACAGCATCACAGGTCCTGCCTGCTCCAGGGTGGGCACCAGTCCTGCCAGGAGCCAGCTCCTGCATGGGCTTCCCACAGGGTCACAAAAGCGTCTCAGACTGTAACTGAGACAGCTTTTATGGCATCATATTATGTTACTTACATAGCATATCCTTAAAGTCAATTTTCAGTAAAATGGGAAGACTGTGAGCTGAATTCCTCTGCTTGTTTGGGGAATGCAAAATGTAATCCCATAGAAATTTCACTGTAATTTGCTGTGATTACTCTCTGCTTCAGTTAAGCTATTTCCTGGTTTGATTTTTTTTTTATATGACTCTGCTCTAAAATTAGCTCTAAACTTCAACCTACATGACACTACAAAAATAGATTCATTAGGGGAGCCTCCCTCAGGTGGGTGACATTAAAATAAATAGTAGGTTATCTAAGATACTCAGACATTGCATTCTAACAGGATTCTACCACCTTAACTGAACTTCCCTGTGAAGAAAGCTCTGAACTTGTGCTCTTCAACCTGAAACTTCCATCTTCTGAGTCCACCTTCAGGTTCCTGGTGGGTAGTGAGGGTGTCTGCTGGTAAATAAGAGCTCTGCATCACTTTAAGAAAGCAAATGTTCTCTGTGGCCTTCTTATAAGCAAGGAGAAAAACAGCCAGAAGCAATCATTAGAGATGCCATCTTCCCTCTTTTATTAAGGAAGTAGCCTTGTCCTGACCTTGGCCTTATGAGGAACGTTTCTGAAGTTGACCAAGCATTAGGGAGTTGTATTAGTCACCAGCATCCCAAAACTTCTCTGTAACTAAGAGAAATACCAAGTGCTGGTTTGTAATGAAGTGTGTGCACACCTCGTCACTTTGTGTTTCCTGTATTTCTTTTTTCACTTCAGCAAGACCTGAAGTTGAGCAAAGCGTGAGGGAATAGTTACATGTGTGTTTTAATATTTTCATCTTGTCTTTTTATAATGTTCCATATAAAGATACTTTTAGCAACCAATAAAAAAAAAAAAAGTTAATAATGTTATCTAAATTGAGGAGCTTTTCCAAATGTGTATTTTTTTTGCTCTTCCAGAAACACTTTCAATCCTTGTAGAAATGTCTTCTCCAGCTTCCCCCCGACCCCCTTTTAATATTTCTGCACATCTCATGATTTACAGAGGAGCTGGAACAGGCATGGCTGCTCTTCTCCTTCCACATCCCATCCACCACTGAACTGCTTCATGAGGAGCAAATTCTGCTCTGAGCTAAAACACTGAGGAAATGGTAGTTTATTTTATCACTGTAACGTCTGCTCCAACAGACCAAAATATTGTTGGCAAAAGCTTTATCTAAATTTTTTCTTCTTTAATGCAAACACAAAGGGGTGTTCTGGCAGAAGGGGTTTTGTGAAGGTAGCTTTTGCCAATTCAGCCACACAAGCAAAAGCATGGCTGGCTTCAGGGGCAGCTGAAACTGTAGCCAGGCGCCAGCATCAAGCTGGGTCAGTTAAGAAAAAAAAACCAAAACTAAATGAAACCCTGAGCTGTTGCATCTCTCTCTATCCTCCTGTGCCAGTGATGCTTTTCTTGTAGGCTCAGAAGAAAGAAAAAGCGCTGCTGCAGCCAGAGACTGTTCTCCTTTCCGGATGTCAAATGTCTTACAGGCAGTGGACTTCTGAAAATTATCTCAAAGCTCCTTTGAGAAACTTAAAAATAGGAATTGCTGCAAGTTGTCTTTTAGAATGTTAAATTTTGTAGCTGCAGAAAAAGTGACCTTGTGGGCTTTTCTCACTAGATCTTAAGGCCAGCACGTGGTTCCTGTTCATGTTCTCTGCCTGTGCAGGGCGAGGGTGTTGCTGCTCCCACCACTCTGGTGTGGGTTTCAGAGGGAAGGAAAGACCTGAGGGGAAATAACCAAAGCAGCCTGGTGAACCAGAGTTGTTTTTCAGCTCCTGACACTATCTCTGAAATGAAAAGTGTGTTAATATATTACAGGCTGTTCAGTCTCCTGAAACCTTAGATAACCATATCATTGTGTTAGTGCTGAAGTGCAAGGCATGTCACAGCAGAGTGATCTTCAGTATCGAGCTGTATATTGCAGTATTACATTTATCTCCTTGCTCTCACTCTAATTCAGAGGAGCTAGTGATAACAGGAAAATTGTGAGACATCCAAGCTGTCCAAACAAGATTTAGGCAAATGACACGGGAGTGTATTTGGGGTTATTTTTCTTCCCCAGTATGAAATGAAAATGTTAGCATTTCCTTAGGAAGCACGTTCACAGGTTAGCAAAATAAGTAGACAGCAACAGGGGCATGTTGTTATTCTCATCACAGACAAATGAGTTTTCAAAGAAGTGGAGATCCTTAGTTAAAAATTTTTATATAATTTCTAAATTGTAAAAGTGAGCTTAAAATGTCTTTGCACGAGAAAACCATAGCCCACCATGTAGTTAAAACATTTTGCCATTATTTAACATTTTGTGTCCGGTGTTATCTGATCTTATTTATTTATATCTGACTTTAAATAAAGCACAGCATCTGCTAGGCAGCATTTTAAAAAATGTGGCATGGCTGTGTCCATGGTTGCAGCAGCCACTGCTCCCCTTAGCACTCCCAGCTCTTTCATCATGGTGGTGGCAGTTCTGGTAGAAAAGTCATTACTTTTGGAGGGACACCATTAATTTTCTGCAGGTTTTGTGACAGAGGCAAATCCCAGTGTAAGCCAAGTAGTGAGAACCTGTGGCAAGGAGGGGATTGGGAATCTGCTGCTTCCTTAGGCAGTGTGTCACTGTTTCTCTGGGGTGGCTGCCTCATCAGTGCACAATCTGAACCAGCATCATTTTCAGGAATAAAATGCAGGTTGTACTAATCCCCAGGTCTCTCTTCTGTGCCTGGAAAGTACCTGTGCATATTTAGGCTGAGCCTACAGCAAGCTTTGGGTTGTACTGTATGTTAACCCAGTACAAATCAATATATGATTTAACCAGATAAATAAACTGCTAGAAAAATTGTTGTTTGCTTAAAAAACTATTACTGAAATGCCTAACTTATTTGCAAGGGATTTACAGATAAGTTTGGAACTATTGCCCACCTATAACATCCAGGAAGAAGAGCAAGGTAATTTTGTCCTGCTCTCCTGCTTTTTGTGGTTAAAGAAGGATGCAATTTCTCATATTGATAATACACATCTGGTCATAATCTTAAAATTGATCTGACCTTTTAGAGATTTCATATACCTCAAATGGAAAACTTTCTCTGTGTCCTAAATTAGAAACTGCTCTTTTAAATGCCAGTTAATGACTTGCTGTGGAGCACTTATATCCAAATGAAGAATTCTGTTTTTGCCCTGTGTCACTTAACCTTGCAGCTTATTAATTCCGGAACTTATTTGTTTGCTTTGTAAAACACCAGAACAGGGTTCTTAATTACATTAACAGTCTTCATTATCTGGGATAACGATCAGCCTGTTCTTAGGAAAGACGTAAACCTGAAATAGCATGAAGAGTAATTTCCTCTCCAAGCTTCAGTGAGGTTCCTCCACAGGCCATTTTTACCAGCAGTGACATCGTTCTCTCCTTGCTTTTGGTGTCTTCAGTAAATGGCTGTATTAAGGAAAACTCAGGCTGAAAACAGCCTTTACATTCACTGTACTGTTTTAAAGGCTTTGCCAGTCTTTATCTGTAACACACATGCTATTTCTCCCCATGCCAGTGAGAGACAGCAAATAATAAAATTAAGTAAAGTGCTCATTGCAAGAGGACTGGAAAGCGGAATAGGTATAAGTAAATAATGAAAAATTATAAGGAATGTGGTGGTAAATATATGAAGGACCTGAAATCGAAAGTCTGTATTTCTGCAGTACAGTTGGTTGTTGTAGTGAAGGAAAACCCCTCTATCAGATAATTATGGAGCACAGTTAAATAGCGAGTGAACATTGTTGTGCCTGTGGTAGCCTTCAGGTATTAAATTATTCTTGCAGAAGTTGAGCTGCAGCTCAGCTTGCAGTGTGAACTGGGCCCTGCACATCCCCTTGCCCTTCTCATGAGGGCTGCATTAGTTGTGGTCAGATCCCAGCAGAGGTAATCACATCCTTCCCACTCTCCCTCTGCCTCAGCTGTCCTGGCAGACGACTTAGCTTTCTCCATAAAATACAGCATGTGTCTATTGCTGTTCCTGTGAACCCCAGGAATGATGAGAAAGTTCCTTTTTATAATCATTCTTCTCCATAGAGTTTGATGGAACTCCTCCTTCCCTGTGCCAGGAGGAATTCTGAGCCCGAGCTGTGGCTGCTGTTCTGTCAGCTGTGCCTGCACAGGCTGGGACACCAGCCACAGGCAGGGGACACCAGCCACAGGCAGGGGACACCAGCCACAAGCAGAGGATACCAGCCACAGGCAGGGGACACCAGCCACAAGCAGAGGATACCAGCCACAGGCAGGGGACACCAGCCACAGGCAGGGGACACCAGCCACAGGCAGGATCCACATGGCTCTGCTGTGACAGGGAGCTTGCAGATGCTGGTCAGCACACCCAGGGTTGGGTTTGAGAGGGGAAATGCCGGTCTGTAGCATGAAAGGAGGGAGGGGATGCTGAAAGGAAACGGGGAGTTCAGTGCCTTCCTGAGGTGTGGGAGATGTTTGTTTCTCTTGGTTTCTCCAACAGAACAGGGTGGTAGCTGTGGGACCACATCCTAGTGTGGTCTGGAGCACATCCTGATGTGGTTCTGAGCACTGGCTACTTTGCACAGTGTGTCTGCCATGGCATGAATACTTAATTCTCTGTTCCAGATTACCCAAACTGGAATTGCTGTTCCGCTGGGTTGGATTTTGCTGGACGAGGAGCTTTCTAGATTTTGGTAGATGAGCTATTTACTTCCTAGATTTTGCTAAATTTTCAGGATGTTGGGCCTTTCTATCTTTTCCCTTGGCAGCTGCAGTTGATCTGTCCAAAGGGGTCCAGCTCTCCTCGTGCATGTGCTGGACATCTCACTTTTTGGGGCTGCACAGGTTTGAAAGCCTCTGTTTGAACATATTTGCAGTACAGTTCATTTGAAAAAAGTACCCAGCAAAGATACAGGTGTGATATGAAGGAAGGCATTGATCCCCCTCCTTCAGAAGCTGGGCAAAGGGTTCCTTTTTTCTCTCAGCCTCTGATAGAAAATATTGCAAGAAAGATAGTGAAGGAATTGGAGGCACTGATGCTGAAACATGATTTAAATGCAACATGAACCTGCTTTATAAAACACGTTGCATAGAGAGCAGAGACCTCTACTGAACCCATATCCTGTCAGTGGGGAGTGGAGGGTGGCCTTGCTAATTAGTTTGAACCCTTAAGTTCCTAAACACCTGATCTGCTTCTGCCTCAGTGTGTGTCTGCCTCCAGGGGTGCCAGCAGTGGTGGGTTAGGAAGGGGAAGCCCCTGTTCTTGCCCAGCTGTGGGATGCAAGGTGGGAGAATCCAGACCAGCACAATGGTTGAGGAAGGTGTGGAGCTCATCTTGGGCATTTGGAGATGCTGTGGAGCGGTTGTTCAGGGTGAGGCATCTGCCACTGAGGCAAGAGTTTGGGGCAAGCTCAGCTGAAGCAAAGAGCAAGGCACATGCACTCTGAGCAATAGGGAAGCTCTGAGCACTGATCCCACTGACCACAGTGACTCAGGCAGAGCTGGGGACACCCTTCAGCCCCTGGATCCCTCTTCACTTCCATGGGCCAAGCAGACTCATGCTGACATCCCCAGGGCTGATCCACCCTGAGTACACTGTGCAATGTGGGGTGCTGGCAAACACTGTTTTGCAAGAGCTGTGCCCTTGCACTCTGTCTGTTTGCTCATTTGTCTGCATTGTTCTGCTTGCAGACTGCATGTTAGAAGCTTGAAAAGAAAGGGATTGTCTGTCTTAGAGAATCCTGGATTTTTTGGGCATTAAATTCCCATCAAGCTGCATTTTCTCTCTTCGAAGTTACCTGGTTCTCATTTGCTGGTGTTGTCTCCTGAAGTTAAAAATCACCTTCAGGGGAATGGAGGGGCCCGTTAGGGGAGTGTTGACCTTCAGGCTTTGCCCAGTATGAATTCCTCTCACCCCAGTCATCGTTTCTTTGGTTTTTTTCTAGCATAACAATACTCCTATTTCAGCTTTTTGATTAATGGCATGAATAAATAGATCAGAAAGCAGCAGAACTGGCCATAAAAAAAAGCCTCTTTGCTCTGCAGCCCTTCTTCTCCCCCCAGGTCCCTTAGCTGATTCCCAGAGAAAACTTTTGGCAAAAGTAGAGCTATTCTTAGCAAAAATACCCTAATTTAGAGAGAAACATTTAGATTTTTTCCTCTCTTTTTGCATATTATTGCCCCATCATGCTCACCCACTCAGCTTGCAGTTAGAGGAGTGCTATCTCTACCCACCAGTGCTTTTAGGACAGATGAGCTGGTTAATGTTGGAGGGCTGTCGTGGAAGAGCAGAGTATCACCACTGCTACAAGCAGGAGAATGTATGCCTTGAAAGCTGTTTTGCCAAACAACTGTTAGCAGAGAAAAATAAACATATTTTCTAAATATATCTTAAGGAGAAGTTGTGTTCTCTGTTGGAAAGAGGAATTGACCTTTAGAAGAATAAGAGAGTTTTAAAAGAACAGTGAAGAGGGAAAAGTTATATGGGTTACAATTTTTGGTGTGGCAAGACATTCACTCAGTGCCCACTCTACAAATCCAGTTCAATTTTAATGCTCAACCTCTGTTTATATAATAAATTCCTAAGGCTATTAATACCAGCCTTTTACCTTATTATCAAATCCTGTAAAAATAAAATTTTGCTACCTAATACCATGAGAACCCTTTCAAAAATGTGCCATTAGACAATTATATTGCAACACAGCAACTCTGTAGACTGCAGGGAAGTATTTCTCATGCAGTCTATTGGTTGCATCAATAGTATTTTCAACACCCTTCGTTACTGAGGAAGAAAGAACATGCTGATACCATATGTAAAATAGCATATTCTGAAGTTCTGATTTCAGGGCTTGACTGTGGTAAAAGTGCTTGAGTGTGAGTGAAACCTTGTAAGAGCTGTACTTGAAACAAATCCACAATTCAAAAGGTTTCATGTATCATTCCTCTTCTCTCTCCCACTCTTAAATTAATGATTGTTTTATTTTAGTTATTTTAAGATGGGAAATGTTTTGACAACTGAGTTTTAACATTAAAAAAAATATTGCTGATTAAAAAAATCCTTTTATTCCCTTTACTCCAGATTCTTCAGATCCAAAGATTTATTTCTGCCTGCAGAATTACCCTCTCTTCTTAAGTGGACAGTAATTGATAGTGCACATCATGATAATTAGTCTAACGAGTCTCCTAAACTCCAAGCCCCACAGCTATCTTTAAGCTCCACATTGTCTTTACTGTAATGTAAATAAAAGCTTTAGAAAAGGACTGAAAATAAATTTGATAGCAAGGGAGCCTTGTTGTCCTCTCCAAGGGGTTTTCTCTACTCATTTTTAATGAGGCCCATATTAGTTGTCATTTGTACCTTCCCTGATGAATAGTTTGGAAGAAAAGCTTTCTCCGTGCACAGCGAAATCTCTGCCAAATTGCTGACCTTTGCTTTTGGTGAGACCTCATTTGAGTCTTAGTCCCAAGCCCAAACATATTGTTGGATCAATCACGTTGATTTTTGGCTCAGATAGTAAAGCAGGGCTAATGAGTTGTGCTGTGTACACATTAACCTCAGACCTGGAGCGCTTACGGCAGGCTCGGAGCAGAGCGCGCGGGGCTGCAGCAGAGACGCTCAGTGCTGGCATCTTAATAGAGAAGGGCTGGAAACAGCAGGGCAGTACCACAGGTTCACTGCTTGTGGGATGGAGGATTTAATCGAAGCTGGAAAAACAAACTGCCTTCTGTTCTCTTTGGGGGAAGAAAAACAAACACCTCAGTACCATAAAGGTGCTTTATGAACTGTGAAATAGAGAGGGAAGCCTGCGTGTTTAAACAGTCAGACAATGATTAGACTACCTAAAGGGAATCTGCTTCGGGGAACAGCCTTTGAATAACATTAGATTTAACCTTGTCAGAGCTTACAATCTAATGGCTGTAATGGCACTGCAAGGAATTTGGGAACATTTAGGGTTTGTTGTTTGGGTTTTTTTTCTTAGTAGATACCTTATTTAGCAATACTTTAGCAAAATTCCCCTTTATTCATAAGTAAAATTCTTAAGATCAATTGTTGAATTACCACAAACAGCCAGCATCTGTGGTTTTGAAAGAAGGTGTTTCTGATCATTTCCAAAAGCAACACTTCCCTCAAAGGACAGGATTTTGACTCCACTTTGCAATTGTAAATCTAGGAAGAGACAGTATTTTGCTAATCATCCTTATGGAGAGATAGACAAAAATCCCAACATGCATAATATCCTTGTACTGACTGTTTTCCTCACGTGAAGGATTAGGAAAGGAAGGAAGTGTTACTCAGTGAGTAGTATGAAAGCAACATTTCCAATTTCAATTTTAATTTTAATGTAAAGCTTTTAATGTAAGCTCTGAACAACCACATGTAAACGAACAGAGACAGAATAAGTTTGATTTCTGCAGATCATACACAGTTTTGTGTCCTCTTTGTGCAATGAAAACTGGTCAGTAAGGCTGAAAGACCATTACTGCTTCAAACAGAAAATCCAATGAAATCAAGTGGAAAAACCTAAACTACATAGAGATCCAATCTTTGGTGTTCATGTTAGACTTTGTATGCAAGATGGGAAACAGCTGAAAGGGACGAGGTGAGAAGGGGAGAATCCAAAACAGGATCTGCTAGAACAACAAAGTTCTCTACAGAGAACTGCATTGTTGTGGCATTGCTGTGGCATTGCTGTGGCATTGCTGTGGCATTGCTGGAAGAGCATTTTGGCTTGTACAGAGAGCCTGTTCAATAGTCAGGGTACAGAAAGGATCTGGAGCCCAAGTGCATGTCTGGCTGTGTCTGAAGGACACGTCTGGGAGTTTGGACTTCTGCTCTCACTGTAGTGACTGTGCTGTTGAAGATGGACTTACCAAAGGTTTTCTCAGATGTTTCTGCATTTCCTGAGTTTCAGGTGTTCCTGCAGTACCAGTAGTCCTGCTGGTAGGAAGCACCTGGGTTTTAATGACTGATAGCTGCAGTGAAGATTCCTGAAACTGTGTGAACATATCTTGTTGTTCTCGGGGCTTTTTTGTTTATACATTTCTGCTGAGCAAATGCTGCTGTGTAAACATTCATTTGTTGATCTTGTGCTGAAAATAGTTGCAGGCATTGGCCAGAGTATCTGCAAATGTGTAGTATGGCTATAGCTGCTTTTTTGTACTTCATGCTGGAAATACCAGTGATGTTTATGGAAATGGCTCTAAAAGGTTCACTTTGAGGAGAAGCCTGCTGCAAGAATAGAAGCTTACCTATTTGTTTGTGGAATGAAAAGCTTGTACATTATTATTAAAATAAATAGTTTGTGGTGTTGTCTCTGGCTTCTGTCACCCTGGGAAGTTTAGTGCAGGGCCCTTCACGTTGGGGAATACATTAAAACTTAATGTTTAAACATACACATGTATTCATTCCACATAAAAAATGCTTATTATTGCTATGCTCTTTGGATCCCTGACTCACAGGGTTAAAGAATACATTAATATTCTCCCACAAAAAAAATTCAAAACAGAGGCTTAAATCTTGCCCAAAACTGCAGGCATGTGTTAGCAAGGCAAAGGCAACTGGAAGGAATGGAAGAAGCTGGAAGTTGCAAAGAGGAGATTGGAAAGGGGTTGCACAGCTTAAATGGGGCAGTGTGAGAACCTTTTATGTGATATTTTTGTCTGGTTTTGTGAGTTTTGGGAAGGCTGGCTATTGAGGATGAGCTGACTTGCTGTTGGATTCTTCCTTTGCTGTTGCAAGAGTTTGAAATGAGAAAGAGAGCAGCACAGATTCTGGGGGTGGTTGTTGTGGCTAATAACATAATACTAATAATGATGTTAGTATGGAAGTGCCTGGGATATAGCCAAAGCTGGAATGCCATGGTGAGAGATTGCAGCAGAAACAGTACCAATAGGAGCAGACCCTGCTCCAAACTCCATGTGAGTAGGCAAGAAGAGAAAGAAAGAGACATGGGACCAAACATCTGATATGTCTCTGCTGTGATTTTTGTTCCTCTGGGATATAAGCCAAATTGGTAAGTGCAGAAAGACAATTAGAGCTGGGGGAAAGAGAAGAGTGGAACAGCACTGGAAGAGATTGGAAGATTCTGGGCTAGGGCAGCCTGGGGGAAGGTGACAGTGGAAGGAGCAACTGCAGGATAGACTGCAGGGAGCTCTGGGTACAGACAGGTGTACAAAATGTTGAGTGGGTTGGAAGGTATTGAAATCTTCTCTACTGGCAAGAATAAGACCAGCCTGCTCTGAACCTTTCATAGCCATGTAAGATTATCTCTTCACAGCTGCAAGAAGACTTCAAAGAGAGGAATTTTAGCTCCTCTCTCTTGTTTTCCTTCAGATTGGACTGAGAGTTTGCACTCATCAAAGGTCATGTTCATCATCAGTTTCCGTTAGCCCGGATACATGAAGTAAAACTTCAGTCTGTGCCCTCTTCAAATAACTTGAAACAGCTGCTTGGATATTTGCAAGTGCAAGCAGAAGGAATGGGCTGTGGTTACAGGATCACATTCAAGTGAGTGAACAATTCTGAAAAACAGTGACGAGGAGGCAACCACTAACTGATAATGGTTACACACCTGTAGCCCTGTGCAGGAACCACTGCAAAGTGGTTCACAGTTTTGGAAACAATAGCATTTTCAGGCTGTTCTGCTAAAAAATGAATTATAAGAATACCAGTCTCAGAAGTAACAGAGATCTCAGATTGCTTTTCTTCTAGGGAAGCAAATAGCCACCACATTGCCTTGTGTCAGCCCCAGACATTATCAGCGCAGTGCCCAGGATTCAGCAGCAGCAAAGGTTACGTGCATGTGCAGATAACAGCAAATGAAGTTTGCTCCACATCTCTTTCTGTTCCCCTTCTATCACTGTGCAGCTCAACCTCAGCATTCCTCATCACTGATTGCCCCTGCCTCTGATGCTGGCTGGGCTGTCTAAGCATGCCTGCTGTCTGAGGATGTACTTTTGAATAAATGGTGTGTTTAAAGGGGTGCTAGTTATATGCATGAAAATGTTGTAATAGCTAGCCTGATTTCCATCTAGCATAACTTAGGATTAAATCCACTGACGTCAATAGAACCAAAAGGATATAAATATAATTGAAGTCAGACCCTATATTTTTAAGGTTAAGTCTAAAAAACACTGTAACTTACTCTCCCTCCTCCCCCCCTCAAATTTTTACTCTTTCAAGCTCTGTCACAAATTTAAATGTCTTAATTCGGATTTCATCTGTTTCTGCCCAGTTTAATCAAGGATCTGTCAGTAAAGAATTTTAGGAGGTGCAGAGGTGGAGATCTCCTGACCCCCTAATTATCTTTAGAAAATTTCAATGGCTGCTGGTTCTGAAAAACTGTGGCAGCAGTTGTTCTTTCCTGCCTTGGTCAGTTGTGTCAGGCTGTGTATCTGTAGCTATGTATAGTTCAGAGCACAAACATGAGGCAGAAATGGAAGCTTTTTGGCAAGCAAAGAACGTGATTTTCAGCCCATTCACACAGAATGGTGTTTAATTAATAGATTGTTTTCTGACAAATAGTTAATTGTGCCTGACTGTTTTCCATATGGCTAAGGAAATAAAAAAGCCAGTGAGGACAGGGTATTTAAAAATCCACAAATTTTGGTATGAAGCTGCTGATATGATAGCCAGTGCAATCCCATTCGCTTTACTTCTAAAATGGATTATGTGAATATTAGCATATAACCATGTAATGAAATACCTGGTTCCCAATTTTCTTTTTGCAGTGTTACTCAAGTAAATTATTTAAGATTTTTTCTACCAGTATATAAGATGCTTAGGCTACTACAAACTACAAAAAAAAATCTCAATGAATAGACAAATATCTATCTATGTTGTAGGAATAAAAACAAGAGAAATAATTAGTAAAATTTAATACTGAAATTTTCCTTCAGGGCAAATATATTTCTAACACCAAGGATGGAATTAGGTGTAGTCACTTGGTAATATTCACACATTTGTCTTCTTGGAGTTTCCACTTTCTTGTAGGTGCAGAAGTTATAGCAGCTCTGTGATGTTCAAGTTATCCTGAGCCAGCTCATACTGTAAATGGCTGGCACCTGCTGGCTGGGGTGATTTATTAGCCCACAGCAGGAAAGAAACTTCCATTGATCAAATCAGTTGGTTGGTGAGATCGTGTGTCTCTTGTGCCAAAAATAATTTCTCTTTGGGTAGGTGATATGTTTGTTAAGAGATCTGAAAGTCCAATGCTGTTACCAGGAAGTTCTTTATTTTATTAAATTATGTATTCCAGGGATATTTCTTAAATCTGAAACCTCAGTTTCTCATCCTGGCTCTGTAGATAGATAACCTGTAGCATGCAATCTGGTTATACTAACTTTGCTGATTAACTTTATTCCTACCAAGTTTTTCTTCTAGAAAGATGTTCAGTTCTGAGTAGAATTTTCTGAAAGTAGTTAAATGCTGTAATTACCTAAAATATATGAAACACTTAGAATTAGAACAGATAGAGAGCATTAGCTTTAAAAATTACATAGCTTACGGTATTTAATTTGCAGATATTTATGGGATTTGGGTCTGTAGATTGATGGCCCTAATTGTGTATTTTAAAGTAATCTAGATGAAATAACATGGCACAGCACTAAAGCCATTTGTCCTGTGTGGCTAATTGAAAGCTCAGCATAGGTAAGTGCCCAGTAGAACAGTGTTTATTTGTCTTTCCTGTGTAGATCTGTTGAATATTCATAATTTCTATTAACACATGGCCTTCAATATTTGCTTTTTTTTTTTTTTTTCGGCCACAGATAGTAGATTAATTTTAAAAGAGTTGTTGCTGTAAACCCCTGGGCTGTGATCTTGCCTGGTCTTGTAATATAAACAATATCAGATCTGGGAAAGTCATGCTCTTGGGAAGTGGCAGCTCACATCCTGACTACAGGTGGCAATCTCATAGCTTGAATACTTCTACTTTAGGGATATTTCTTCGACTGCATCTTCTGAAATAAACAGGGTTTATGAAAGCTGAGCTTTCATTTTTATTGTTATGTTCCTAGCCACAGAGAAAAGCTTGAAACTATGGAATGTCAGCAAAGCAAAAAGGCTTGATGTATCAGCAAGAATTAAAAATGTATTTTAAATACCAGGCAAACCTCGGATTGATTTTCGAGCCCCAGTTGACATCCCCAAGGGAAATTTGGCTGACTACAGTTGGTAACAGTGGTTTCCTATTAAAGCTGCCTTGCCAGTAATTTTTGCATCATTAGGGATGTGTGTGTTTCTTCATGTGCCACACAGTTAGTGTTGACAGCTGTCCAGCAAATCACAGACCGATGACAACCTGCAGTTATCCTCTAGCTCTGAACGTCCTCTCCTGCATTCTTCCCACTTACCCATTTCCTCTGTGACCATGGCTCTTCTGAAATTACTTTGGCAGGCTTGCACGAAAGACCATCTTAAAGCTACTTTCAGCTAAAAAAGCAAATTTAAGTTTTCCAGTTGTCTCCCAAGCATGTAATGATACCTTAACTCACAGTAACCCCAGGACCACAGTGGCATGTGCTCCAGTATGGGCAATGATTTCCTAATGGTTAAACTGGCCTAGGACTACAGTAGGGCAGATGAGGATTTCTGTCAGGAAAGGCTTTAAAGAACAGGCTAGACAAATCTTGGGAACAAAGGCTGTCCTCCCCTGAGCAGTGTTCACCTTTCAAGTCACCTAGGAGGTTCCTGGAGTGACACAGCTGGTGAGGGAGCCAGCTCAGGACGGCACCTGACTGGACATTGTTTGGGAGTGGAGAAGGACTGGTGTGGTGTGATGTGCTGTTCTGTGCTGTGGTGATGTGATATGTGGTGTGTGATATGTGGTGTGGTGTGATGTGATGGCTGGAGACCCTGGGATCCACTCATGCCAAGATCCACCCAGGAGGACCTGCTGGATGTTCTCCCAGCTCTTAATGCAGTCTGCCAAGGTGTAGCAAACTGAATGCCTCTTTGGTGAATAGAGGTCTCTTGGAGCTCAGCTGGCTTTCTGGGGAAACAAAAAAATCCTGCCCATCAGAAAATGTTGAATATGATAAATCAAAGTGAAAAGTGCATGTTTAAATTTCTCTCCCTCTCTCCCTCCCCCTCAAAAAAAAAAAGCAGGTATGTTGCTCATGTTTCTTAGCTTGTCGAGGTCTGTCGTGTTGATGGAGGTACAGACTTTGTAATCATTAAAAAAAAATTTCAAATAATCATTGCTTTGAAGCTGACAACTAGGTAAATAAATAAATCAGAAAAAAGACATGCAAGATTTTTTTGGTGATAAATCTTAATCAGTAGATTTGGATTCCAAATTGTGACTAATTTTCACCAAATTTTTCAGACATGTCGTTGCTGCACATTCTTTTAAAATTAAGTGAAATTATTAAGAATTCTAATTGAATTTTTTATTTTTTAATAAGGCTTCCAAATATTTCTCAGCATGCTCAAAATTCCAGTTGATGAAGCATAGCATGGATTTTAATTGTTTTTTGAAGGTAACATATTTTTGTGCCAGGCATGTGGTGAATTCACTCATTTGCTTGAGGTCATTAGTTGTATTGCAGTCTATCAGTATTACTGAATATTGATCAATGACACACAGACTGAAATGACACAGTACTCTGGATTGTCCTTCAGACAACATAATAACAATGAGAATGAAACATCTTGTTCTCTCTGTATTGCTCCCCTACTATTTTTGATTCCAGCACTTGTGATTTATTATGACCCTTGAGTAAAGCAGTCAAATCTGTCAGTCTTCAAAAGATACCAGTCATGATGGGCCATTATTTCTGAGGCTGAATATTAGGGATGATGATGTGGTAGACAAAGGCACAGAACATCTCCTGGGACAGATTTCAGTCACTATAGTTTTAATGTAGACATTGATGATTACCTGTCCTTCACCAAATAGGCACTGTAACAATTTCAAATTACATTTTTCATGTTTCAGCCATCATTAAAAACTGCAAGCTGCTTTCAAATCAAAAGTCCACCTCCAGCATTCACATTTGATTGGATGCTGTTGAAGTGTTCTTGAGCTGATATTTAGAAATCCACTTTTACTGAATTGAAAAATGACATACTTGTATCTTTTGAGGCAATGGGTATTATTACTCATTTATCTTAATGTGGAACCCTTTTGATCAGCAGAGGTCAAATTCAATTGCAAATTATAGACCCTTCAGGGACAGTGAGTTGAAACTATGGTGTCTGCACATGGATTCTGCTCTTGTGCAATTACCATTATGCCCCACTGATGATGATGTACTCCCCCAGAAATGCTTCACCTTGGCTTGAACAGAAGTCTGCTCACAGCACAGCTCCAGCACACAGCAACCTGCAGGGCACAGCAGGGATCAGTGGCTGTTCCTGGTGTCCTGGAGCATACCTGCTTTCCCCACCACTGAGTAACAGTACCTGTTCTTGGGCACTTGCACAGGAGATGTGGTGGAGCTTCCAAAGCCTCCAGAACAAAGGAGAATCCCTTTCCTTCTGTAGCTGACTGATGTGCAAAAAGGCTTCATGAACTGAAGCAGAAGACACACGACTGTGCTGTGCTCCTTGGTTTTTCACAGTGCAAGCCTGGCTTACAGGAAGGATTCTGCTCCATTTTAAAGGGAAGTACAGGTTTTTCCCCTAGCATTAGGTTTTTAGTGCTTTGGGGTCCAGTGATTATTTTGGAGACTACACAGCTGCTCACCTCTCCCAAAACTAAGCTGCATCTTAGAAGTACAGTTTCTACCACATTTTAACTTTGTGATTTTTGTTTAAATATTTATTAAACTTCAGATAGCTGCTGCCAGCAGCGTTTTGTTGATATGTTCATGAGACATGTTTCAGAAAGCAAGTTTACAGCCACTCTCACATGCTGTCTGAAGAGCCCAGACACCTCACAAATAAGTTATGCATGCACACACAACAGATTCAAAGGTGTCTGCTAATAGCATCTTCACTTCTGTCCTGAATGTGTGGCTGTGAGCATGCTAAAAGAGAGATTGATTGCTGTGTGAAACACTGGTGCTGGCAGATGAAACAGTTGCTGACAGGTCATGGAGGTTGTGATTACCTCCACTTTACAGTTTTTTGCTTATAAGTAGCAGGTTTGTGCTCAGCCTCACTCTTCAGGCTTTCCATTCATTTGTTCAATCAGTATAACTGATTAGAAAAGCCTGGGGTTAATGGTCTTTCCCTCCCTTTAGTCCTCCCTCCCTGTGCTTCTTCTGCAAGCAGTATTAAAAATGTGACCTCTTCCAGTCCAGGTTTGTTCCCAGTCCAGTTGTGTTTGAAGGTCAATTGAATTTCAGTTGTCCACTATCTCCTGATGAGCCTCAGTGGCCAGTGGAGCTGTGCTGACCTTCCTGTGTGTCTGACTTGCATCTCTCTGTCCTTGTGTCTTAGTTTGGCCACTGCCCTTGAATCATGAAATGTCCTCTTACCTTCCCCGCTCTCCGCTGCAAATTTCTGAGAAGCAATAAAAATGAAAACAAGAAAAGATAGCAAAGTGCAGGGTTTTCTAAGAAGTAATTTGGTTCAACACTATCATTTCAGGAGTGGACCTTTGCTATTTGCAAAGCTTTGCTATCATAAATTACTACTGCTCTAATTTCACACAGTGCTGTCATGGTCTGAAGTCACTGCTAATAGAAGAAAATGTGTTTTACCCAGGAAGCACCAGAATACTTCTTAAATCACAATGGTCAGCTTAACTAAGATGAAAAGCAATCAGTGTCCTAACAAATGGTGTGGGCATTTGCCATCTCCTCTGCATACTGCCTGTTTGGTTTTCCCTGGACATTTTCACACATTATTAAAATCTCCTGTCTCACTGAAGAATATGGACCTTCAAATCCCAAGTTCATGCATAGCAGAATGATTGTGGGTCAAGGTTGGGATTTCAAAATAGATGAATTACCATGTTGTCCCTTTTTGATTCCCCTGGACTTGGATTTCTGTGTATTTAGTTAATCAGTTTCTGACATCAGGACTTTAAATCATCAGGCTTTTAATTTTTTTCATGTTGTTGTGTAATATATTTTTACTTAAAGTAAAGTGAATAAAGTTTATGTGATGCTGGGTTTTTCACTCCCTTATGTTTCTTATCTTTAATCTGCTGCAATGGAAATACAAAGTGTTAGACTTCATCAAGATAGAAGGATCAAGGATGCACTTCTTATACAGCTCTAGAGGATTTAAGGCTCAAGGCAAATCATCCTGCAAACCCTTTAGCAGTGATAACTATTTTGTCCTACTGCTGCATTCGTACTGATCCAACATTAATGGAACACATGCATGAAAACTGTATGTGAACAGAATAATTATACAACCATCTTTAACTCAGGGGCAATCTATATGATGACTCTTTTATCCATATCTGGACTTCTTCAGTTTTTTCTGGTATTTCATAGACTCACAGAATAATCTAAGTTAGAAGGGTTTCAACCCCCTTACTCTAAATAGACCCAACTAGTACAGCTTGCTCAGGCTCTTGCCTAATCATGTTGTGAGTAACTTGAGGGGTGGCTATTCACAGTCCCAGTATTTGACCACCATGACACATAGAAAAGGTTTATCTGAGTATCAAATCAAAATTCCCCTTGCTTCAATTTGTGTGTATTGAATGCCATCCTCTTCCAGTGCACCTTCAAGAAAAATTTGGCTCCACTGAACCTTCCATGCTTATTTCCCAAGGGCATGGTCTAAAGAGTTACTAGGAAAATTCCAGCTGACTTCACCAAACTCTGGAACAAACCTCTATTGCAAAACAGGGATCAGGCGTTCCTGTTTGCCTGTAGGAAAGGTCTCAGATCACCTGCTGTTCTTGCAGGGGTGAGTTCACAGCATTTAGGTACTTTTCTTGCATTTAGAGGTCTTTGGATATGAGCCAGAGCTGTTTGAAAATCCCGCTGGTCTAGAGAGTAAGGACATTGTTTGAAGATATTGCTGTGTTGATGCGTTTGACTGTGTTCATTTTGGCAAAAGTTGGGTTGTGTCCTGTCTTTTTAAAGGATAGTGAGAAGGAGTTCAGACTTGAACAGACCTGTCTTGAGAATGAGTGTCTTGTCCATACCCAGCAGTGCCTGTAGCTGTGGCTGTCAGTGTATTCCTGGGCTCTGCTCATGGAGCTGCAGGGGTTGGATCAGTGTGGTCCCTGCTGTGGTTCCAGCTGGCCCACGTAGCTCTGGCTGCTTGCACAGCCCTGGTACCTTGGCCAAGTGCATTGCTGCTCACTGCTTACAGGAGCAGTATTGTGCCCCTTGGGGGATTTTCACGTGTGCACTGACTTTGATTCAGATCTGATAATGGCAAAAGCCACCTTTGAGCCATCACTGAGGTCAAAAACAGAGAAAAACAAAACCAGACATATTTTCATTACTTTTTAAAAAATCCTAAACAACGTGCACATTATTTCCTGTTTAAAACTACAAAGTTTAGCAGAAAAACACATCTCACCCACATGTGGTACGGGAGGTGTTGATATCCCCTGCCTACGGCTGTCACTTACACCCACTCCTGCACGGCAAATTGCCTCCCATCAAATGAGCTCGCGCAAATATCAGCGTTGCTGCATATGCTGGGGTTTGCAGGATGTATTTCTGCATCCCTGCTGTTCATCTTGCAAAAACCCTTTTCAGTCCCAGCTGTTATTTTCAGGAACTGACAAGTGGGTTTCTGTAAATTAATCAAATTTATTCTGAACATGGATGTAACCCTTCATCAAAAGACAATGAAAAGGCAAGAAATACGTAGCAGAACACAGCCCAGCCTGTGTCAAATCTGGTTTGTCAGCACAGAGAGATTTTAAGGAAGAGGTAAAGGAGCAAGAAAGTTCTTTCTTATTTGCTCCTCCTGTTCTCAGTGTAAGAGGATAGTGTAGGTATGGGATTTGGGAGGAGGTGTTGGAAAAGGGGGTTAAACAAACCACTTACTGTAAACATAAACGTAGTACCTCCACAGTGGTCTCTGAAAAGGCACATTTTGGATACTTGCTGCAGTGGAGTCTGCTGGCAGTTTATAATTTTTTTACTGAACAGGGAATGTAATTGAAATGTCCCTTTTGAGGTAACAAAAATATAAAACAGCCTTTCAGAGTAGACCAAGGTTTCTAATTATCTGTAAGACTCACAGATTGAAAGTATTTTTTCATCCATTCCTGACAGCCTGAAGTAGATGAATAACTGAAAAACAAAGTAAAACCTTTTGAAAAGGAGACCTGGCAGGTGAAAGAGCAAAGGTCCAGTTTGTAAAAGGATTTATCTCCATTTAGATGCCCATTGTCTTTATGGCAACTAATTATATGTGAAAATGGTCAAAGGTTTGGAAGCTGTGATAGCCATTGGAGGGGACAGGGGTCCCCATCACTTCAGGCACAACCAGCTGGCTCCTTTGAAACACTGCTGTGCACCGGAGGAGTTACTCCTTGGGGGTACGTTGTGAGCAGCAGGAGCAGAGTGGCCATACAGGTAGTGATGGGCTTGTGTCACCACTTGCAGTCAGTCCTTGGCACCACAGATCTAGTCCCAAAGCAGAGCCTGGCACTGCAGAGACTCCAGAGGCAGCCAGAGCTCAGGCATGTCCTGGATGCCCTGGGGTCTGGCGTGTCCAGCCCTGTGTGTGCAGCCCCTGTCCCGCACTGAGGCATGGCTGTGTCAGCCAAAGGCTGATGGCCAGGTCTCCGTGTAGCTGTGGAGCCCACCAGCTGTTCTTGCACACATTTTGTCTGCCCCCACATTCCCATCTGTTCCCCCGTGTGTGTCACAGCAGCACTCGCCACGCCAGCAGAGACTGCAGTGTCCCTGTGCAAACACAGAACACTTAACCTGGCTCTGCAGGGGGAGTCTGTCTGAGCAAGTCATGACCACAGGTCTTCTCTGGTGTCATTCCAAGCCCAGCCATCATGTTGTTATTATACACAAAAAAATTAGATTTCTTCCCTGCAGCACATTAAATATTTTCTGAATTTGGAAAGGTAAACCAAAGAATTGCATATGGGAAAAAGTAGTATTTCCACTTAATGGGGTGAGGAAATGAGGAACAAAGAGGTTTGGAGTAGCAAAAACAATTCTTCACTGCACTTGGGCTGTTTTCTTAGAAAATGTTCTCCCTTTTCAAGTTTGTGCTTTAAGACCTTTAAGACTTTGATCTAGGGGCAGAGTGTGTCTTGGAAATGAAGAAAAAAAACCAAGTTTGCTTCTGGTATAAACATTTACAGCTTCATTGACTTGTAGTGGAATTTCACGTAGGAATATAAGTGGTGACCTCTGTGACACATAGAGGGAAAATTGGTACCTGTTCAGAGGTACTTGAGCAGTGCCCAGAACGCCAGCAATATATTTGCTGATTCATTTTGTTATGGAGTACTGACTTTGCTGTAGTTCATCTAGAGTTGATCTAACAATTTTGACTTTGAAAAAGGATTGAGTTTGAAAAGTTTTGTGGAGTGGATGGTGATTTTATTTGTCTGCAACACAGATCAATGCACTTTGAATTGTACATGTGCAGGTGGGAACTGGAGCAAAGAAACTGAAGTGCGAGTGCCAGAATTCTGCAAGATTCTGGCTAAGGAGCTGGCCCTAATCATTATCTCAAACCATGCCTCTAAAATGTATATCAAGCAATATTTAAATTTACTCTTACACAGGCACTTAATGTTATCCTTATGGTATGACAGATATTAAAACCTTTAAAACTTGAACAAATCCTTCACTTAGTTGCCCGTAAGTGGCGTGTTTTTTCCTTTTGTAATTTGCTATTATATCCATGCTTGGTATGGCACTTGTTGATCTGGATTAATTTCCCATGCTGATTTGTGATAAATGTGCCCTGTAGGCCAATGGTATATTTGCAGCCTCTCTTCTTCCTTTTTAAAATTTGCTATTACCATTTACAGGACAGCCTGTTCTCTTTGACACCTTCCAGAAATGCCAACTGCCTGTTGAACAGCATGGATCAGCTGTTACAGCCTGATCCAAACCCTACAAAATAAGGGAAGAGTGATGCAATTCAAGGTTTTTAAGGAAAGGCAGTATCTTTTATTAGATCAGCTGTTACAGTTGGGGAAAAACAGACAGGCTTTCAGGCGCACAAATCCTTCTTCAGGTCTGAAATAGCAGCAGTGTTGCTTACACCAGCATTCCTTATCAATGAGGCAGCTATGATCCCAGTAAGGTTTAAAAACTGTGCTTAAAAGTGTGTGTATTGCATGGCCCTTCTCACTGGGGAAAGCTCCAGAGCAGAACACAGAAACATCATTCACCTCCTCACCTCTTCCCAGTACACACCCTACAAACAAGGGATACATCCTACAAGGAGAGGTAGTGTGAGGTCATTTATCCTTGAGAAAAATCTTCAATATCTTATGACCAAGCCACACCTTCTCCACAGTCACCCTGCTGTTGAGAAGGTCTGGGGCAAAGCTGTGGGATTCATAGTGCAGGTTGTTAACTCCAGGATTCATGCTGGAAATTCTGTCTCGTAGTGTTTACAGCTGTCCAGCAAACAGTTGTGGGACCAGTTGGCAAAATTAGTTTTATTCTCTTTCCTGTAATTGCTTTACAGGGAACAGTGTTTCCCAAAGTTTCTGAAGTCACTGTTGACTGACCAGCCACCTGATAGCAAAATATGTGATTGAAAATGCTACACAGGCAAGATGGTGCTGTAGAAAAGCTGTGAACAGCTTCCCCATGTCTTTTGATTGCTTGTGGTCACAGAGATTTTATATATATCTTCCTTTTTCTTTTCTGAAAATCTTCAAAAGTATGTACTAAAGCTTTCTGGTTAAAGAACACAGGTGAGGTGGTCCAAAATTAAACGGTAGCATCTACTGAATGTTAGCATTAACCGTGACACTCATTTCTGTATTCCCACACCAGGAACTGGGATGTTAACTGTGGTTAATAGCTGTGGTATTAAGAAACTGAGGATGTTTTTTGCTCATGTGGATGTTTTCATGGTATGTGGACTGTGAGAACTCTGGATTTTGCATTCTTTTGTGAGTGTTGTAATAGGTGTGTTAATTATGTGGCTTCTCTATTGGACCCTATTCGAAAATGAAAGATTGTGTTTCAAGAAACTGTCACCACAAGAAAATTGTAAATAAGTATTAATGCTTCTGTAGAAATTGAAAGGATGAACTGTTTATGACTTCAAGAGACATGAACAACCTCTGAACAAGTAATGCTGTAAACAGGAATATGATTATTGGAAAAGCTTAGTTCCAAAGGAGAAATACATCTTAAAAATTACACAAGCCAAAAATCTTAGTTTAAGATCTGCTTTTGCACATTGGCGTTCTGATGTAAAGGTGTGTTACATTGGTGTTGAAAGCTCTTAAAAGTTTAGAAATGTGTGGGAGCCTATCTTTGTATAAAATACAAGTGTTTCAAATGTGGTTCTGAATTATCATACCTGGGTGTGCCACTCCCAGACTGGCCAAACTTTGATCCCTTTTATACATTTCTCCACCCAACTATGTGCCCAGTGACACATGCCCATGGCACGTAGGCTGGCATCAAGCACAGAACACCACAGACAGCTGCTTCTCTATCCCAGAAGAGGTTTCAGTGGAGAAGTCATGAAGACAAGCAGATTCTCTGGTGAATTTCAGAATGTTTCATTCCTTTGAGTACTCAGCCAAGATGTTTCTGTTTGAATGCATGGCTGTGAGTGTTGCTGTGGACCAGAGGTTTTTTTTCTTTATGTTCACCAAAAGGAAAATGATTAGTTTGCCAGTGAAAGAGCTACATTCTTACTTGAAACAAAGGTCCTTTCATATTCCCAACTATTTTAAGACACTTCTATGCTGCCAAAGTAGAAGTAAAAACCAGGATACATACTTAGTCCCCATAACTGTGTTACCATGTGGACATCACACATCTAACCTGTGAAATATAATTCCACATCTGGATTCTGCAGCCAGTGAAGGGCTCTGATGCTCTGGTCTTTAGACATCTTTGATAGAAAGGTTTGAAATGTAAAACCAGATCCATCACCGAGTCAATGCTTGAGATCAACCCCACATTTAGGATGCATCTCTTTATAAAGGCATTTCTAAAACCGGAAGAATGGTATTGAAGAAAGAAGCGAAAAAAAAGTGAACTACTGAGGGAAAAAGCATCTACTCCCAAACCACCAGTTATTGCTACTTGTCACTCTTCTTTAATAGTGATGATGTTGCAGCTTTTTTAAACAGAAACAGCAGCAGCAGTGTCCAGGACTCAGGTTAATGTGCCAGCTACACATGAATGGTGCACATTATAAATATACATTTAAGGTCCTTTCATGCATACCACAGCTAACTAACAGCCAGCTCCACCTCAGTGTTTTTCCAATACTGCATTTATGGAGTAGCCAGCAGTAAAGGAAGGCTGGAAATGGCAGTGCTAATGGTAGCAGCAGATGACTTTGCACGTTATTCCATTTCTACTGCATCTGATTATAAATTCAGGTGGGAGATGTCAAAAAGACACTGAAGTAAAACTCTCTTGTGTTCATTTTCTCACCCAGAACTCAACATATTTGTCTCATCTGACTTTGCATGTTGGTAGCTTTGTCTGTTGTTGTTTCACTGAGACTTTGCTCTTTTCCAGGTACCAGGAGACAACGAGAAGCACTGGAAGCCAGTCTTAGTGGTTTTGACAGAGAAAGACCTCTTAATATATGAGAGCATGCCACGGATGAAGGAGGCCTGGTTCAGCCCTGTGCATACCTACCCCCTGCTTGCCACCAGGTACCTTTGCTTTTTTATCATGACAGCTTTCAGGAGCAGTGGGAACAGCCAGGAGTGAGTATAGCTGTAGTCACACTTGAAATGTTGTGGTTGGAGAAGCAGTGGGCTGATGTGCTGAGCTTAACTCCTGTCTTCTCCATTTCAAGTTCTGGCTGAGACTGATGACCAGAAACTCACTGGGATTTTGAATGTGGCCACTTGGCCTGGATACAGAGGCAGGAGTGATAAAAAAGCCAAGAGCTCAATCTCCTGAGATTCCTATCTCAGTGTGCAGACCTGTGAGCTTGGCAGAAACACTCTGACCTCCAGTTACTCCTCCAGGCTGAAAAAAACTGAGCTACTGAGCTTTTTGCCCTGAGTTGAACATTCTGGTGTGGCAGTTCTACACTAGCACTTTGGGCCTTTCAGAGGGTTCCACATGTGATGGAGACACTTTCAGCACAGCTTCTGTTCCTGCTCTAGCAAATTAATTCCTCCCTTGTTTTAGCTTAAAATGGTTAGCTTGGAGACACATTCCTGAGTCTAGGTTGGAAATAAACATTTGCATTATTTTGAAGGTATCCATTAACACTGATTCAGAGAGAGCTTTCCCATGGTTGCCTTTATGCAGTGGAAACTGTCTGTGCTTCTTGATGTGAATCTTAATCATGTTTCTCTGCCAGTATGGTCAAAGGGCTTGAGAAAGAGCTGTTGTTCCTTGTTTCAGCCTTGCTACAGACCTCTATTATACCATTTTCAATGAGTTCTCATTCAGAAGGACTGGTTGCCCCAGCCAGAAGCAGTGGGTCGCTTACTACACTCTCATTAATTTTTGTTCTCTGTGTCTCCCCAAATGAACTGACGCTTTGCTGGTAAGCCATTATATTTAAAAAAAAAATTGAACTCACTGATTTACAGTGATGGTTGTTTTTTCCAGTATACCTACCCATGACAGGGCTTTCAGACTTCCTGGGAAACCACCTTCTGACTCCCTCTTTGTTACCCTAACATGGGGTGAGAGACACCAATTTTGCAGCCTGCTGCATGGTATGGTGCTGGATGCTGACAGGGTGACAAGACCCAGTGAAAGCTGGGTAGAATATTGCAGCCTATGTCCAGCCGTGTCACTGCGCCTTAAGAGTTTGAGAAGCAGTAGCACCCCAGCAGAAGATGATGCATTTCCTCCCCTTTTTTCAGGGTTTCATTTTCACATGGGCTCAAATCCTCCTTGAAGTGCATCTTGTAGTGCACCCTGCCCCTTCCTGAGCACATGGCATGTGTAAAGAGAACTCCTTGCTGAGTATCTCCAACTCCCATCATCAGTGAGACCAATTTACTGCATTAAACAATCTAAGTGCATATCTTGGGGCCTATTAATTATTTTTTCTCAAGAGGTCACACTGGATAGCAGACAGACTTGCCTTGTGTAGGGATGGTCATCTCCTTGTCTGATGGGGATAGCTTCCTGAGTGGGAAAACACTGGTCTTCACACTGGAGGGAAATGGGAAGTTGCACAGCACATGTTGCTGCTGAAGGGTCTTTACAGACTGGGAAGAAAGAAAGCCAGGATGATAAGAAAACCAGGGTGCAGCTTAAAAAGGACAGATGCAGAGTTCAGTGCTAGGGAAAAATCACCTCTGCTGTTTTGGGGTGGAATATGAACAACAAAGTAGTTATCTGCCAGGAAGCACCTGAGCAATGTGATAAAATTGCTGGAATGTAAGGTGTTATGTTTTTGAGAAGGGAAAATGAAGACAATCATCTTGGGTTATAGCAGAAGTGTTGCATTTTGGGCAGATGTAGTAATCGTATCTAACTGTAGAGAATGAGTAAAGCCTCAGGTGATACTCCATGACAGGCATTGCACTTCCAAAAAGATACCAGTTAACCACGGAAGGTCTAGAAGAAAGCAATGCAAATATATAACATAGAAACACTATCAAGAGGGGAATACTTAAGAAACTTTAGCAGCTTAATCTAGAGAAGTCCATGAAAAACATGTCAGTAGTTTTCAGATATGAAGATAAGAAGGTAGTACACAAGGAGGACAAGGGATTATCTTTTCTAGATCGCTCCTGAGCACAACAGGGCATAGTTGGCTGCAGTTGTGGCAGAGAACTGGTGAGGTATTGGTTTAGATTCTGTGGGAAAGGTGTGCAGTCCTCATCACTGGGGACATTGAAGGATGGGTGACACACAGTACAGTTAGCCCTGCCCTGTGAAGGGGGATGTGCTGGGTGACCTCCTGACAACCATTCCGGCCCTATTTCTGTGATTTCTTACTATTATCATTGAATGTAACATCGAGATAAAAAGACAGCAACTATACAAAATTTGGCATTCAGAATGGAGTCTCAGTGTGACAAATACACATATACAGCAGATTCCATAAATGGACAGATTCCCTAAATCATTACATCTGCTATTTTGGATGATTTTGATTAAAACCTTGCAGGGTCCCGCTTTTATGATCTGCCACACTGAGTACAGTTGTAGCGCAAAAATGCGGCAGTTTTTCTGTTGGTATTGACTGCCGTGTTCATTCTCGGTCAGTGATTCCCTTCCTTGTGATGAGTTTTTCAATCCCCTCTGTGCATTGATCAGTGCAATTTAGAACTTTTCACCTGGAAAGTTTGCAAAGCACATGTTGTAATCTTAGCTGCTCCCATCTTTCAGATTTTTATGAGTCCTTGGGAAAACATTTTTGCTTAGCTAATGCATATTTGAAAAGCTGCTGAAACTGGAAAACTCCAGTGCCAGATACTGTACAGAGTCATGCTTAATCTACCCAAGACATAATGAGCAGAGAAAATTGGAAAGTGGCAGAAGGATTACAATCTTCTCACAGTCCCTTAACAGCAAAATTTCAGCATGCCCTTCTTGTTTGCTGATAAGTTTGCCTACAACCTATGGATGCCATTAAGACCTAAAAGTATTTTCCAGTCAGTCTTTCCCAGCTTTACATGGAATATAAATAATAGCTCAAATAAAACTGAGATCAGGTTGAAGTTGTTCCTTTAAATCTCTGCATGGAGAGGCACAGCAGCTGGCACACAGCCCTGACTCCAAGGACCTTTTTGTCATAATCTCTGTTTCAGTGTTTCCTTATGCCTGAATAACAGTGCCTCCCTCTAGCATGGGAATGGGGCTTAAGTAATTACATCTTATATGTTTGCAATCAAATTCCATTATCTATCATAGCCAGATATGAAAGGAAAGAGAAAAAAAAAAGCAGCCCATGTTGGGCTCTGATTAAAGATCAGGTAAGAAGCTTTTGTGTACAGCCAAGGTCTGTAACCAGAAAGTATTAAAGCAGTTTGATAGCTAATGCCATAGAAAAAATGAGGAAAGAGTTTGGGCATTGATTAATCATCTGAGCAAGTGGGCAGAGGGACAGGCAGAGAGAACTGAGAGCCCCAAGAAGGTGTATGAGGTGCTATGCAAGTTCTCGTCTTTCCAAGGCAGTGGAGGGGGCTGTGGGTGCCTCCATGCAGATGAATTGAGAGAATGTGGATGGTTTCCAAGGAGTACAGCCATTCCAGGGTGCAGCCATTCCATGGCTAGTCTCAAATGCTAAGTCAGGGTGCCACAGGAAAGGTCAGATGGCCATGGTGTTCTGACCAGCAGAGCTGCACGGGTGTTGATGCACATGTACATGGTCTCTTTGAGCTAAATCTCAAGTTAGCAGCTGAAGGCATCCTTTGAATGTCAGTGCTGGTTTCACTGTCCTTTCTGAAGAGACCATTAGATCTGGCTGTTGCAGTAAATTGTTGAAACTCTTCCCATAGCATTGGGTCCTAGTGCATTTCATCCTGCATCAGCATTTCATGTTAGACCATACCCATCCTGATATCACACGTTTGCAAAGAATAAGGTTAAGAAGGTCCCCAAAATGCAGAGAGACAATGGAGAAACAAGAGAAGATTAGCAGTGTCTCACTACTCCCGGGAGCTGCCAGGGTTGGGTTTTCCAGGTGCTGCGCTCCGAGTGCTGTGCGGGCACTCCCAGCCTGCCCAGCCTTCTCCTGCCTAGCCTTGGTCTGCCCAGCCTTCTCCTGCCCAGCCTTGGTCTGCCCAGCCTTCTCCTGCCCAGCCTTGGCCTGCCCGGCCTTCTCCTGCCCAGCCTGCTCCTGCCCAGCCTTGGTCTGCCCAGCCTTGGCCTGCCTCGCCTTCTCCTGCCCGGCCTTCTCCTGCCTCGCCTTCTCCTGCCCAGCCTTGGTCTGCCCAGCCTTGGCCTGCCTCGCCTTCTCCTGCCTGGCCTTCTCCTGCCCAGCCTTCTCCTGCCCAGCCTTGGTCTGCCCAGCCTTGGCCTGCCTCGCCTTCTCCTGCCCAGCCTTCTCTTGCCTGGCCTTGGCCTGCCCAGCCTTCTCCTGCCCGGCCTTCTCCTGCCCAGCCTTGGCCTGCCCAGCCTTCTCCTGCCCGGCCTTCTCCTGCCCGGCCTTCTCCTGCCCAGCCTTCTCCTGCCCAGCCTTCTCCTGCCCTCTCCTGGCTCTGTCGGGCCCCAGGAGCCTCTGGGCGCTCTGGGCTCGTTCTCAGGCTCCGGTGCTCACAGAATCCCTCAGAAACCTCCATGGAGCAGAGGAGCCTTCAAGGGTTTGATGAATATTTCCAGAGCTGGGCCTGGGGTGCTGCTTGGGCTCTGGGGTGCAGCACACACCACACGCACACTGACCTGCAGTCAGGGTGATGGGAGACAGGAGCCAGGGGAGGCCTTCTGTGAGGTTTCTTTTTTTATCTTTTGCCTTTTAAGGTATCTTTAGGATAAAACACCTTCTATGTAAATGAAATGGCCCACATTAATGCAACTTTATTAAAGCATGGGAATCCTTTGACCTGTACCTAAATACATCAGTTCTGACAGCTGGTACATAAATACTATCAAAGGTCTTCCTGCATGTTTGTCTAGTTCATCTTTAAGTGCATGACTTTCCAAAGCATGATCTGGAATTGCCTGGTGGAAAAGCATTTTTATATAGTGAGACTGGATTTTTAATAATGAGGAGATAATAAGAAAAGGCAGGCAAGAATCAACGTTCATGCTGGATGTGTTCACATACTTGAATTTGTAAAGTACATCTTCATTCTATCCATATGCTGAAAAACCTACAATACAGTACTATGGATACAGCATGAAGGTGTGGGGGAGTGGGTGGCGGTGCTGTGTATTTTGGAAGGAAATCAAACATTGGAACCATCTGTTTGTTATGTACTCAGTAACATAAGTAATAGAAAATGATTTTTAGTACAGCTGATGAGCACTGCAGAAAGGAGATGACCCAGGAAAAAGGTGGAGTAGTTTTATTTCTAATGAAAAACTTGATGTGATTTTCCAAGCTGCTTTTCCACATCCCAGTAGGTGAAGGCAGCATGAGAGCAGTGGCTGTGCCTGTGCCTGGGTGACTGCCCAGGGACAGACAGCAGCAGATGTCACTGGAGATTTCAGTTCCCTTATTCCTGCCTTAATTATCAAGATGTAGCTTCCCCTCAGAGTTTGCACCCTCTCACACCAAATGAAAGGGAATTAAAATTTTTGGGCTGTTTGTTTGCCACTCAGTCCTCAACTGCAAAATCTCTTTGTAGTACAGACAGGAGGCCCTGAGTATCAAAGCTGAGTGGGGCATTAACTCAGCCTTTCTAGAGGGAAAAAAAGCTCTTCTTGTCCTGCCCAGACACAGGGCAGGGCATCTCTGACCAGGATATTGTGTGTCTCGCTTCCCAGAAGCTCTTGGGACCATAAAATCAAGAGAAAGTTTCATGTACTTGAGTGTGAGCAAACCTTCTGGTGGGGTATGAAAGAGGGGTGCATCTGTTTGCCACAATGTACATCCCAAATGTCAGCATGGGGGAAATTTCAGATGCCCTGTGGCTGGTGTTTCAATAATTGAAAAGCTAAAGTTGTGCTTTTTCTTTCCTTTCTGCTTTTTTCTTTTCTACTAAAACATCCCTGTTTGGTGGCAGCTAACAGGCTGACTATTCTTGCTGATGCAAAACAATAATTTGAGGGTAAATTAGGATTCACTAGACTAGTTTAATCTAATGTTTTATCCCTTAGCACAAGTGTTCTACTACCATGCCACATGCTTTATAGACTCCTATGAAGTACATTGTTTGCCTATAGAAAGAAAAACAGAAGGCACAAGACAGAAATAAGCTTTTCAGACAAATTTCATTATGTGTTTGCCTCTGAGGGTTGGTCTCTGAATCTCAAAGAGTGATGAGCTCCCCTGGATTATTCTTTTGAGATGAATCAGTGTTGTGTCTCTAAGTGAATTCTGTGTTGACTGTCCATACTTTAAGAGGAAAAAAAAACAACGTAAAAGGGCAGATTTAAGGAAGAATTAATTTTTATGAGGTATTGATTTTCTCACTAAGAAATATTCCCTGTGATTTTTGTTTGCCCAGATGAACAAATCTTTCCTGGTCGCAGGCGATCAGCTGTTGATGCTGGGCAAAAAATGTTAATTGCAGACAAATGTGAGAGAATTTCAGATTACAAGTAGCTGCAACATTTTGCATTTTACAGGTTCCTTGTGGGAAAAAGTAAGTACAAGACAGTACTTTGGCATGTACATATTTTACAGAGCTTCATACTTTATTCAACAGTATATATCATTGAATTTGACAGCAGATGTTTAAGCTTTACAGCAAATGCTGCTTTGCCATGGAAGTTGGATTCAGCTGCCTCATCTGAGCCAGCACTTGTATCTGTGGACCAGATTCCATCACCACAGATCATTCAGAGATTTCTCTCAGTTCCTTAACCAAAGGGATGTTTTGTACAATTCATTAAGTGATTTTGGGACATCCATGTCATCACCTGTGTGTCCAGCTGCTTCTATGCTCACTGCCTTGGACCTTCACTCTTCTGAGAGAATACAGAGGAGATGCGAGTTCTCGTGCTCCCAACCATGTGTATTAGGAATGTGCAGAGAAGAGCTATGCTCAGGTGGAGCTTTTGATGCAGTGCACTGTTGTTACAATTTCCTAAAGTGTTTTCAAATCCAATTGCAGATTGGTTCATTCTGGCCCAGGAAAAGGCTCACCGAAGTCAGGGGTGGATTTGTCTTTTGCAACGCGTACCGGTACAAGACAAGGGATTGAAACTCATCTGTTCAGGACTGAGACCAGCCGAGACCTCTCACTGTGGACGAGGAGTGTAGTGCAGGGCTGCCACAATTCTGCAGAGCTCATCACAGAAATCACCACATGTGAGTAACACCCACAGCACTGCCACCTCCACACCTCCACACCCTTCCCATGACATTTGTGGCAGTTCAGGTTCCTTCTGCTAGAGGTGATTTATTTAAAAAATGATGCTACTTGTTTAAAATACTGTCAGGTTCTGAGCCAGTCCCAGCTGCTGTGGTACCTGTGTCCAGTGACACACTCATTGCCATGCTCACTTTTGGGTTTGCTTTCAGCATGAAGTTTCAGAAAGAAGTCTGTAGTCAGCCATGTAGGCCTGCATGTCATAGAGGAGTGACTGCCAGAGGTTTGTCCAGAAACCCACAGAAAAGAGCATCTTTCTGAGATTCAGGAAAGTCCTGTGAGCCTAGCAGGAGTTTGTCCTGTAGAGGGAGGAGGCAGAAGAGGAATGGCACATTCACAAGTATGAACTGGTCATTTATTCACCCAGCTCTACATACTAGAGGAGAGTAAAAAAACACAAACCAGTCTAATAACCACATTTTGATGGGTAGTAATTTCCTGCCTTGATCATCAGGGTGTCACTTCTCAGTAATTCTGTACATGCAAAATCAATTGGAATAAAAGTACTTGGCTGCAGATGCTCTGGAGTGATGCCTTGTTTGGCCAGGTAGCTGCAAGCCTGGGGTGGCTCTGGGATTTGAAGCTGGGCCTTTCTCTTGTGTGCCCCCAGGCTTTGCAGTCCTTCCCCTGTGAATCCTACAATTGACAGGGCTGTTAATGTTGAATTTCATCTCTACTTATTTCCTAAAACTGTGACAGCAGGAGCCAAAGCACAAATCCAGCCATGCCAAAGGGCAGTTCTGGTTTCTCAAAGCTCAGATAGAACCATGTGGCTGCTTGTCAGCTGCCAGGCCCCAGCCCCCACAGGGAGCTCAGGATGCTCTGTGAGGGCCTCTGATGCGCAAACCAGCCAGAGAGCTCTGTGGGAACCAGTTCGAGAACAGCTCCACCTCCTCAGCACTGTGACATAAAGCCATTCTTTCCAAAAGAAGAAGGGAAATCAGCCCCTTCTTTTATCACAGCACTTTTATCCCACTGCCAAGAACCCTTCTTGGTAGAATTGTTCCAAGGAAGTGATGGAATAGTGAATTTGGGACGTGAACTCAAAACTCTTCATCCTTTAATTTGGATCATGGCCTCTCTTTCAGAGCTGAGGGGAAGATGCAGTCTTTCTTCTGCAGTAGCTATTACATACATTTATCTGGACCCTTTTTCAATTACCATGACACTATTGAGGATTCAGGAGAGTCTTCATCTTTGTCAAAATACTTTAGGGAACCCCTTTACAGCACCTAATTTTCTCATGCATTGTGTGCCATGTTTATTGTTTCTGGCTGTGTCTATCAGATGCAAGAAGAGCAGTTGTGACTTTGTCAAGGTTTGGAAGGCGGAAACACCACTCTGAGTCTTCTTAAACTTCAGTACACTGTTTTTTTGTCAGCATGTAGATGTATGATGCAACATGAAGAACTGCTTTTAAGAGAGACTAAATTTTGATGTGTTTTTCAGCTTGCACCTACAAAAGCCAGGAGTGCCGCTTGACCATCCATTATGAACATGGATTCTCTCTTACAACCGAACCGCAAGATGGTGCCTTCTCCAAGACAATTGCACAATATCCCTACGAAAAACTGAAAATGTCCTCAGATGATGGAATAAGGATGCTTTATTTAGACTTTGGAGAAAAAGATGGAGAAATTGTAAGTACTGTGTTTAGCAAGGGGATGCATGTTACCATCTCTTTGATTGTCCTACAGGCTGTGGGGTGGAGAAGCACTAATGGATGAGGCCCCTTCCAACTGAAATACTTTATTCCATTCTGTTCCATTCTAACAGTTGGCCAGTGCTAGGTTCCAGTACCAGTATTCAGACACTGTGCTTTCTAGCACAGCATAATGATCTGACTAAAAACACAGTAAAAATTTTTAAAACCTTACTAAGAGAGATGAAAGATTTGTCATATTTAAGAACAAACTCTACCTCTAAATAGCCAGATGTTAAAATTTTTGTATGTATACATTTCACTTTTTGAAATTATTTAAATAGGTGAAAAAAATTAAGAATGAGACCTTATTAATTCCAATGTACACATAGGGACTTCATGTTATGACAACAAGCTGTGTTTTAGGTGGTTTTGAACATGTACTTGCTGAAAAAGAAAAAGCTACAGATGTTGTGCAAACTATCTGCATAGGCCTCTAAGGTGTCACAATGCCTAAAAATAAGGTGCATATTCCAATGAGGAGTTTAAATCCGTTAATTATGAATGTAAACATGGTCTTTCCTCCCATATTTTTTCAGCAGTTCCTAAACACAGTGGGTGCTTAATTCTAAACATCAACTTTGTTAACATATACTTTGCAAACTGCTTATTATCAGGCTTTTGAAGAGAATTTCTTGCTAGCTGTCAATAAAGTGGATTCATGACTGCTGGAAAGGTGTTACCAATGAGCGTTTGATTGCTTTAAAAATTACCAGCAAGGGTATCAGCAAAAGCCAGATTTAGTATTTAGAGACAGCAAGACAGAGTTCATTGGCAAGATTCACTTTACTGCCTACAGGACAATTAAGGCACACCGAGGAAAGCAACCAAAACCAGGCAATCAAAATCCAGGCAATCAAACCAGAAATGAACTGAGAACTATCTGTGGGGCAGGTGTATGTGTGTTAAGGTGTGTGTATCAAAAGGATAGTGAAGGCAAGGATGAAAAGGAACACGGTCTGAAAAATTAACAGCACTCAAACTTTACAGTACTTATGCCTTAAACCTAACAATTTAAAAAAGGAGCAATACTTAACTTATACTTAACTAACTTATAACTTAACAATTTAACAGAGGAATAACAGCATTTAACCCAATTTATAACTTCAAAGTTGAACTTAGCCACTCAAAAGAACAACAACACCAAGCAGCATTTAACTTAGCTTACAACTTACAACTTAGCCTTACTTAACAGGCCTAACTTACTGAGATATCTAAGGCTCTTAAATGTCTAAGAAAACAGCATTTCTCCCAGATTTGCTAAAGCATATACATAGGTGCATGCACACACACAGAGTCAGTGCAAGCAAGGTACCTGTGAAAAATTCCCCTCAGATTTCAGGGAAACACTCACTTTGGATGCTTTTGCATCTCCCAACGGGTGGAGAGTCAGGCCTTGAGGAATGAGGACACCAGCCCAGCCCTCGTTGTTGTTTGGTGATCCCCTAAGTGCAGCAAACCTGAGAGTTAGCTGGCCCAGAGAGGGAGGTGCTGGTCACAGCCTGCTGCAGTTCAGGAGAGCTCAAAGGGTCTCATTTTGGACAGCTGTTCATAGGGCCACAAGAGAGTGGGCTTTAGTCATAACAGTGTTTCATTCTGGCCACAGTTTGGGTCAGCACTTTCTTTGAAAGTGTCACAACAGGAATGTTGTGCCATTGAGGTATGGAAAATAGTTTCCAAGGTTGTCCATAGGGAAAACAGGAATTCCTTAGACAGCAGTAGTTCCTAGGAGCAGATGGGTGTTTCTGATAAACTCAAGAAGGGATGAGCCCAGGTGCTGCTTTTCAAGGCCAAAGCCTAACAAGCATTTCTCAGATTGCAGTGCAGCCTGGAAAAAGGAGGAAGCAGGGCAGAATGCACCTCCACGAAAGGCAAATGTGGTTTGTTTTGATGTGACCCTGTTGTTGGGCCTCTGCACAGTGACAAGCCTGTCATGCTTAGCAAGTGTGTGGTGAGATTATCTGAACCATGACTGTGGAAAACAAAGTCTGAGTGGAGTCTCACTGCTGGCTGTGAGAACAGAGAAGCAGCTGGGCAGCACTGGCTGAAGGTACTTCAGCTGCACCAACAGCAGATGCACTGAGCATCAGACAGAGCAGCCCCACCATGCCAGGCAGAAACAGCCAGTAAAGATGGGGTTGAGCGTTTTGGAAAAGTGCTTGCAGCATCTGACTCAGTTTTCTGCTGCTCACCCAGGTAGATACAAGGCCAGAGGCACCAGGATCTCACTTGCTTCCAAGATGCTTATTAGTTTTAGTAACCTAAATTTTTGCAGCTGAATGCAAAGGAAAAACAATATGGTGTAGAGAAGGGTTGTTATTAATGGAAGCCTGTCCAAAATACCAGACAGCAGTTTGAGTACTCAGTAAATGATTTCTTGTTTGAGCTGTAATTCACAGGTTGATTTTTTTTTTCTGTATTTTCAGCAACTGGACCTTCATTCCTGTCCAAAACCAATTGTTTTCATCATTCATTCCTTCCTGTCAGCAAAGATCACAAGACTGGGCTTGGTGGCATAAGTGGGATCCATCTGTTTCTTCAAAGAGAGACGGGGTAACCACACTAATCTGAAGTACAGTCAGCAGCAGCAACCTGTCCAGCCAGCAGCAGACACCAGCCTGGGTCTCAGGACTGGGCATTGTCATTTCTGCAGTTCTCCAAGGCCTGGGTTTCATTTCAGCTAAAGAGATGGCATGACAAGGAAGATGGGGGATTTCATTGTAAATAATAGGATTCTAAAATCCTATATGAGACCGTAAAAGCGTGTAGTACCATACATGTAAATGTTTCAGAATCATAAATTGTGCCTATTTCAATGTACTTGTCTATATAAAGTAAAGGGCTATGCAGACAAGAGCACTTGTTGGTTGTGATGCAAGCCAAGGTTGGTTGGGGAGAAATCCTCTAAAGATTGTCCCATCACCTGAAAGCAAAAGGTTCTTTCAGTTGCAATCTGTGCACCTCTTACAGAAGATTTTTCTTTTTGAGCACTGCCAGAACCTGGCATGAATACCCAGCAGAGCCTGCAAATACACACCTTTGAGTTGGACACTCTGAAGCAATCCAGCTGTGGTCAGGTAACAGCTGGAGAGCCCCTGCCAGGGACAGTCTCACATGTTTCACCTTCAGCAGTAAGCTCATGTCACCCACATTCCTATGATGGAGCCAAAGTGGGACCAGCCACAGGGATGGTACTGAGAGCCAGCGGCCAGGGGGGCACAGGCAGGAGTGTCCTTTGTTAATGAGCACAGGAAGCATTTTTATAGTGACTTCTCAGAATAGCTTAATGAGTTTCAGCTGTCTGGGAGCCCCAGCTCAGGTAAAAGTTACCTGAATCCACTCTGAGGCATGATGATGCTTCTGCCAGCGTATCTCCATGGCACTTTTCCAGTAGAAAGCCATACTAAGATTCTGTCCTCCTACCCCTACTGAGTCACCCCCTTTGCTCAGACAAGGCTGGCTGTGTGGTTTTCATAGAAGAACAAACATAGGGAAGGAGGAAGACTTAGTTGTATGAGTTTTGGAAAAATTTATTGAAGGAGCTCCACAACAGTGAGAAACATACACCAGGGCAGGAACATGAGCTGCAATCCCTGACATGGAACTGCTCCTGTAGACATGGCTTGGCAAGACCAGATTTCTTGCTGGGAAAATAAGAAATGTTCATCTCCATGCCCACAACTTACTGGTGACTGTTTTGTACCACAGCTTACTGTTGTGACTCAAAATGTGATTCAGTGAGTTTCAGCCTTATTCAGAGCTACTTGAGCAGCCAAAAGCAGGCAGGAACACTGACCTTCAGTATCACAGATGATACACACAGCTTGCACCTGGAAGTAATAAACCGGCAACGTGTGATCTGGTAGGAATAGGAAGATGCAAAACTGGGATGCCACTTATGTTGTTCTTCCTTTGTAAAAAAAACAGCATCACACAGGGGTGGGGTTCTGTCTGCTTTTAGAGTTTTGCCCTAAATTCCCACTTTGAAGGACAGGAAGTAATATACAGTAATGTACAGGTAGTAATATATTCAGTGTTTGTGGATGATCAGTTTTCATATTTCAGCATTTCTTTTATTCCTGAGAAAGCACACAGATTTCAACTTAGCATCACCTGGCTGTTGAAGGGGAAAATTAAAAGCACATTTTGGTTCCATATTATTTTTAAGCTAAGTTTGAGAGTTAAGCATAAATCATGCTGTCTATTCACAGCATAAGAACATGGTGATTTCCATAGATATCTTAATCATTAAAACCAATTAAAACATTAAGATGATGGGCTGAATTAATGAATATAGAAAATAATCACTGAAGAACAGTTCAATGCCCCACTGGAAGAGCAGCCCCATTTCCAGCACCTCTCACCAGTCAAAGGCACACCAGGGAAGCATCCACCCAGCTCTGCACTTTCATTTTATTGTCATGGTACTTGCTCTTAAAAATTAATTCCTCATGTAAATTAACAAGGTAGGAGGTAACATGTTATGCAACTTACCAGTTATTTCCAGATGGACATTTCTCATTTAGCACCCACTGCCGTTCACACAACTTTCTGTGGCAGTTACCTGGGACTCCTTGGGCTTGGAAGCTTCTGGGAGGGATCTGAGAAGCTGAGAGCAGTCGGTACGCAGGAGGACAGGACTCTGAGGAGGAGCTCATGTCACCTTATCAAGGAAATTGTTGTGTGAAGTCTTTAAAAACCAGTTCAGGACATTTTCTATTGCTGTTCCAAAGTACGACTCAAAAATTTGGAAACAGGCTCCTCTAAAAGTTTGAGAGGTTGAAGTGAAAACTTGCATTCTGGGCGGGTAGGTTAAATACATATGTAAAGTATACTGCACTATTTCCTTATTCCTTTTAACACTTACAAATCACTGGAATGTTACACCTAACATGTATGTGCATTGTAAATATTACAAATTCCTGTATTAGTGCCAACAATGAAATGACACAAAATGTAATCTAAGGTGCTCAGTACTATATGAAGTCTAAGTGAATAACTAAGCAGTTTGCAAAGAAAATTCATATTATATATATTTATAGAAAGAAATAATGATAATTACAGATGCTATTTCTTCATTTTCAGATTTTGGATTGATTCATATTTGGATGGGATAGATAAATGAAATATGAACCTACTCCACATTTATAAGAGTATAGTGAATATTTATATTTTAGAGGAAAAGAATATATTTAATAAAGTCATTTATTGGATTTTTGTGAGGAGAGCTTACTTTGTATCGAGACAACTATCTGGAAGGCTGTCCTTTGTTTTGGGGCTGGGAGAAATACATTTAAACTTCAGTGCTTCTGTTAAGAATTCTGTTACTTGAGAGAACTGTTAATTGCATTGGTGGAATGACTTAAAAAACTTAAAATTAAAAAAAAAAAAGCCTGAAATCCCACAGGGATGTTTCAAGGCAGGTCATTCAGACATCTCTGCTGAAGTTGCTTATAGTGGACTAGGTGGTAACAGAAGACTTATAAAAAATTAAGAAAAAGCAGAAATTTCTGCTGAAGCTTCTGCATTCAAGGACTGAGGCCAACATGTGCCTTTTTTTCTCTTATGAATGGTTATGGAAAAAGAGATTGTTTTTCTCCTTTGATTTAAATCTTAACTTAGTGGCCCAAACAGAAAAGCTAACTATGGGAATTTAAGCCTTTTCTTTCAGTCTGACCCAAGTTATGACAGAACAGCCTCATGGAAAGCCTAAAAAAGGGATATTCCAGAGTTTCCCTCTTTTGACAAAATAATGACTATAAATGGAATGATCTTATCAGAAAGTCTGTATAGCAGCTTCACCATGAGAATGATTGGGATACATATTGGAGCAAAAATGTTATTGGAAAAATGTGACCTAAAGTGTTTGTCAAAAAAAAGAACAACATAATAAAGCTGATCTGATTGTGTTCAGGTAATCATACCGGTGTTTCTAATAGTCCTGCCCTTGAAATGGAACCAGCATCTCCCTTAAGATACTTTAGAAATCAAAACAAGACTCTTGACATGCTACCAAGCAAACCACCACCACCACAAACACGATTAGAATTGATCCTTTGTAAATAACAAAACAAGTGTTTTCTTTCTGCAGAATGTTAGAATTTCTTCCTCCCACAGGACATGGCAGCACACTCCATCCTGCTCTTAGCTTTGATAAGCTCAGCTGATTTGAAGGGGAGATTGATCTGATTTCCACCTGAAAGCATTCTCAATGTCCTCTTACCCATGCTGAAAAGTTAATTGGAGCTTCTTTGCTTTCAGTGGAAGCAGAATCAGAGCCTAAAGAAAGAAATTATGTGCTCCAGATCATTACACTGCCATTGATTTTTAAATTTATGTTATTTTCCATAAAAGTCAAACTGGCAGATTGATAACTAGCTATTTACTGAGTCTATTTACTACATAGAGACCATTAATACAGTATATATTACATATTTATATATATACACACACTGTGTATATTATGGACACTTTTTAATTCAGTGGTGACTTTGATTTTAAAAAGTAGATATTGATAGTAGGCTTGCAAAATTTTGAGAAACTCAGCCTGCTTGCTATAACTCAGAGTGAACCCTCAGACTGACTAGGGCAAAAATTTATTTTAAAAGAATGAGGGGAAAAACAAACATTTTAAATATTTAACAAAGACAATAACCTCCTGTAGAACATAATCACCTGCTTTTCCCACATGAGACTGGCTTTTCATTTTTTTCCTTCAAGAGAATTTCTGTTCTTGTGTAAACAATTAGAGGCATTAGGAAACAAATTTAGAAAATAAATTCCAAGGGAGAACTGTGAACTGGGACAAAGAGGTTTGTGAATTTGGACAAGCATTAGTACCCAAGCTAAGTTGTGTGGTGGCCCAGTGATATTCATTATGTAATTGCTGTCATATTACAAGTAATGACATCACAAATTACAAGCACATCAGTGCTGTCTTACCCCAATCCTGTGGGGAATACAAGCATATAACGTGGATGGAGGATGTGCTTCTAGATATCATACATAATATTACTGTATTATGCTGTTATGTTGTTACATGCTTATTATATGGGATGGATGAATTACGGGTAAACCAGAAATGTGTACTGGTGGATATGACTACATCCTGATTTGCAAAAACATGAAAGCAAGCGCCCAAAATATGGATTTGGGGTTCAGCAACCACAAACAAGAAAATAATTTGAAGTTCAGAGGCAAAGGGTGATGTTATAATCCATATCACTTGAGTTACAGGACTTCAGCTGAGCTGCAGGAACTCTCAGTGTGGGGTTTTGGAACTACAACAGATGTAAAATAATTTGGTTTAGTGCTGTTACAGTGGACCAGGTGAAATTATTGCGCCTGCTTTTTTGTAGGTTAAGAGCATGGACAGGGACAGTTATCACAGCTTAAATGGGGCACAGTGTTATTAAGCCACAATAATAACCCAGCTACTACTTGCCCTAAAAAGCCAACAACACAAAGAGCAAATGAGACATGGGTAACAGTATATTAGTTCTGCACTGGGAATTGTGCAAAAAACCAATACATCAAAATGCTTATGTTTCTCTAACTGCTTTCCTGCTGATTATTTCAGGCCAGCCTTTGAGTCTACAGAATTAATTAAACCAATAACCATTGGGTTTTACTTGAAGTACAAGAAAACCAGTTCAAAGTATTAATTACTTTCCTGAAGGTATTTTCTTTGCTCATGGCAGCTAGCCTCCAGGATTTATGTAGAGCTTCTGTACTTTTACTTATCAACTTATGTATAATTATTAACTACACAGTTTTTCTAATTACAAACATATAAACTTCCCAAAATTAAGCAGAAAATACAGCTTTCTTTGGCTTGCTTAGTATTCAGACAAAAGTATCAGCATTCAGGCTGAACAGATAAGGCTACAGCTTACAGCTTTTCTCCCTCTGGAAGTAGAGACTTTCTTGATTCACTGTAAGATGTTAAGAAAGGTTAATGTCTTGATTACTTTTTGTTTTCTATATTGAATGCAAAGAAATATGAGCCATACACAGTAATCATTATGTTGGAGAAATTTTGTGCATGCACTCATTAAATGATTATTTAAATAACTCTCTTCATTGCATTTCTATTTCACCAAATCACTAAAACTGGGAAGCTGTGGATGTGTGGCATTCTGCAGACAAATGTAATCCATCTTACAAATAGTTATGTTTTTCCTGGGCTTAGACACATGCAGTACTTACTAGAGCCCACTGTCACAGCAGAACAACTTCAGAGCTCTCCTACTGCAGCTCAGTCAAACCAGGTACACACCCACCCTGAAAAGGTCTTGTAGAGTTCAGAACAAGGTGAACTTGGGAACAAAGGAACAGAACAGTTAAACTCAAGACCCTGTTAGACATGAAAAACCTCCATAGGGCTCAGCTTTACTCCAAATAGAATTAAGCAAAGAATAATGTCACAAAATCAGGAAGGCTCTTTAGAGAATGCATAGATTTTACAGTATTAAGTCCAACCTCCACATGGTTTAGTTCGATTACTTTTCCATAACATTATGTTTCATTTATATTTGTATTGCTTAATCTATTTTCCTACCAGGAGAATATAGCAAACAATAGCCCTGCATCTCTATCAGTTTTAATCCATTAGTTTATATGATAAATAGGAAATCTTTAATACAGAAAGCTTAGTAGGAACTCCTCATCTCAACAAAATACTAACTTGAATAATTACATTAGTCCCATCCAGGTACTTAAACAAATTGAGGCCAAATTTAGCATTTTACTGTTTGCAACACAGCTAGAAACTCTTTTTCCCCCCCTTACATTTCAGCATAGCACATCAGCTCTTTTCCAGCTCTCACCATCTTCATTACCACTACTGCTTTGATTTTCTCCTCTTCCAGGAAAAGAAATCTCAGATCTCCCCTTAGATATTTTTCTAAGGAGTGTTACAAAGAGCATGCAGGAAATTATACTGAAAATTCAGCTTCTAAAACAAAGAAACTTTGTTTAATGGGACTTGTCTCAAGTTTCAAGCCATGCTTTTTTTCTTCCTTATATTACAAAACAAAGATAATTATGATTCAAATTCTGCTTATGTTTGTTTTCACCTGCAGAATAGGAACTGTTCTTAATCAGTGTATAAAATGCTATTGGCCCATGCTGTAAACAGCTGTTTATACAAAAGGAAGCTGTACTAAGCTGAATAGAGATCTTCACACAAAAAGGTAAATCAAAGTAGTAGTTATCAAAATTAAATATGTGGGGTTTTTTTATTCATAGAAAAACTAAGTACACTGGTTGAAAAATACACAAAGCTTTATAAACCAAGTCAAGCTGTATTCCTTTTAACAAAGGTAATAAATACACATATAAAATACAACCTCTTTTCATTTGAATTATTAAAAAAATTTTAAAAACTTTCATTATAAGAAGTTTCCAGCCTTGCTCCTATGCTTGAAGAATGAGTGTATAGAATTACACTGACCAAAGTCCTCCCAGTGTGTGGATCTATGTGCATTGGGCAGTATAATGCTTCTGTAGTCACAAGTGCTCTGTCTCCACAGCTCCTGGGAAGGTGTGAACAAATCCACACAGTGCCTCTACTTGCCAGTCTTCTCCAAAACCCATTCAATCACCTGGGCAAAGAAATGAGAAAGCAAACTATTTACATAACTCCTGGTTTTGAAAGCAAATTAAGAACATCTCACAGACTTTTATCAATTCTTTCTTTAGTCCTTTGTCACCATCTGTATGGCACTTACTAAACAGGATTTAAAACTACTCAAGGGGAGAAAAGTGTCATTAATATCTGAGAGGAAACAGCATTACCCTAGAATTGTATTTAATCTTACAGAATGCTTTGTATTTAGGAAAAGGCATTTTTTAGAACCCCTGAATTGAAATGCTTCACCCCATTCTCTCCATATACCAGCAAGAAAGTGCACATAATGCCAAACATCTCACTGTTCCAGCAGTAAAAGTTCCTAATGCCAGAGAAGAAGGAATAAAGGATAATTTGTGCACTGCTGTATCTACTACCCTTATCACTGCTGCTTTCCAAACTGGGCAGTTGTTCACACCACTGACTAGTCCTTGGAAATTATATTTTTGTAAAGTTATATCAAAATACTCTCTAATACAGGGAGATGGACACGAATTTTAATACCCTTTGCCTACAGCAAACATAAAAAACCTAAAAATTTTCTGCCCAAAGATGGAGGTGAGAAGCAGTGTATCAGCACAATAGCCCAGTTCAACACCAAACATCACAACCCATATAGTTTTTGAAACCTTATCATCCATACAAAGCAATCCACAAAGGAATACAGAACAGAACACAGCAAATATCATTCTCACAGATTAAGTTCTCAGGGGATCTAGCACCTTTCTTGAGAGTGTGTTCTATTACTTACTGATCTCAGTTCAAAATCTTCCATTTAATTTATGATGATGAAAACTGTACTGTAATTATGCATGACATTCTTTTTCCTTTTTTTTTTTTCCTAAATCATGGAGTCACTTCAGTGTATGTCCCAGAACTTAAAAACTTAAATCAGAGTTAGTTAATTTCTGGAGGAGTATTTACTTCTGTCATTTGCTCTGTGCTGCTGTTCATGTAAGTCCCATATTACGCACAAATAACCTGACTTGATATCCCTTGTGCTTACAGTTACTCACAAGCCTAAAATTACTGATTTGCACTGCTTATTTAAAAAAATGTTTCTTTTTATAGACCTGCTTATTACTTCCTAACCTTTAAAATGGTATTTCCTTCAACACAAGAAAAGAATTCCCGAATGATTCTAATTAAAGAAAAATCTCATCTCTTTTTTCTTGTTTGTTTGTTTCAGTGATGTGGAAACATTTATTGTCCTCATTTCCATTTCTCACTGCAGCACATCATCTCAGGAGGTGTAGCTAAAATACCATCCAAAACCTGGAAATTTTGCCTTGGGACTACTGACTGAGAGAGTTTGTGTGAGATCAGAGTGAAATGAGCCACAGCCAAGGGCATGCACCTCTTCATCAATTAAAGCTGTGGACTAAACCATCCTGTGGCTATGCACAGGAACAAATAAACACGTAGTCTTACCTGTTTAGCATTGCTATTTGCTGTTTTCTTCATTTCATCAAGAAGTCCTCTAGAAGTTTTAAGGTCCTAAATAAGAAACAAAAAGCCACAGAAGTCAGCAAACTCATACGGCCACTCTAATTTGGGTTATAAGAGCCCTAATAACCAGGGTGGTGTTACACTCTCATCACCTTGCTCAGAACAACAGAATAATTATTTGACTTTTCTTTTTTAATTTAAAAGAAGGAAAATAATTTGAATCTATTCCAGGTTTGCAGGGTTGCAGGTTTCCTTACAGCAGTCCAAACCCAGTTATGAGTGAGTCTTCCTAACCTTCTGCACATTTTTGCACAATTTCCAGAACGTTTTTTCTTCAACAATATTCAAAGTTCTTACAGTCTTGACTGAAATCCTGTTTCTATATAAACATAGAAATCAGCTGTCAGCTTACCCTGTAACACAGAGTTCTGGCAAAGAATAGAGAGGCAGACATCAGAAAATAAAATCAGGTCGGAAGAGGGAAAAACCCAGAATGGCTTTTCTATTTTGCAGTCCATTTAGTGAGTCCAACCTAATCTACTCTTTTAAACAAAGCAAGAACAAAACTTTGCCTGAAGAGAAAGAAAATTCATTTACTACTTGTCGCCAGAGGAAAATGATACCTGTTAGCATGCTTTTGAATTATGCTGCACACAAAAGGATTCAAAGGACTCTCACAGACTTAGAGCTGCAAGACAGTTCAGAAGAAGAAAATCCCATTACACCTCTCTCTAGAAAGGACAGGATCACTGCCATATTCTTCCTTTTCCCTTTCTACTTGGAATGGAACCACAAACCCTAATTTGCTCTACTCACATATCCCTCCATGCAGCCCTTTCTGATTTTGGATTAGGAGATCTTCCTTCAGGGCACATTTCAGGAAGATTTTGGGAGCACTTACAGAACGACTGCACAACTGTGTTCCAATAATTTAAGAAGCTGGTGCTTATCAGCAAGATGTTCTGATTGTATAAGCATCCAGTCCTGTTCAGCTTTCATTTAGCTTAAAGCACCATTACTGAAGTTGACTAAGCTGGGCTGGTTCACCCATAGTGCTAGGTTAAACACATGCAAATGAACAGAACAGCAGCTCAGCTTGTGAGCAACAGCTTTTAATCACTCCATACTGTAATTAACTCGATTTTGTGCTCAGACCAAGTAACATGGGCTTCAGCACTAATTCACAGTCCCCTAGGTATTATGGAAAGAATTCTCATCTCCCCCTAAACAGGAGGTTGATGCACTTCTACAGGGTGCTGCTGAGCCAGTATGTTAGATAATAGAGCACATCATGTCAGGGAACTGCAATTTCTGACTCAGTTCTGTAAGCTACTTATTTAGCCAACAATCTTAGAACAAGGGAGAAGCTGAGCTGTCACAGCTACAGCTGGGAGATACTCTATTGCTTCCTCAGTTATTGCAGCTCTAAAAGTGACCTGACCTAACAGGCCCATGGTTTAGTATATTATTTCACTATGTATAAAAGGTTACTGCTTTAGAAGGTTTCAAAACAAGCAAAACCTCATCAAAATATATTGTAAAACTACCTTCTGCATTTGACATAAGTCCAAAGGTTTCTCCATACAATTCACACACTACTAACACACCACTGGGAAGTATTAGCTCAATCAGCTCTGAATATCCCACATGCTATCTCAAGTTTTATTCAGGAGTGGCTTCACTTAACTAAGAATAACAAACTGCAATAGTGTGTCTTCTAGTTACCTTTAAGTAGAATTTTGATATCTCAAATAGACGCTGGCTGCACGATGCAAAGCACTTATGATCCTCTGCAATTCCATGTTTCTGAAGAGTCTTAGCAACTACCTCTTTCAGCATCTTGGAAACAGAAGAAACACACTCAGAAGCTTATCCCAACTATTGACAAGAAAAATTGCGTAAGGAAAACAAAAAAGCCCAAACCAGAAAACCTGATCTTTTGTGGTGTTGCCTGTCTTTAATCTATTTCCAAATGTGATCAGTTCACTGCCTGAATTTGAGCAGAGTCATTTAACAATCCATTTCCATTTCCTTCATTTTAAAAAATTAGAAAATGCTTACATGTCAAGGATCATGAATATTCACATGGTGCTTGGATGATAAAAAAGAAGTCAATATTATCTTGGCTTTTTTCTCTCCAAAATAATATATATATAAAGATCACTTTTTGCTATACTGATATTCTCTTGTTTGATGCATAAATATTTAAAAATAAAAATCTGACACTAAAGTCTCATTAGAAATTTTTCTCTGACATTATTTACATCAGAGATGTTTAAACTGTGCTGTAGGTCTGAATGAGCCACAATAATTTATGCTTTCTTGGACCATTCCAACTTGCCTTTGACAGTACATTATCACTCTTGCAGTGTTCTCCTTGTACCCTGGGATTAATTTAAAATTAGTATCACCAAGCCAAAAACACTCTAGTGCATTGTATTTTAGAAGAGGCATTCCTAATATACACAGCTATTAATTAAACATTATTCCATCAAATTATTTTAACTGCTATCATAATTAATGGGTTTATAGAACTACTGCATTCCTTTATTCTCAGAATAGTCTGTTCCTCCACAATGCCTTTGACCATTCCAGTACATATATACCTTTGGTGCCTTTAGGTTTTCTAATAATCATCTATATTTCAAACTCCTATTAATTTATATTAATTTCAACCTTTTTTATACATCATTGTTATTTCTCTCAGTCTTAATTCCCTGGGCATGATAAAATTTCCTTTCACACTTTCTCATTCTTTGCTTCTGCAGCACTCTCCTCAGTGCGTTCACTTACACAAGTAACAGAATGAAATTCAATAACAAATACAGATGAACATAGTGCACCTTGAGTTAAAAAAGTTTTTACAAATCAAGTCTCATGGAAAGAAGTTAAACAGATACTTCTTCACAAAGAGGAGGAGGTAGATTTTTACCCTTGTGTGTTTCTGGGATCTGGATTCCTTGTCTTGCTTGGAGGCCTCAGGCTCTGCAGCTGAGCCAGCCTTGGTGGCTGCTCTGGGGGCTTGGCCGGGCAGTTTCGATGGCACTGCAGCCACAGAAATGGATCTTTCAGAGCGTTTCCTCAGCACAGCAACTGCACACTGACTCCTGCTGCTTCCACTTGCCTGAGACAGGAGGGAGTCTGTACTCTCAGATTTGGTTAGCCTAGAAAGAATCATAAAAAAATCCCAATAAAAATAACTTTCAGGTTTTGTATCGACTCTTTTAGTGCCATTGCTTCTGCTATAGAGGCGGCTGCTTTAGAGCAGTAAGTACTGAGCATTCCTGCAAACACCTAAAAACACAGACAGGAAGACAGGATTCTGTTCTGTAACTTTTTTTGTATAAGAACACTCTGCTGACTGGATTGGCTCTGACATGTAGACCCATTGCACCTCTGATTAAAAAGGTTTAGACACAAATTGAAGAAATCAGGTAACTCAGAAAATAAAACTCTTGGGAAGAGAACTGACCTCCAGTCTTAGGATGAGACAAAAACTCTTGAAACTATCTAATTTCTTTTGGCCCTATAGGAATGTCACAAGTCATCTTTAACTACAGGAAGTTAGGCATTATAATTCTATGGGAACATTGTAATCCTTGATCCTTCAACTGTAAGAGCATTAGTAACTCCAAACTCCAATTTACAAAATGTCAAATATAATCACATATTTTCTAACTATTCAGTAAGCTGAAAAAGATATGCATATTTCTAAAACCAGACCTCTGTTAAAGGCTTATTGTGATTAGAATGCAAAGAGTATCAAACTGGAAATAAGGAAGAAATGAAGTATTACAGCAAAAAAGTGAATTTGGAAATAGTTACCTAGCAGTTATTTTTCAGTGACAGAATTTACATCTTCAGACTGAGGACAAGGTACAAAGGGAAATCTTAAAAACTGAACTTCCAGAAAAGACTTTAATAAACAAGGCTGACAATAAGAATGAATTTTGGTAGGTCATCTTATGCCAGAAGTCCTTTGGATTAGAAATTCAATTATTCTGTTTGTACAATTCTTGGCTTTCTAAACCTTTAGTTTTTATTTGTAGTGCAGGAGCACTGACTGTTTCAGTCCTAGATGAGGCTGTCATCTTTTCAAAGGCACTTGAGACTGCCAGATATAACCCCAAATCTGTTAAATAAAGTGGGCCTGTGCTGCGTGGTTTTGATTAATCTAACGCCATCCATGAGAGATCACACTTGAGAAAAAAAATGAACCGACAGAAGGGGATTAAACAACTAGAACATTTGTCTAGATAGCTTCACTAAAACATTTTGAGATGAAAGAAAAGATGCAGTTCACAAGAGACTACTGAAACATTTCATGCTAAAGATTCATTTTATTCAGTGCATTACCTTTTCTTGGGATAAAAGTACTCCAGGTCTTTTGATCTGCGTTTTAGCCTTGATGTCTCTGTTTTGAGTTCGCTTTGTAAAGACTCTTCATCAGGGACACTTCCAGGCTCTGACAAGACTGCAGGAGATGGGAGAGGACTCAAGACAAGTGGCACAGGGCAGCACTCCTTGGTGCAAGTAGTCTGAGTTTCATAGCGAATAAGGCGAGTTTGAAGTTCGGCATATCCCACATCTCTCTCCAAGGCTCTTCTGTTATCTAGACAATACCTAGAATTCAAATTGGGTGAGAAACCTGTGAGAGAAAGTCTCTGCTTTATTACAGTCAGAAAAACTTACTTTTGACAGTCATGTGAACTCGAAAACTTTTTTCTGTTTGAACTGGTGTACTGTTCTGAAAGACAACTTTTAACAGCCCAGTAAATGAATACTTGCCTGATGGATTTTGCTATTCTTAAGTCCAACTCCAACAAAGAAGCTGGATTATATACTATTTGCAGTTCTTTACCCTGTTCTTATAAGATTTCCATGGACATTAGCAGAAATTTTTTTCTTGAACAAACTCTGAAATGCAACTTTTAGCTTTGTCTGAGATAAACAGTGAGATAAACAGAACAAGCAAAAGCTTCCTACTGACTACAATGAACAAGTGGTCTAATTAACCAAATTAACAGAACAAACTGTATTAACTACAGTGGGGCTGAAAAATAACAAATGAACAGTGCTAACTCAGTGAAACATACTCATGGGATAACATAAAATGCATTTTGACTAACTTTTCTCTGGTATAAATGATTTCCAGGACTCCTTGCAAGAGAACAGTGTTTCATCACCCAGTAATTTACTGTAGTGCAGGGAAAGGTAACAGTAAATCCTGCATTATTTCAGCCTCTTTGTTGCAAATTGTTTTGAGCACTTTGAGCTCTTGCTCAGCCCACCCTTCAAACTGCTCAGTAATGTTTCCTACTCTTAGGAATGCAAGACACATTCTTTACTTTTATTTCTCAACATGCAGTCATGTTAAATTGCTAGTTCTGATGTTCCTACTTTCTTCAGAGCATTTTCATATTCAGGGAGAAATTATTTTTTCTAATAATTGGCTGATAAATCCATTTCCACAGTTGAGGAAGACTTTCCACTAGACAAACTCATTATCTGATAAGAAAGTAAGTTGTCTTAACTTAAGAATTTCAAGGTATTTAATTTTCTTATTCATATTCTCTGTCCCCGAGTAGTCACATACCCTACAAAGATAAAATCTATTTAACTTTGGAAGTTAAATTGCCATTTTACTCACTGCTTTAATGGCAATTGCTTTCTCTTTGTAAAACAGCACTCCAGGTTCTGGCACATGTTCATTACACTAAAAATTTGATTTAATCACAAACAGGAACAGCCTCACATTCACAAGTCCTGGTCTTCACAGAGAACTTCAGCCACCCCAACAACCTGTTGGAGGATCAATACATAGAGCAGAGGCAATCCAGGAGGTTCCTGGAATGCACTGGTAACTTCCTTCTCCGAGTGAGGTGGGGGGCTGTGTTGGACCTTGTGGCCACCAACAAGGAGGGGGTGGTGAGGAATGTGAAGGTCAAGGGCAGCCATGGCTGCAGTGACCATTAAATAGTGGAGTTTGGGATGCTCAGGGCAGCAAGGAGAGCACACAGCAAGCTCATCCCTGGACTTCAGGAAAGCAGTTTGCCATGGACACCAAGCTCTGCAGCATGGCCAACACCAGAGGGAAGGGATCCCATCCAGAGGCTTGAGGGGTGGCCCTGTACAAACCTTGGGGTTCAACACAGCCAAGTGCAAGGTCCTGCACCTGGGTAAGGTGCTAGCACAAATACAGACTGAGTGAAAAGTGAATTAAGAGCAGCTCTGGAGAAAAAGATGTGGGATATTGGTGTCCCTGCCCATGGCATGGAGGCTGCAACTAGATGTCCTTTTAAGTCCCTTTCAACTCAAACCATTCTATGATAACTGCTACTCCTTGTTTTTTTGACAAGACTTTACCTCCATATACAAATAGAGCAGCTGGGCAGATGAAAACTGCTTAGTACCAAACACATCTGCCCCATAACACTATACTCTTGTTACAGTATGTTCTGGGCATACACTACCTCTCACTGTTCTGCTTCCCTCCCATACTGCTAAGCACATTGCTCCTGCAATATTAATATGCCAGGATCTTCCTCCTCTCCACAATACCCAGGCTTCCCTGTGGTCTATACTGGTCATATTTTGCTGGAAGAAGAGACAGCATGAGCTGTGCTGTGCCTCCTTTGAAATCTCTCAGGCACACTCCTTGCTGAGGTCAGGCAGGGCAGGAAGATACCACATAGCACCAGACAGACAAGTGGTTTCTTCCCATACCTACCATGTGCATTTCTCTTTTCTACTCAGTTGCCTCTCTGTGCCACTTGTTACAAATCCACAAAGGTTAACAGGCTTATGAGTTACCACTTAGAAAAAGAGTTAACTAAAGAGATAGGAGTGCTGCATTGCCCTAGAGAATCTGGCTAAAATTACCAGATATTAAACACAGGTTTAACCAAATTATTTTTAAAATTCATGGGAAAAAACCAACCAGCAGCACTGTTAATCACATTCTGATAATCTGATAATGTGATTTCAGGAGGCAGCAGAAGTTTGCACAAAAACTGAACTAACTATGCTTGGTATCCACTGCATTTAATATATACTGCACTAAGACTGTCTGCATTGGAAGAGTTATGTTTAATTATCTACTCCAGCATTTCTATAGCCTTTTTCCTTTTCTCCTCAATGTCAAGATTCGTAATTTTCTAAACTATTTTTATACAGCTACGTTATGTGACAGTTTGCCCATTTTTTTGCTTTGACAAATAACTATTGCTGGCTGGCTGAGATTAAGTAACAGTCCTAACCATACGGATCCCTCTAGATACTGTTACCACTAACTCTTGCATGCTGATGTTTTCAGGTTCCCTGAACAGGCAGGTAGCAGCATCACAGAAGGTCTCAAACCTTTTGACTATTAGCCTGAAAGTGTCTCCAATTAAATAGAAAAGCAGAAACTATGTATGTACTTAAAACATGTGCTTCTCTAGAAACTTGATATGTACTAATTCCCTTGCCATTTTTAGTGCTGAATTAAAATTTTCAGAGACACTGAGAATAGATTCAGCAGTACAACTAAGAAAAAAAGACCTTCAATGTTTCTACATTACCATCAAGGCAGGAATGTTGCAATTTAAACCATAATTAACATACCCTTAACATGTTGCTTAAAACATTTCTAATTATACCTAGACTGGAAGCTAAAAAAATAAATCTGGGAAAAGAAGCCAGGAAACTTACTCTAGTCCATGATAATGGCATCCAGCTGCTTTTTCAAAAGGCAAACCTCTGAGTTTTCGAGGAGTAAGCTCTGGTGTCAAAAGAAATGCATTTTCACTGAAAGAAGAAAAATACAGATCTATTTTAACCAATTACCATTAGAATAAATTATACTTCCAAAAATCAGAAACAAGTGCTTTGACATAGGAAGACCAAAACAGCAAGTCTTGCAGCTAAGCCCCTAGGATAAAGAATCAATGAAAATTAAATCTCTATTGAAGTGAGAATTTAAGTTCAGCTAATTCCTACTGAACTGTTATTGTTACAGAAGCTCTTAGACATTTCTTAGACAGTTAAGGTCACTGCTCTAAATAATTTACCATTAAAACTAGGTAAATATCACAGTGTCACAATGGGACACCTGAGTAGTAAATGAACTGAGAGGAACTGGGAAGTGACCTCCCACTTTTCAAACATGCACTATAAGTAGTGAATTCTTTCCCTTTAGCTTCAAGTTGTTGTCTCACCTAACACTCATCTTTCCCAGACTTCAGAACTTAATGTCTTGTTTCCTGACATATTTCAATTCCAGCTAGTAACTCTCTGCAGCTAAATCATACAAGTGTATTTGTTTGAAGATATTTCAACAGAATAAGCCATAGCAAGGCAGAGAGAATGATCCTGCTGCCAGATTTCAACATACCCTGACATTTATCTCTAAAGAAGGGGAGAGACAAAGGCAAGGATGTAACAGAATCTGAAACTTACACATTGCTTCAAATTTTATTCATATAGACTGCCTCTGCACCATTTGCACTGGAATAATCTGAGAAAAACATCCAGGAAAGATGTGATCCTGAATCTAGCAAGATGATAAAGACTGTCATCCAAAACTGTGATCTATGAATCCTCTATCTAAGCTCTAACTCGGAAAACAAGTGAACATGCCTTTAATTCACCAGTCTCTCTCAAAATCTCTTGAATTCTTCTGTTGGTCAGAAAGATCCTTGGGTCTGTATTCACTGTTCTTAATCACCTACTGTGCAAAGCTCCTCATTATTCCAGAGAATTTATTCAGAGCATCTGCTAGGGGAGCAAGCAGCTCAGAGTAGTGTTCTGCTGGACTCGATTCAAATTAAGATCTCACTCATCTGTAGCTCAAAGCAAATCATTCAAGACACTCAAGGTATTCTATGCTACAGTGCTTCTCTGAAGGCTTTGAAAAAAATCAAAGATTAGAAAAATAGATCTTTGTAGGGAAAAATTATTCACTTCTTTCCCACACAACTAGATGGAAGGAAAATATTTTAGCCAAAATTCTAAATCCTCTGCACTCATTAACAACCCAGCAGAAGATTTTAAATCTTTGCTGCATTTTTTTCTAGTTTACTTGAATTGTCTACTCAGAACATATTAAGTTTAGTTTCAAAACTTCAGTAACTATTTCACAGAAATCTCAAAAATCCTATAGAAGATCCAAAACACTACAGAACCTTTCCCTCTCACAAGCACTTGATGTCTGAAAAAGGATCAAGGGTTGTATCAAATAATTGCATCATAGTTTCTATTATTCAGTATTGAAAAGGTCAACAAATAAGTTGTAGCGACTGCAAAGACTGTCTTGCTTACCTAGCACTCTGTGACATACTGCACAAATAGAACAGGCTCTGCTTCTACAAACACTGTAACTACTATAGAGTCTGGCCTTAAATCTAACAGATGTTCAGATCCTGAAAATTACTCCATGTATTTATCTTCCTACTGAAAAAGCAGTGGTTAATATACTAATACTTACCAGCAGGCACACTAAGAATGAATACTTCCAAAGCTGCTATAAATTTCCTTCAAGAAGCACTTTACCACACAAAAAGCATTACAGGAGACAAACAATTAAATAGGCTCAGCAATCTCCTTTTCTTGTTTTGTCTTCCCACCTAGACTCCCCTTCACTGAAAAATCCCACCAAAAAAACCTAAAACTCTACCACAGTAGCTTCTGCTTTAATAGAAATACTCTTTTTGAAATGGAGACATAGGGGCAGCAGCAGCTTGGCAGAGCTCTACCAGGAACACATTTGTGGTTCAGGTGATTATTTTGTTATTTAAACACCTAGGACCAAGACCATCATCTCCAGCCATTTCAGATTCTGAAAGAACTAAATAGCAATACTGACAGGAGACCAAAACAGTTGATTTCACTGGCAGGCATGTGATGTAAGGATGTTGCAAGTTATAAATTCCAATCCAGTCAGGCCATTCTGTGACTCCCACTCCAGCCTTATTTACATCCCCTAAATCAACTCTGAGTTCAGTGGCTTTATCCTGCTGATCATACCGCTTGGGAACTTGGAGAGGCTGGAGATCCCCCACGGGCAGCCCTTCTGGGGTGAAATATTTCAGCAGCTCTTTAGCATCCAGCAGCGTCAGGGACTCCCTCTGGCTGTCCTTATGTCCCAGCAACTGCTCAGATGAATGTGCAAACAGAGGAACTCTGGAAAAAAGGAAGCAAGCAAAGACCAATCTAAGATTTTTTTCTTCCTTTTTTTAAATAAACTCATGGTATTTAAAAAGATATTAAATCATTGCTACTCTGGAGAAATTACACTAGTACCAAAGTAAAATGAAGAAAGTTGCTCCTTGAGAACATTCACACAAATGTTCATGAAAAAGAACATGATAATTGGTGCAAATTCTCTAAATTCGACTGAAGAAAATAATTTCTTTAATAATTTAGTTTGCTTATGAAATACAACATGGGAAGATGATTATTAACCTTTTATTTCTGTTTTAGGACCAAAAGTTAGTTCCCATTAAAAAAAAATACACAATATACTGGAAAGGAACTATAAGCCCACGACTGCATGCAACTCTCCACTCTTTTTTTTGTGTCTTCAATCAAGTATATCAAAGTTCTCCCTTTTCTACTGTTAAGTAACACATTGTATCCTGATGCAAGATAAAAAAGATTATAGTTCATATTATGAGTAATAAAATAAACATTGACTATGTAACACTAAGGTCCTTCAGGAAGCTCCTCAACAGCTAATTAAAAGGAAGAATGCTGCCTGTTTGACAAACAAAAGCCCATAATAATAATGATGACTGATGATGATGGTGATGATGATGATACCACCATGAGAAAGTGAGAATTTATCACATGCAGAGCTCCAATCTAAGCCATGGTCAACTATGGTACTTGAAAGAGAGAAATAGGATGGAAGTGACTTAGAAAAGGGCAGTTGGACACTTGGCTCTACAGGTCTGTCAGCAAGAACATTAACACCACCAAAGACCATTAAGTCACAGAATCACAGAATATGCTGAGTTGGAAGGGACCATAAGGATTATTGAGTTCAACTCCTGGCCCTGCACAGCAGCATCCCCAAGAGTCACACCCTGTGCCTGAGAGCACTGTCCAAACCCTTCTTGAGCTGTGTCAGGCTGGTGCTGTGACCATTTCCCTGGGGGGCTGTTCCAGTGCCCAAACACCTTCTGGGTGAAGAACCTTTTTCTAATCTCCAACCTAAACATTCCTTGACAAGTCTTATATAAAGTGAGAGCTAAACTGAAATCAACAGGCTGTCTTAAGTGACACTAAGATCTATGGGTTTCATTTGAACAGCACTGAAGGCAAAACACAGCTAAATATAAATTTCAAACATAAAACCAATAGGTTCTTTGACTTCAAAATTACTTGATGTATGACATTAAGTACTGACTACTTAGGGAGTATGAGGAGATTAGAACACATTGAACATGTTGACAAAAACAGCTGAATTATCTCTCTTAGGGTATGTTGGGAGAAAGAACTTTTGTATGTTTTCCTACCATGGCTACTATTTTCTAGAAGTGCCATTTTGGAAATCTAGTTTAAGAACTACTCTACTTTTAGCTAGCTTCCAGTTGCATTTATTCAACAAAAATCAAAATAATACTTCTTTAAATACCAAGAAATTACACCTTTGTAAATCAAAAGAAAAATCGTTTTAGCCTTAAGCAATACTTTCTTTGAAAGATTATCACTATGTGTGAAAACAGTTTATACAATGTTTATCAACATATAAAGTTCCTCTATAGTAAAGTTCAATGGCTACTCGAAAGAAAATCCCCAATATTTCATTATTACCTCATTTTTTGTTTGTTTTTTTCAAAGTTTTCCAAATTCTGAAGAACGTGTCTTTCTGGCCACTCCAATGGATTTGGCTCTATGAAACCAGGCTCTGCAAGAAACACATATTGGATAACCCTAAATAAAGAATCTTATTCCTTAAAGAAATAGTCATTCATATACAGATATTCCTCAATGCATATCTTGTAAAGTATCTAAATAAAAATCTGTCTGGTGATGCAATCAGAAACATTTTCTGGACATTTTTTGGTCAAAGAAGAAAAAGGAAATAGGTAATGCAAGGGTAATTTCAGTTTGCAAAATAAGCCTAGAAAGCTACTTTACTTTTCCTTCTGTGTTTTCTTCTTTTGGTAAAAAGACTTTAGTCCTTTTAGTAAAAGACTGATGACCAGTATGAAGAAACATCCAAAGTAAACAGCATATTTTGTAAATAAAATTACTTACCACACGTCACTGTGCATGACCTGGTTTTATTGTTGACCTTCTGTAAAACTGGTTTAGGAAGAATAGTGTTGCATAGGTCCATAAAACATTCTCTTGTGAGTTTTAATAAGCTTTTAAACTCACTGGTAGAAATAACTGCAGGCTGCTTGGTCAATTCCTTTCTCTCTATAAAAGAAAAAATAAAAGGTACTGCATCTGCTAAGTAAGAAAAAACAACGGGAGCTTGCTAAAAAACAATTACACAAGAAAATCCCCACCCAAAACCACTAACACAAGTAAGTTACTTGACACTTACTATTGTAAGTAAGACATGGGTGGTTTATTCCAAAGACAAGTGAAAAAACACTAGTGAATAGCTGAAGTCACACATGATCACAGTCCTTTAACTTCTGGATAGATGCATTTCTGAGTATATCCAGGTTTGAATCCCCCAGAGACAAACACCTGGACTTGCTGAGACTAAAAGTGAAGGACTCCAGTCTGCAGAGCCTCCCACCCACCTGTTTCTACTGCTGTTGCAGGAGTGTGGCTCCAGTATAACTGACAGCCTGTTCTGGTCTCTTTGGTCATAATATCAAGGATCAGGAAATTCTGGTATGATTTAGGACAATCAGTGAATCCCAACTGCTCCTACACAAGTCCCTTAATGGAAATGGGTGACCCAACTCAAAAGAAACTAAAACACAAGCTCTTAAGCAGGCCCAGCCAGCCTCAGTGTTGAAGCAGACAGGAATCTGAGAATGACTGCAAGTTAGCAGGGTGTGTGGGGTGGGAGACAAGACAACCTACAGAAATCTTGCTTTCTTTAAGCTGCTATTCTGTTAATGATAATACAGTTAAATTACCTCCACAGCATGCCATTTTCAATAAGCCAGCCAATCTCTCTGAGGCATTTTTTCTTTTAATTGAGTCTCTTCAAGCAATGGACTTAAAATGGAAAAAAATCAGGACACTCAAATGTACTTCTCTTCAAAGTCATAAAAATCTAAGGAGGATGACCCTTCAAGTTTTTATTATGAATGATGCATCATGATAAATCTAACAAATCTCTAATGCATAGTTTTCCTCTGCTGCTTAAGACTTTTCAAAGAAAGAATAAAATTTTAAAAAGCTGAAAAACCCAAACCAGAATTCTTATTTTTGTAGAAGGCATATCCAGCAGTAAAGGATTTTGGGGAAATCATCACAGAATTGCATCAAATCATTTCAATGCTATCCTCAAAAATTCAGAGTATTCATGTAACAACCACTAACACTAATTCAGTGTTGTCCTTTCCATTATCTGACAGACAATCATGGCTGTACCTCAAAAGTTTTTTTTAAACTTCTGCTATTTCTTCACAAAGTGATCAACACACTTTGGTTGTCAAACAACTTCAGTTTTGTAAGGTGAGCCATCCCATCCAATTTGAAATAAAGACCTTTTGAAGACTAGTTTGAGAACTATCAGAGTTTTCCCATTACTTACTGAGATATTCCTTCAAGGCAAACACTTGGAGACGAGACAGTTTTGTTTCTCTCTGCACAATCTCCTCTCCACAATAGCATGGCAGAGACTTGATAAAGGCAGAAACATTAAACCCTGTACAAATTAGGAGAAATTTTTATTACAAGTCTCTCTTTGGAGTCATTACTTAATAGAGGATATAAACATAGGAAACATAAAAATCTCATATTCAAAGGAAACAACCAGACTTTCAAATATGGCTAACAATTGAAAAAAACAAACAAATTCATGCCAATTGAACACTAGGAGGATAATTTCAAAGAGATGCCTGACTAATATTTTTGAATTTCTGCACAAAACCAGTATAATGAAAACACAATTAACATAACTAACATTTAAAGAATGTTAAAAGATCTTAAGTTTGATACCAGGAAAGAAAAGTTTTCTCCCAACATATGGTCAAGGACTTTCAGTCTTCTGACACTGTACTAATGGGATTTTAATTAGGATAAATGGCAGAGTAGTCAGTCATATCGCACACTGATTTATTTCAATATAAGGAATTAAGTAGATAAGATGCAGGTCACTTTGCTCCTTTTCTTTGCCAGTGTTATTGAAACAAATACAGGAATTAGCAGAGTTATCTGGTAGGTGTAGTTGTAACATGACAACTACTCCATGATAAATGGCTGCATACCTGCTCTTCCCTAGTGGATCATTAGGAAAGGAGTGCCAGCTCATACCCTAAACACTCTGCAGTAACATGGATATCAGCAAAGGAACTGAAGGTGATAACAAAACTCAATTTGTCTACTGGTTTTGTAGATTTTATTTTAATTCATCAGTAAAACAGGATTTTCAAGAGATATTTACCTAGATTTTTGGCATGGCCTGGTCAGTCTTTACACCAACAACACACACTTTGTAAACTTTAAGCTTTCATAAATTTGTTTTGTGTAAATATTACCTGTATGTCCCTTTACAATAATCAATTTTCAACTAATCTCAAGTATGAGAAATGACTGACAATAACTTTGCATAGCCAATTTTAAAAAATGGCAGCAGTAAATTCTGTGAATAAATAAGCTCTTATTATATTTTCTTATGGATCTGAAAAAATATTGTTAAAAGACACATTCATAAAAAATGTGATATTCCTTCTTCTTTTCTCCCTTTTAATACTGACTGGAGTGAATAAAAGAAACTTGCAAAATTTAACAGCATTTGCCTGCACTCAGATATTCATTAATAAATAAGTGATTTCTCTTACCTGACTCTGTTCCCTCTCCTTTTGCCTTCAGCTTTCCATTTACTGCAGCAAGAGTGGCCATCCCATTGATCTGGCCAGCTGAATGAATCAAGGTCGCTTTACATCCTCCAGAGCCATTGCCTTGTAGCAAGAAATAATATCGGCAAGATTCTCCTTTCAGTTCAATTTCTGGAACTTAACAAACATCAGGGCATAACTGTGAAACACCCTCAGGAAAACGTCTTTAAAACAAACTATAATCCACCATCAAAACTTTCATTTGCTTTCTTCTGTTCAGTGAGAGATCTTACTAACCATCAACCAGGAGAAGTTCTTTAATTGGGCTAAGTACCAGGCAAACCTTTAACTGGCAATTTTACATTTTTACCATGAAACAATAAAGAGAATTTCTGTTCTGCTAGGTAAAAACAGGCCTTTTTGCATATATGCATTGAAATAATGTAAGCATTCAATGGACGAACATACAACTGTAGAAGAAAAGGAAATATTGTACACACTCTTCCCAAGGACACTCAATGCATTATTCATTAATAAAAGCTTCATTCCCTGCTTTACCCTTGTGCCTGGATGAAAGATAAAGACATTCTATTTATAAACACTGGCATATAGTATGCAGTTTTGAAAGTAAATTAATGTGGGACCTGACAGCAACAGTGAAAGGATGTTTTTGCTAGCTTTTCACACAGAAAAGATTTTATAGCCTCTTGGTAGACATAGTAATCAAGATAATGAATACTTCTTGATGTACTAAGTTTCAAAAGTAAAATATTTTAATCTCATAAAATATTTGCAGTACTGTCTCAATAATTAACTCTACAAGAACTTAACACTTGTTAATATCATAAATTTTTGTTAGCAACAAATAATTCCTGTGTTTGCTGAAAATTTCTAGTTGGACACAGAAAAGAGGGGAAACCCCACTACCTCAGTACATAAATTCAGAGAAAATAAAAAGAGCAATAAAGAAAAAATATTCCAGAAACATTGTCATATTGTCCTGTTTCCCATGCCATTTGAAATATATTCCTTTTCCAGTTTATCTTGGCATCTCAAAGCTGATTCCTAATGGGCAAATTTTTATTTCACATTTTAATCTTAGCATTTAGGAACTACCTTCCCACAGATGGTAGAGATTAAGGATTCATAAATCCTTAATACAGTCAGATTAGTGGGAGCCACTAAAACATCAACAGTTTTCAACTAAACAAGAAAATACATTTAAAAAGCAGTATTTCTCCTCCTACTGTAAATTTTACTCAAGAGGCTTAATAAGACCCTATTGTGTATTACTGATCACACAGTAGTTAATATTTGCACAAACCTTTCCACTGGAGCACAGGACAAATATCCTGCAGACACTGCAGATCTTGTGCTCATTTGACTGCATCAGTAGCATCTCTCCAATAAATACAAATGTTGTTGCTGTGACCAGCTCTACCTCTGTACTCTACCCCTTCCAAACATGCAGAGATAACTTTCAATCTATATACTGCTGATGCCATTTGGGTTTTGCCTTTTTTTATATCCTTTGTATTCTTCACACATCTATTTGTACCTCTGTCACCTATTGTATTAGTAGCTAATTTTCCCAGTACTTTTCCATGGCCTTTCCCTAAGCAGAATGACAAAACAAAGTAAAAAGCCTTGTACCTTCTGGGGTTTGGAGCTCTGGAATATCTTAGTTCTTCCTGGGAACCAAGGCCAAGAACAACTCTTGGAGATACATTCTCCTGGACAGAGCACAACTAGTGCTGAAGGGGGGGCCCCAGAGAAGGGGCTTGACCTGGTGGGGGGGGAATTGCATCACTACTTGTCCTTCTAACTGGGGCTTTTAATCAATTATGTTCATTTCCTAAAACCTATAAATGTGTACTCACCCCTAGTGGGGGTTGGCTTTTGTGGACATCTTTCCATAACTGCCTCTGAGGGCCTTCATTAAAGATACTCTTTTATATTACCTCCTTGCTAAAATTTATCTCAAGTTTCATTTCCAGGTTGGAAAAAAGGCAACACTGCCAGCAGCCATTCCATAATTAAGCTTCTTGTCCTGTGACACAATTCTTCCTAATTCCTCTCAATTTTTTCCTGAAAAAATATCAGTCACCAGTATGAGCCATCCTCATCTGCATACTTGTTTAAAAAAATTGTCTAGAGTTGGCAACAGAAACAGTCACTGTTCCTTGGAATCTATATTAATTATATATTAGACAATGTCTAAATAAGATTATGAAAGAAGGCAGAATCCAGCACTTCACTGTGTCCTAGGTAAGTACTTTAAGCACTGGGTTACCACCAAGTTCCTTTTAGCCTGATGTTTTCAAGTGCCTACAAGCCTCACAGTCACTGCTTGTACAGTGCCTCCACTTGCAGGACATTTACTGGCTGATTGAGAAACTTCCCTCAGCCTTGGTCTGCACTGATTCTCTTCTCCCACTTTCTGAATCAGATTTCTAAGCACTGGCACAGGAGATGAGAATCAGCTTCCATCAGTGCAGCCATACAGGGAGCACGTTTTCAATCACAGGTTTAGAACACTGGCTCCCAGGGGAATGGAGGCATTCAGCATTTCTTAATAGTCTGTACTTTCCCAGGAGAGACTGAAATTTAAAAAGTGCAAGTGCACTGAAGATCCTCTGGAAATGCTTAAATGAGAAGAGAAGCACCTAACTGAAGCAGACTAGAATTCCATCTGCAGAAGTAAATCTCAGTGCTGTGGATTTTACCTTAAAAGATGTGTGGAAATTGGATTTTAACTGACAGCCAGGACACAAAAATGGTTAAAGGAGATGCCTAGTTACCCCAAAGTTTGCCATGATGTTACCATATTTTTTTCCTAGAGGTTTGCATAGCTGAACTTGCATTCACCAAATCTTCTCGTGTCAGTGAAGATTATAATCACTGATTCATCTCATTGAAGAATCCCAAATGTACAGAAAAAGCTCCCCACATACATACACACACACATATACATACACACACACATATACACATATACTTATAACCACAACAAAATACACATACCAGAAATGACCTTGGGTTTCTTAGCCATATATTCCTTCCATTTCTTGGTGCTCAGCTGGGCAGGAGATGGGATCACTACATTGCTTACATTACATGGCAATGTAAGCAAAGCTCCCACCTAAATAAGGAGAGTAAATATAAGGAGAGCAAGAATAAGCAAATGCAATATTAGTGAAACCTGTTTTGTATTTCATTCTTGAGCTATTGATTTGGCAATATTTTAAATCTACTTGAACTGAAGAACAACATCTCCACTTAACATATCTGTCATTCATATCAATGAAAATGGAACTGCATTTGACACAAAAGCTGTAAAAATTGTGTTTACTTTTTGGTCCAATTAAGAGATCATTAACTGCTGAATTTTCATTTAGCACATAGAAAGATATTTATTATTTATTGCAAGTGTCTCCATAACCTGGCTACAAACATTTTTGTAGAGCAGTATCCAGAAAAGAAAATGAAAAGAGAAATCCAAGATAATATTTGTCATCAGTGACTCTGCATTCCTATGAAAAAAATTATTTTTTCACTTCCTACATATTACCCTTGTCCCTTAACCAGATACTGGATTATGTTTATGTTTCTTCATAGACTTCAGGGCAAAAAGCACTAACAGATAAATTGAAGACATATTTGAATACTCAAGAAATAAAGCTATTAGAGATACTAGAAAAGCCTATGAACATGCAATATATTCAGTAGCAGACTGACAAAAATGCCTATGAGAAACTTATTTTCAAAATATATTCAATTCAACATGAGCAGACTCTAAAAAGTAACCTGAAAATGTGTTTCCACTGTTTGGGCTTCTTCTTTAAAAAAACTAGTAGAAATGCGAGCCTTTTGATTGTAAGAGGTGTATGACCAAGTGTTCAGTGTTCTTAAGTAAAATGAAGATTTACTTAGGATATTTACCAATATAAAACCATTTTGAAAGATACTTTGGGTACAGCATTAGAAAAAGAACCTTTTCCTTTTCTGGCTAAGTTAATGGACAATGGAGTAGCAGGGGAGAAAAAGAGTTACTAAAAACCCAAATAACAAACTGAAAATGAAACATACAGCCTGATAATGGGATACCATCCTCACAGTAAACAAAAAAACATATGTTATTCATAACAATTGCATCACCATTTTCAAAGCACAGGTTTTGTTTTGAATGGCATCAATTCATTTTATAAACACTAAAAACTTTCCTAAACAAGATATATTACCTTGTATGTAAAGGTGATAGAATGTTCAGGAAAAACATCTTCAGACTAATACTGTGGCTATGAATAATCTCACTATCATTTCAAGGCAGAGGAGGGAGGGAAAATTAGGACTGTAAATGTTTAATGAACTCTTCTTATCCAAAATCAGAACATGCACATGTAAAATAAAAAAGCTTACCTTTTCACAGTAGCTAGATTTTTGTAGGCCGTTTACATGCCTGCCTTTTGCTAAAAATATCAGTATCTCAATTATGATAGTACAGAAATTATCTGTCAGGATAGGATTCAAAATTAGAAAATGCTTTAGGAGACTGAAACTTAGCTGAGACAAAGAGAAAACTGTTCAGTAGGTATGTGTAGCATGGACCATTGAAATCCATGCTTGCTTTAGAATTAAATACTGAAGAAACTCAGACAGAGACTAGTTTTAAAAATATTATTCCTGGGTCTTTTATAGGCAATATATATTCCTTAATTTTTCTGCTATACATAAATAAAAAGTTTTTACCTTCCCAGAGAGAAAAGAAATCTGGTCCAAAAGTAATGCAGATGCATCCTTGGTATTCTTTCTTGACAGGCTCCTGAACAGAACAGTTTAAGGAATACCATCTTCACAAAGAACTGTGCACCTCTATTTTACAAATCAGGTTACTATCATATTTGAAAGAAGCACTCAAAGCATCGAATTTTTGATACTACACTACTACAAAACATAAAAATTCACCTTTCTAGTTAAAGTGATACATATGAAAATGTTGTATGACAAAATATATACATCTCTCTTATAGGCAGACACAAACAGATATTTATATATTCAAAATCATAGCAGGTTTATACATCCTAAGGTATTATTGGCACACCAAGACTAGTACTAAAAGCACATGCTTTTAAAAATCAGTAGTAACATCTCTCGAGATCTCTGCAGCACACTAACTCAAGAGAGAGCTCCTCTGCTAAACCTTGCCACAAATTTTGCCGTTGCACGATAAAAGCACAGTTTGTAGACAAATGTTCCTATATTGTGAAGCATGCTACATTGATTCATTAGAAAGGCTTGAGGCTTTTTTAAACTTACACAGAATAAACACTTCTCTATTCTTTTCCCACAAAGATCATGTACATCAACAGAAAAAGTATATATGCAATAATATCAACAACACATGGTTATTGATAATGTAATTAGCAATAAAAAATCCAGTTGTGAAAAATCACTATGACTATTTTGGCAGGCTAGAAATGAAATGAGTCCTTGGCTATCCTCATCTTTCTGCTGATCTTTTTCTTTGTGCTACAGACAATTTTCAGTAGTAATATAGATCCTAAAAAAAAAGGATACAGCTCAAACTCCAGATCTGACACAAAAAAGGAAGGTAGATCAGAGAGCACCACCATCTGTAAAAATTCCAGTGCAGGACCATAGTAATGAAAAACCTGAAAAGAGACAAATAAAACTATATAAGTAACATTATATATAATGTTATATCAGCAGAAATTCCTCAAGTGTTTGGCTAGAGGCATTAGCCTTGCAGATAACATCTGAAAGAAGTATAAAGGAATACAGAAACATTTCACATCATGATACCAAATTATATGAATAAAAGAAAGGTATTTCATTTTTTAAATCTTTGTAGAATGTCATCAAATGTGCATCAAATGAGTTCTAACTCTTACCCAAAATAAAATATGATCTACCAGGAACAACAAATGCAATACAAAATACACATGTTTTAACAATGAAAATAACAAACTCCAAACTGACACCAAATTTTGCTCATTTACCAATAACGCTCGTTTTCGTTTTCATCAACACATATGATTCTGGAGTTCTCATCAATTATCTACTTCCAGTAGAAAACACAAAACAGCAAGAGTGTAAAAAAAAAAACTAAACCCAAACTTTTACAATTAAGTGGGAAGGGTTAGATAAATATGGAATTCAGAATTTAACTATCTTGAGTATTAAACTGAACAAAGTCTTGATTTCTACTCAAAAATATCTGCTATTGCATTTCTAAGAACAAACAGATGAAGTTTTAAGGACCTGTTTTGACAACACAGATATACAAAAGAAATATTCCTCCATTTTATCCAATCATTACTTCCATACTGAACTGTCAGTGCTGACTAAGGTTTCCCTAGTTACTAATTCTCTCCAGAATGTAAAATAGATGAATTCTAAAACTCAAAGAAAGATCAAGAATAATACTTGCTTCTGGCAAAGTATCAGTATTCCTTGATTGGCACTCTTTTTTAGCAGCAAAGCAAGAACCTAAATTTGCAGTCCTGAATGTCTTGGCTGAAGTGCTCTTTATACAAAATCCTGGAAAATCCACTCCCGATCCAAACTGGAAAAAGAAAAGAAGACAATAAATGTGTCAAAAAGAGATAAAAATTATTTCTATTCAGTCACTTAGATGTGTTATTTTTAACAATTAATATTAACTTATCAGAACTGTAAAACTACGATAAAATTCTAAACTTAGATAACCAACTATTAAATACAAAACCATAATACTGAAAACATAATATCACTAAGTTGTCAGGTTTTGCAGAAACATTAGACATATGCTGGAAACAATAACTTACATGACAATGATTTGTGATAGACACAAAAGAATCTCATTTTGAACAGTAAGTTTTAAGAAAAATATTTCAGAGGGGAGCATCTGGATCTCTGAAGTTCAGATCTTGATGCATTGATCTCATTTATAATTTTGTCCTGCCACCCACCCAGACACATTGCACATTACTCTTGAATTGCATGGTTGAAACCAAATCTGGCTTAAGGCATAAAATGCACTGCACAATAAATGCTTTAAATGAGGCACACAGGTGCTTTTAAAAATAACCACTGCAATAATAACAACATAAAAGTTACTTTACCTTTCTTTCCCATATCTGAATCTTTCCTCTCCAGAGTTCATTTAAATCAATGATATTTGTTATATCATCTGGAGATATGAAGTCTGCTGACAGATAGTCTGCAATCTTCTGCCAGCTACTGTAAAAATAAGGACAAATTAATCTTACTGAATTTAGTATTATAAATAAACATGTAGTGCAATTTGAAGGAATTTACCTATGACTTCTTAGCAGTGAGCAATCCTGTGTATGTCAAGACAGACAATAAAGCTTTATAAAAGTTTTATATTCCACAATGTAAAAACATATTACAGAATTGCTCATTCAGGCCCTGTAAAGGAAATTGTTCATATGCTCCATGAAAGTGACAGCAAAGAACTTTGACATCAAATAAGAATGGCAATAGCAAGCTGCAAGCACAACACAGTAATGTTGGGTGCCAGAAGGAGCAGCAAAGCCTGGTAGCCATCAGTGGGGTTATCACTGGTCTGTCCAGATGGTTTGTAGTTAACCTTCTAAATGCAGATATGACTGCAGCACAAGCACTATCCAAATTCAACAAGAGAGAGAACAGTCAGTGTCTGTGGATTCTGCTGGCAGTCTGCCTTCTAAGGGAAATCAGCACCATCAACAAAACAGAAAGAATAAGTCGAACAGCTTTCATCAGAAATCTTCTATACCCAAATTATCTCACTTTACATTAAAGGCAGCAGAAAAATTTATTCAGTCAAAAGCTGGTTCCACAAGATGGTATCAATGAGATCAAGTGTTTGTGGATTTCACCAACTTTCTTGTCCTCCACATACCTCAGGAAATACTGTACAGTAGGTATATTGCTTATTCTATGCAAGGACTGAATATTCATCTTTTTAAACCTTTTTATTAATTTAGGATTAAGCTTAACCACATATTCTATGAAGCAAATTTCTATCTTTTGGGCATGGAGGGGAAGGCAAGTGGAGACCTTGCCAAGTTGTTCAGTATCCACACAACCACTCACTTCATAGGATAAAAAACCCAAATCACTGTGGTTTATATGGTAAGAAATATCATGGCCTTTATGTGTCAATTAGAGGAGGACAGTAAGTAAATTACTGGATTTAATTTCAACTTGAATTAATAGTGTCAGTAGCTCTTCATACTAACTCCCTGAAATGTAATACCAAAGGTAATATCATATTTAAAGTAAAACCAGCAGTAGTATGGATTCATTTAAAAAAATCTGGAAAACTATAATCAATATACAAGTTATCCCATAGCATAATACAACGTGAAAACATTGTATGCACACTGAACCCAAGGAAAGGGAAGAGAAAATATTTTACTCTTTGCTCCCACAGAAAACAAGAAGTGCAGAGAACTGGCTTTTTTGCCTGCTTCTCTGGTTAGGGGATGCATTTACTATAAATTGGGATGAGTAATTCCTCCCTTCATACAACAACAGACAACTAATATATGTATTTCCAAAGTATACATGTAAAGTACTCAACATGCTGCTTTTATTTCAACCCACTGATCTATGCTAACACAAAACAGAAGTGAGCTTTTAGTCCTGAAACAAATGCCATACCCTTTAGCATCACTTGCTGCAATAGTGATCTGTGCAGAGTGCCACTCTCTCAGGTGTTTCAGGGCGCCAATAGCAGGTAAGCAGTCCTTCAGTTTGGGTCCATCACATTCAACAGCGTGCAGGATTACATCAACCATTGCTCTGCCTATAAAATAGTCGTGTATGACTCAGAGTATCATGATTCAGTAAATTATTTGGTCATTTAAAGATAGAATTGTATTGGTTATCACTGATTGCACTAAGACTGGCAAAAATATCAAGTAACTTCAAGATTTAAAATGCTTTTCACACATTTTAGCTCATCTCTTGCTGCTCCTCTTCAATGAACACAAAATTTTTCACCATTCCCTCAGTGACAGTGGTTCTGTACCTTTCTCCTCCCTCACTCAGCAATGATAGATGAGATGTCTCCCGTACAACTAAGCTACTTTTAAAACTCTAAACTATTATTTTTCATTCTTCCTGTGCTCTCTTGTTATCCCAAATCAACTTCTGCAACATTATATAACATTAACATGCAAGGTGATATGTATCTCTAGTTTACAAAACCTGTTCTGATATATTAAATTCTGATAAATTTTCCTTCTCATTTTCTTGGCTCCCACCCACAAGTAAGCAGCTGTCAAATAAGATCTAAGCCTAATACCATCTTCCATTTTTTTAATGAGAAATTTCCTGTGTTGAGTTTTTTATTGCTTACTGTCTTTGATTACTCTGGTACCATTTCAGATGGATAAATTTGTTATAAAAATAGCTATTTTAAACTCTACTGAACTACACCCTGCCAAAGAAACAAGCAGCAAACTAGTCCTCAAGCTGATCTGCAATGCTAACCATGCTCAAGTTCCTAAACTACCTTCAAGAGTTGCATTAAGTTAATTCAGCTGTTAAACTAACATTCCCTGAACTTTTCCCTATGCTTTTACTAGATGAGTTTTTAGAGCAGTAACTAACAAGATAAACTCCAATGAGATTGGTTTTTAAAGACAGATTACCTGGGGCAGGCAATTTATCAGCTAATTGATGCAGACTTTCAGCAGCTTCATCATAGATACTAGAAATTAAGAACAACATGTTTGGAACCAAAAAATAAACAAAGTCACTTAGAAACAAAGTCACTTAGAAACAAAAAGCTATAACTAATGAATGGTACCTTATGTAAGTATCTTACATCTTTAAAACTCTGCATAAACATAGCTAGGCTATGAGAAATCATCTCTTTCACTAAGACAGATGCAGTAAAACTGGAAGTAGGATTCAAAAGGAATTAGCAAGAAATTTTTGTATATATAACATTGGCTGTTAGGACACTGTTAAAAACAATCTGTAAAAAAATTAAAGCTATGCTAAACAAAATAAAAGTATTTTCAGTACTAGTAGGGAATTGTTCATAGTTAACTCTTGCTTTGGTAGTAACTCTCACTTGTTAAACTGTCTTGATCCCCTTGGGTCATCAGTCTGTTAGATGTCAGATTTCTGTTCTTTAAATAAAAATAATAATACACATACTCAGTCAGAGACAGTGATTCCTGACTGTTACTGTCATCATCCTCAAAGTTTTGTGTGGTTCCCAGGTTGTCATCAATGCTTGCTTGGTGAGAGTCTTCATTTTTCTGTGTGTCAACATTTATTTCCTCCCAGTCAGAACTGCAGAACTAATCAAACAAAAAGACTTAAATAATCAAAAAGTTTTGAACATCACAGTTTTAGCTTGTCCTACAGTCAGGCAGACAGTTGAGGAAGTTATACTTTAAAAAATTAGTCTTACCTGATAATAACCACAAATGACATGACTTGCAAAATACCATTTCTTTGCACCTGGAATACCAGCCACTGAGCAAGCTGCAAAGAGATAAAACAATTATTTAAACTAATCAATTCACTACAATCTATTCTTCCTATTATAAGGAACATCTCTGTTAAAAGACTCTGTAAGTTATTTAATGTGCAACAATTGCTTGAGTTATACTTTCCTTTAGCATCATAATTAAGTTCTAAACATATTGAGTAAGGTGTAGGTAAGTGTCTTGAAAAGTGTCCATTACTGACCCTCTGATTGATAGCAACAGTTCCATGCAATAAAAAGCACAGAAGTTGAAAACAGCTTAACATTCCCATCTCTGTGAATTTTAAGAGCTTATAGTGGCTTTCCCACATGAATACAAATTATATGGCATCTGTGACAAGATGAGCTTATAACAGTAGATATCCAAACCAAGTAAAGAATTAAGAAAGCAGTTTTAATTTAAAAAAAACCAAAACCATAAAACAACAAAACACAAACATGCAGCCCCTAAAAGTACTAAAGTAGATCTTAAGAAATCTATTCTAAAGTGAAAAAATTATTTAATATTTATGGATTAAGGTTCTGAATTATTAACCATCAGAAAAGTTCTGCTTCCACTGAAAAAATTGTAAGACATTATAGGAGAAATTAAAATACCACACTTCCCACTGACTTGAGAAACAAGCCTTCCTACTCTTCCTTGCTCAGCTGGACTGAAATTTGCAACTCTTCAAAACCCTTTCCCTTCATTTCTCACAACCTGTCAATCTAATCATCTCCTAATATCTTAGCTGCTGAAATGATGTAAGTTCTGAACAGAAAGAGGAGCAGCAGGAACAGGCCCACACCACAGCAACTGGGTTTAGTTAAATTTCTGACTTGTTTCCCCTAGCAGAACATGCACAGGCCAATTCCTTGATAACACTTGCCCTACACCACTGTGATTTGCCATATTTACCTGGGAATATGCTCACATCTGCATTTACAGATGCATTACAACTTTCTTTCAGGAACTGATACATATCTGCTGCAGCCCCAGCTAGGAAAAAAAAACAAACAAACTTAAAACTACTGAATTATGGAAGTTAAATCTTACTTTATTGCAAATACAGTATAAAGTTCAGTGTCATATCAGATAGCGGATTTAGGGGAGAATGGAGGAAAAGGTTAGTTGGAGTTTTTAAAAGAACTATCACCTGCATATTTGTAGTTTGAAAAGGCAAATTTTCCTAAACTCTCCTTTAAGTCATGCTCAGGAACACATTACGGAGTTACAGACACCATCGCAACACAGCAGGACACCCCCCCGCGAAGTTCCTGCAGGTTAAAGGCACTGAAGACTTTCAGCCTGAAGCACAGGAGGGTTTAGGGCGGGAGGAGCCCCGCGGACCCAGAGCAGCCCCAGCCCGCCCGAGCCCCGCGGCCCCAGCCCAGCCCAGCCCAGCCCAGCCCGGCCCGGTACCTGCGGCGGTCGCTGCCGCGGGCCCGCCCTCGGCCCGGCGCTCGGCCCAGCTCAGGAGCAGCACGTAGCGCTCCATGGCCGCCGGACCGCGGCCGGCGCCGCTCCGAAGGTGCCGCGCTGCTGCCGGGCCCGCCCCTCGCAGGGCAGCGCTTCCGCTTCCCGCGGCCCCGGCGCCGCGCCCATGGCGAGCTACAGCAGGGCGGCCCAGGTGAGCGCGGCCCCTGAGGGAGCGGGCGGGCACGGAGGGTCCCGGGGCTGCCCCGGTGTCCGTGCTGAGGGTGCCGCTGGCGGGAGCCGCGGTGTGCGACACGTCTGGGCACGGGCACTGCCGCGGCTCCGGCTGTGCTCGGCCTGAGCGCTGCGTGTGCGGGAGCTGTGCCCTTCACCGGGCCTTGGCCATTAAATATCTGCGGGATGGTGCGGTTCGAGTGGCGAGCGTGGGAGCTTGCAGCAGATCTGCGTTTTTGGAACAAGGCCCTCAGGGCCCGTAACCTGTCAGTGTTAGACAGTGCATGGCATTGCGGGGGGTGTATCGCGGTGCTCCGGCCTTTTAAAGGTTATTTGAAGGGGGTGCTGCTGTGTAGCAATATTTCTTTTAGTATTTTTGAATGTAAAAGAAATGTTGTCTTAATTAAGGAAGATAGATTGCGGTGGTGTGAGCTTTTCGTATGGTGAGTACTGACCCTCTTTCTTTTCAGCAATGGGCGACTTTTGCCAGAGCCTGGTACCTCCTGGATGCGAAGATGCAGCCCCCAGGAAAAATAGCAGCTGCCACTGTCCTCAGACTCGAAGGCAGACATAAACCTATTTATCATGCACTAAGTGAGTATTGCAGTGGAGGAAAGCAAATTTGCTTTTTCTTCCAATTTCAGTTTTAAAATCAAGCCTGGTATAAAAGATTACATTTCTCAATTGTTTATAAATTCTAAATTAATTGGTTTTCTTTCTCATCTTTTTCCATCATACTCCTCCACAGCCTAATGTTGTTTCTTTGCCAGTACATATAAACGATGTTATGAATTTGTGATTTATTTTGAGTAACTGAATTACGGTGGGTTGTTCTTTCATTTCTTAAAAAACCTCAGATCATAAATGTTAAGATTTAGTTCACAGTGCACATAAATAAACATCTGAGTGCTTCCTTTTAGTGGGTGCCCAGGACCACAGTCTTGGAGTGCTTCATTCTGAATAAGGTGCAAAGAAGTCCTGTTTTCACAAGGCAGTGGATACAGACTGGATACTGTGAACATGAGATATCTTTTACAGTGAGAGTAATGGGAAGTGATTGCCCAAGGGGTTGTAAAGTCTCCGTCTGTGATTTTCAGAAACTGGTCCTACTTTGAGCATGGGGTTTAGACATGACCTTCAAAGGCCCATTCCTGCCTCACACATTCTGTGGTGAGGAGGCTGGGACCTGTCTGATTCTTAAATGGGCAACCATCATTGTTGAAAGGTACCTCGTATAAATAAAAGTGTCATTTTGTTGTTCTGCAAATTAGAGATTCAGCTATAAGGATGCATCTGTAATCCTGTTCATTTCTTGTAATGCTGTAGTGCCTGGCTCATGGGGATAAGCATTTTATAAATAATAAAAAGTTGATCTTCACACCACTGGTACTGTGTTTCATATAATACCTATGCAAATTTTTCCAGAGACGTTACTGAAACAAAAAGGAAGCCTTGAAGCTGGGTCATATATGTTGAAGTGTATGTAGTAAAATTAAACTCAGTCTGTTTCACAGTACGACGTAGGATTTGCAGTGTTGTAAAGACTTAAATTTCAGAGTTCTGCTGTTGCAAATTTTGTTGTATCCACAAGATGTCACTGGAGACTTAAGGCTGTTTTGAGAAGTAAAGCAGATGCTGAGAGGGAAATGTTTTGGTTACCCTGTACGAAGGACCTTTGATTCTTTTATGTCTGTGAAGTTAAAAAGTCTTGGAAAGTATTTCAAGGATAACTTCATTTTGTTTAGAATATTCTGTAAATCAGTACTAATTGCTTTGCAGAGGTTGACACCAATTGGTTACTGCTACTGAGACATTTAGGAGAGCAAAGTGTGCAAGAACTTGTGGTTTATATACTTGATGCTTCTTTTTTTGACCTAACAAATATTTTAGTGTCTGTGAGATAACAGCTAGTTGGACAGAGTTACATCGGGGGGATTTTTTTGTTGTTTTGTTTTTAATTTGGTATTAATATTTGTTAATTCAGTGTTGACGTAAGTGGAAGACTGTTGGCAGAAATTTCCTTAAGATGAGCTTATTGTGTTCATCTTCCCAACCAAAACACCAAAAAGTCAGAAAGTTCAGTGTCAGTTCCCTGATGTTTATGAAGACATACAGTGTTTTTAGAACTGAACTGTCAGCAGTGAAAGGCTGCAGCAACAAGGATGTGTAAATTGCATTTGCACTTCAGCTGTAATTGAAAGTGGAGCATTAGAAGAATACAAGACTAAAAAATAATAAAAAACTTAAGTTGTGAAACTTTCTTGGGTTAATGACATGCTCCTATAAAATGCATGGTCAGTTTAAGCCCTGCTTTGTATAGCTGCTTTGTTACCTACTCAAAAATCTTTTAATCAAGTGAGTCTCTTCAAATACTTGTGTTCTAATATGGTGATGCAAATGAGGCTGAGCTTCAGACATATTTTCACTTTAGTTGCATGTGTGGTTATAACTTACACAGCTTATCAAGATCATTACTTCTGAAATTAAAAACTACATCTTTTCTCCTATTTATGTGATATTTTTGAGATAACAGAGGTTTTGTTAGCACTTTATTACTACAGAAACCCTATGAAACTAAGTTTCTGGCAGGGTGTTGGTGATAGATTATAAACTTTGCACTTAAAGAACTCTTGATGTTAAAGTTGCTGATATAACTGTAAACATAGGTGTATATGCTGTAACATTCACTCCTGTTTGGTAGATGAAAATGTGGGGGTTTTCCCCACAGGGCTGTTGGGGATGGTGGTTTTAGGGCTTTTTCCCCCTCCTCCTTCCCTCATTGCAATGTTTTTGTTTGTTTTATATCTTTAGCCTGAGAGTGTAACTATTTAATAGAAGTATTAGAATAGAACTTACTTTACTTACCCAAATTGTTCAGTCCTTCAGTAAACTCAGATACTCTTTTTATGAGAAAGCAAAATATTTTTTTAAATATAGGTGCATGTGCAGCATAATGTCTTGATTAGAATAGAAATTGGCCTGTAAGCCAGATTTCCAAATCTTAGCTGAAAAATTGCAATGATTTAGTGATCTGACCTGATGCTATTTTACCTACTTACCTGCCTTCTAACCCAATAGTAATAAAAATAGTAATTAAGGTTGGTATTTAAGTGCTGATTTGGATGGTGTGACTCAAAAAGCTCAGATCTTTAAATTTCAGTTTTATGGAAGGTGCGTTTATGTGCTACTGTTTATGTATTGTACGCATAATAATTGTTATTTTGATTGATTACCTCTGTGGTTTTCTTTAATATTTTCCCCTTATTTCTACCTTGTAGATGACTGTGGAGATCATGTTGTCATAATAAATACAAGACATATTGCCTTCTCTGGTAACAAATGGGAACAGAAAGTATATTCTTCACATACTGGGTAAGCTTTATAGTAAATAAAACTTGTGGTAAATTTCAAGTCATATTTTCTTAATAGTTGAAGTCTTTTATCATACTGCTTTAAAAGGGAATTCTTGCTTTAACTTTTAGTGGGTTTTTTTGGTTGCATATGTTAAGATGTTTAAAATGGTGTAAACCTCTTTTCTCCTTTCTTTTTCTTTTCTTTCTTTTTGTTGGTTTTTTTTTGTCTTTACACTCAGTGTATGTTGCTGGGGAAATAATCTAACTCAATAGCAGTCAGAACAATTGTTAATAGATTTGGTGAGTGAGGTTGTGTCTTATGTTTACCTCTGGACCCAATGATCTGGACTGTTCTGTCTACTGTTAATAGAGATATTTCTGTTGGCACATAGATTTAAGATTACATGTATATATGTATACATATGTGTATATATAGTCACTTTAATTACTTTATCCTACCAGGACTCTTTACCTAACAGTAAATATTGACTCAGAGGATGAAAAAAAAGTTGGAAAACCAATTTAAAAACTAAGTACTCTCAAGTTGTACTAATGTACAGTACATTGTAATATACAGTAGTGTAAAATATATTATTTTGGCAGACGTAATTTGTTTGCAATAGAGAATGCAATAATCAACTACAGACGGGTTGTGAATGATGGGTTCAGTGCTCCTATTTTATACAATGATACTAATAGATAATAATTTCTGAGTGTCACAATGTATTCAATTGAGAGATGAATAAATCACATTGAAAAAGCTAATTTTGCTAGTGCTGATCCTGAAATTGCTGAGAAATTCTTGTTCAGAGGTGATGGAAATTATTGTGTGGGTTTTTTTTCCTCTATCTCCTCTATAACTGAAAATTTTCTCTAAAACTTTACATGTAAGTTAAAACACTTGCTTAAGTACCTAAGATGATTTTGAATAAGTAAAAAGAATTGTACACTTAAAACCAATACTTAAGTCCATGCTGCTCAGTGGACATGTCTTTGTGATGCTGGACCTATTTTCATTTCACTTAGGCTACTTCCTAATAATGTAATTCAATCAAAATTAAACCCAGCTTTACCTGACTTCCATGTAATTTCTTACTCCATGCTATCATTCATTTAAAACTTATGCATAGATCTGAATTAGTGCAACTTCAACATGACATATACGCTCTAGAAAGATGGATCCATTGCAGTAAAATTAAAATTTTGTTTCTGTAGATATACCAAGTCTTCCTAAGATTTATTTAGAAAAACAAGAAAATAATAAATGCAGTTCAAAATGCATGTTTCTTATGTCAACCACAAACAGGTTGTGAGTCTTGATCATCTGGAAATATTTCAGAGTTCTGCATATCTTATTCCTGTTGTGTTCTATAGCTGTTATGGTGTATTTAATAAGCAATTTTAAAAACGTATTCTTCTGCTTGTGAAGCACGAGCTTCTTCATACTCAAGTGAATGGATAAGAAAGCACAAATGGTGTTGAAATTAGATAGTTGACAGTATAAATAAAATACAGTTTTTGGGCTCCTGAGAGCAACTTTCTTTTTTGAGGGTGTATAAGACTATTACACCATTGTTCGAGATGTAGTGATACTTCTGTTAACATCATACTTGAGTGTGTAGGATTAAGCTTGTATGTTTGTTTTGTTTTTCTAGTTATCCTGGTGGTTTCAAACAAGTAACAGCAACTCAGCTCCATTTGAAGGATCCAACTGCTGTAAGTGTTTTTCCCTTCTTTTTCATTTGTGGAACTGGTTGGTTTCCTGTTAATTAGCTCCCCTAAACAAACGGGATCAGTTGCCTGCATATCTGAAGTTAATTTACAAACATTCTACTACTGGGTCATACAAGCTTGGCTTGTGACACCATTTATGTAAACAATGTTTTCAGGATTAGATTAGAAATTGTGTATTTTTGTCATTCCTCTGTGCTGTCCAAAGGAACAAATGAAGCTTGTTTGCTTCACTAATTTTTCACTTATTTACTTCGTTTTAGTTTCAGGGGTCTGACCTTTCTCATAAGTGAACAGTCTCTAGTTTGAGTGAGTTAAGCTGTACTTGAGCTTAATGACCCTATTGCTTTTTTAAGAGCTACCAAGAATAATGCTAATCTTAGAAGAGTTAGAAAGTGCACTGCCTCTTTTTCCCACTGCAATTCAAGAGTAGGTTTTAAGTGATGTTTTTTTTTAAATCTTTTCTGCAATGTTGTGTGTTCATGGTCTGTAAAGGAAATGGAAATGGTGATTATGTTGAACATAAGCCTCTTTCCTGTCTGTGTATATTCTGAAATGCAGTGTTCATGTGTTTGTACTGATTAACAAAATAGTGAGCCAGATACAAACATTTTGACTTACACAGTTATAACTTCTACTAGAGGTTTGAATGGACAGCATTGGAGGATGAATTCTCTAAGTACTAATGTTTCAGGGCATGATACAAGACATACAGGGATTAATTGATATTTGTGTTCACTTTTGACTTTGGAATGCTTTCATTTGCATCACTTTATATATAAAATATAAAAGCATTCCTTCCTTTACCTAGAGAAATTTTATCTGCTATGAAATTCATGGGTTTTATCAATGATTTGGAAATCCTGGTTTATCCCAAGTCTTCCTTATACAAGTGCAAGTACTCAATGAAAAAGTGGTCCACCATTTGAATTTGCCTGGTTTCTGTTTTTACTGTCACAACGACTTTAAATAAAATGAAACTAAATCCTACATTTCCATATAATGTTCTGTCTAGAATTTTTCAAAACAAATGCTTTTGCAAACAGCCTCTAAGATAGTTGTAATTCCTTTGGAAATGACTGATAGTTCTATGTCTAAAATTGATTCTTCAACCTATTTCATTTGAGCTTCAGGCAGATGCTGAGCACTGGGAGGCAGTATAACACAACTTGTTAGGGCATGAGAATTGGATGTTCTCTAAATTACCTTCTGGCATTCGTTCTGAAATATCTCTTTTATTGCCAGACTCATAGATTAATTTCTCTGCAAACAGAAGGGGATTAAATGCATTGCCAAGAACTAAAGCATGTTGGACAAAGGCTCAGCAAATGGTGATGTGGCTCAAGTCTTGGTCTAATTTAGCAGCAGACACTGTTTTTTTAACACAATGGTGGAGAGTCTTCAGCAATTAACTCTGTCATTCTATTGAAAATGAAGCATTCAGTTGCCTCTCTCATAAAGATATTTCCAACGTGTTTTTGTCATAATTAGTAGTAGTGGGTGGTAATTTGGCAAGACACATTCTGTATGTGTAGCTCTAATGGGTTTTTATTGCTAGAAACATTTGTTTACTAGTTGAATTGTGTTGGTGTGAAGTGCATTGGGCTATGACAAAAATGGAAATTATATGGTGATGCTTTATTAACAGGTTTTATTTTTAGAACTAGCTTTTAAAACCTGAAAAAGTGGTACTCTAAAGAGAACAGTGTCAGCCTAAGTAACATATGGATCTTCAAATCATAATCTAAATGACACATAGTTATTATGGAGACTTTTATAAATCACTTTATTTCACTTCCTTTCACTTTAAATCACATTAAATTCAGTTCCTGTGAAGGTAGTGGAATTAGGAAGATTGTAGGAAGCAGGCTCTATCTTCCTCTGGCATCAAATCTTCATTTTGTAAAGTGTTGCTTCCATCCTGGAGGCTACTGCTATTTCTCTGTGCTTGGATTTACTGCCTCTTGCTAATTCATCCTGGTGATGCTTCATGAGATGAGTCACCATTGCTTTTGGAAATAGGCTGGTACAGAAATTAAGGCAGTAAATTAATGGAAGAGACTACTTCCTAGGAAAAGGATGTTGTAAACTTACATGGTGCTACATAGAAATTTTGCAATGGATTTGACTGTTTTCAGTTTATATAAGACTTTCTTGAGTGTGTGTGTATATAGTATATAGCAGGAGTTCTTACCACTGTCATTATTTACATGTATCTAAATTCAAACATGCAAATCCCCAAGATAAATATTTTTCTGTTAGTTTTGTTTCTAGTGTACAGAGTGTTTTAGGAAAACCTGGTTCACAGCTAATGGCTAGTTAAAAAGATTATGATGAGTCATTTGATGCAAAATGCTGTAGTTTATGCTTACATGGGAGGCTGAAAGCCTTAGTTGTCAGGATTTAGACAAGGTTACGGTAGTATCATCACATGTCATTTCCAGCTCCTTCCTCGGGTGCCACCAAGATTAAGTGATATTCTCACTTAATGGGAGCTGACCTCATTGTATCTATTTTACTAATTTTGTAGCTTTATGTTCCTTGCAGGTGGTTGTTGTGCTTCTGAGGGATTGTGCTGAAGCTCCTTGTTCATTTTGCCAAATTTTTCAGCAATACAGAAAAATTTGGGTTTATGCAAGGGTGAAAATTAGTGTGTTAAAAAAAGATACCAGAAGTATAAAGTCCGTTTTTAGCTTAAATACATGTGAGTTCATTTGGGAGGCATGAGGAGGGGAGTGTCTCTAAATCTGTTTAAAATTCCTAGTTTTTTCAGTTGTCTACTCTTCTGCAAAATAGCTAAGAATAGAACTCATCTATTGAAGTTGGCTGGGCTACTTTAAGAAGTGCTTATTGAAGAAAAAAACCCAGCTTGTTCACATTTCTCTGACTTAGATTGAAATATAAATTCTTGGACCACCCATAAGCAAAACTATTAAATGTGTTCTTTAGGTGCACCATGAAACTGTTGCTGTAGTTCAAAACAGCCACTCTGTTCATGGGTTAATATAACACTAATATTCTGTATGGTAGCAATAATCTCTTAGAATATAAATGGGCAGACAGCATTAATTTCCATTGGAGGTTGCTAAAAAAATCTAATTGAAAGATTTGGTGTGTTTTCTTTGTCAGGACAATGTTTTGACAATAAAGGAAATCGGCGAACCTTTTGATTTGAGGTATAGGTGTTTGGAATGTGTAGTGGTTTGGGATTTTTTGGCTTTTTAAAATAAAACGTGCAGAAGTTTTATTTAGCTGGAAAACTGCTGATAGTCATGAGACCAGAACTTTAAAAATTAGACTTCTGTACTTGATACAGAAAGACTAAAAAGATGTAGCTTTGAATCTCAGATTTGAGAGGGAGCAAAGATAACTTGAAAAACCTTCCTGGAAAAATCTTACAACTTTTCATTTAAGTGCCTGCAAAATAATATTGTCAGATCTAACCTGTAGAAGTAGATAGTAATCCTGTGAGGACAAAGTTTGATTTGTGATTTGAAAGATAGGCAAAACTCAGCTTAAGTTTTTTTTTTTTCTGGCTGCATCTGAAACTTGACCCCAGAAAAGAAAATGAAGAAATTACATTTGGCTAAGACCAAATAAATGCTCAGTGAGAGGATTGACCTTTGCAGTTTTCAGAGGCTGTATTGCCTGTGATAGAGAAATAATGGGCGATAATTGTTCAGAATGAATGTTACCTGCTAGGGAAGATTATTAAGTGAAGCAGGGTAGTTCTATGGAACTGGGGGTGTCAGGGTTTTGGTTTGTTCAGCTGCTGGCACTGATATGAAGGGATTTAAAATGTTCTAATTCTCCTTTTGAATGCCCTTTAGCAACTGTTGCACGTATAGACTTGCCATTATATCTGCCTAATAATGGTCTTTTGAAGAAAGCACAGTTAAATCTTGCTGAGTTTGTTTCTTTGTAGTACCGTATTTCTATTTTAATTTCCCTAGCAAAGAACTGTTATTCCTAATTCCCATATTTTTGCCTGAAAGCCCCTTGATTTCAAAATTATAATAATTTGGAGGGAGGGAGTTTACATTCTCTATTTCAAAATGAAGCTCCTGCCTTTCTCAGCAGACACCTGTCCTCCAAACTAAAACAACAACTGTTCGTTATTTGTCCATATATAAGCCACGCTTGATTATAAGCCGCACTTTGGGTTCGGACCAAAATTTTAGTCAAAATGGTGCGGCTCATAATCGTGAAATTACTTTACATACTAGAAGTCAGTCTGAAACACTAGATGTAGTACCATTTTCTTCTATTACTAGGGAGTAATGTTTTGTAATTAAGTAGAACAAAGCTTCAAGGACTGGCTCACAAGTTGGTTTTGCATGGGAAGGAGAACGTGCTATCAAAAGCGTTACCTGGAAACCTCCAGGTAATCTGAATAAGTGTTAGAGCTGACTTGGTCATTTTCTTCACAGTACACAAAAATAAATGCTTGCATTAAAAGTCTTAATCCATTCCTTACTTTTGAGTCAAGTTAATAATTTGAAGAAAACATTCCACGTTTTTGTGAAGTGGAAAGCAGCAGTGGAAAGCCAATTGACATGCATGTGCATGGAAGTTTAGTTTGTCTGTGACCAAATGATTGTTATGGCAGTATTGGGTGCATTCACTCTTGCTGTACTGCTTGTACAACTGTCAGAGGTAGAAAGTTTTTCATGCTGTGTTTTATAATGTGTGGTGAAAAAAACAATATTGTAAAGAGAACATAAAACCATGGACTGGTAGAAGGAAGATGTGGTATCAGACTGTACCTCCCAAGTAACTGCTGTATCTCTTGAATTTCTTCTGGGGTTATTTTGGTATGCCTTGTAATTAATCACTTTGTTTTCTCTGGAGCACTATGGCCTTCCCATGTTCTAGAGTTGCTTCCTGTTGATTATTGGACTTAATTCAGCTGTTAGGGTAGACTTTCTTCTGGAAATTCAGCCAATTATTTTGTGCTTCTCAGTACTAGGAGTGGTATTGCTCTGTTGATTTCCGTCTTAAAGTATGTTTTATCTGGCAAAGAATCTTTCTCAGAATCTGTCTCCATCAGACATAGTCTACAAGTTGCACGTAAGCCAAGGCCTGTCACAAAAATTGAAATGTTTAAGCTTCACAGTGTTGCAAATAAATACATTTTAATTTATTTGTACTCATAAAATGTATTAACATGTTGTAAGGTACTGGAAGTGCAGGAGTTTTAGTAGAGCTGCCTTCAGATTCCTTTCCTTCTAATTAGCCCTTTAAATTGGAAACTAAGAGAATAATGTCATATAACTGTGTTACTAAGAGCATGTCTGTGTTGTGATGTATGAATTAGCCCAACTGAAAAAAAGGTATTGCAATATTCAAGATGACAATTGCAATCAGACAATTGCAATGGGAACTTAGTAATTAAAAAAAAATAAATAGGGCAAACAGCATTCCTGTAGTATAAAAATCCCCAAATACTAATGCAGGGGTGGCTGTGTACATCTGATGGTGGACGTCTTTACCTGATGGAGAAAGTGTCATGGTCTTTAGGAGTAACTATGAGGATCTGGAATTTTACACATTGCTAGTACTAGAGGTAAAGGACTGGGGTAGGAGGCAGTGAGAGTCCATGAATAACTGAATAAACTGTAAAGCTGTGCTAATCAATTCCAAAAGGAGATCAAGGTTGCAGTGAGACCTGTGGGTGGGTAGACCTCTCGGTCATTCTGTAATCTCACAGAAATCACTAGCTTTTCTAACTTTCATGTAAAATTAAACTCTTGCTATTTTAATCACTCAAAGTAAGCATAATGACATAGAAAGCAATAAGGTTTGTCTTTTATTAGCATTACAAGCATGTAAAAAAGAGGGTTTTATTGTTAATTCCTGAAAGAAACAACATGTTCTGATGTATGTTTTCAGGGAGCGTTGAATCTGGGTTTGGGTTTCACGCGAACTCAGTAGCAGATTTGCTAATCCATACTTTTTTTATTTAGGGTTGGTCTATTTTTAGTAAAACTCCAGCATAGTCAGGTAACAGAACAGCCCTGATTTGCTTAACACCCTGCAAGTATTGCTGGTTGGATCTGCCTTTTCTTTGCACAACCTTACTCAAGGTGCAAAAGCAGTCTGTACAACTTCACTTAAGCCTGTGCTTTACTGGCTTCTTTGACTTGACGCCACACCACTGAAGGTGAAGTTGTGGCTGTAGGCAGAATTGTGGGCAAGAAGATGGATATAAACTTGGTCTCTCCAGTAGCTGGGTTTGGATTTATTTTGGCTTGTAGAAGAGTCTTTGAGGCGGAAGTTACAATGAAGGAATTTTTCCAGCACTACCTTCTGTGTCCTGGCTCCCTGTTTAGCCTTCTGTTCTGCAGTTGGACTAATGACCTTGCAGTAAATCAGAATCCTGGGCTGCTTTCAAAGCAGCATGGCCAGCAGGGTGAGGGAGGTGATTCTCCCCCTCCACTCTGGTGAGGCCCCACCTGGAGCACCGTGTCCAGCTCTGGGGCCCCCAGCACAGGAAAGGCATGGACGTGTTGGAGCAGGTCCAGAGCACGACCACAAAAATCATCAGAGGGATGGAACTCCCCTCCTATGAGGAGAGGTTGAGAAAGTTGGAGTTGTTCAGCCTAGAGAGGAAAGAGGGTCAGCTTATTGTGGCCTTTCAAGTATATAAAGGGGGCTTACAGAAAAGATGGGGACAGACCTTTTGTCAGGGCCTGTAGTGACAGGACAAGGAGTGATGTGTGTAAACTGAAGAGATATAAATTGGAAATAAAAGAGATTTTTTTTAATGTGAGGGTGGTGAGACTGAAACAGATACCCCAGAGAAGTTGTGGATGCCCCATTCCTGAAAGTGTTCAAGGCCAGTGTGGGTGAGGCTTTGAGCAGTCTGGTCTAGTGGAAGTTTTCCCTGCTCATTGCAGGGGATTGGATGGGATGACCCTAAAAGGTCCATTCCAACCAAACCATTCTGTGGTACTGTGGTTTGCCTGGCAGTAAAAAATGGTTTGTGCTTCATGTGAATTGATTTCTCTGTTCCAGATTTTGTGGTTATGAACTTCGTGCATGTCTGAGGGGGCATGGAAAGGCAAATGAGTTCTTAAACATCATAGAGAATAGTAATGTACTAGCATACCTTGGATTATGCTTACTGCCCTTAGGATACTTACCTGCAGAAACTGTTACTGAATATACAATTGTCTGTGATCATTCATTATCATTCTTCAAGTCCTGTTTTCATGGTAGTTTGCTGGAACCTGAGGTTGTCAGTACTGCAGTGACTGTACACAACACTGGAAATATTTCTTCATTGTTAACTTGAGTATATAAATCAGTCATTCTTTACAGAGTGATTTAACTGGCACCTTTTTTACTGCTGAACTGTTCTTTTTGTAATGTAGATAAAAAATTCGGAGTCACTAATCAGAAGTATCTACAACCAAAATAGACCAGCTGCTCTACCTCACTGGTTTGTTTCAGCAGATGTCTCTGCCACATGCTGCAGAGGAAGATCAAAAATCAAACATGAACATTGGTTGCTTGAAGAAATCAAATATTTAACATAATGTTTATTAAAGTATTTTAAAGTATTTTTTCATAGTACTGAAATCATTAAAAAACTAGCTCTTTGTATCTCTAGGTCAGAGGTCATATGTTGGATCATGTGTATGTACAGTGTTTTAGTCTAAGAAATCAACACTGTGTTCTAACACAACCTGAAGTTTAAAGTAATTTTTAGATAAGAAAAAAATGCCCACAGTCATGTGTTACGAAGTCTTAGGATTTGTTCATTTAGATCTCATGCATTTTGATCTTTCATTGGCAATAAGGAAAGGAAAATAAGAAAGGAAAATAGAAAGGAAAATAAGCATATGAAATTAAAATTGTTAATGATAAAAGAGCTGTTCAGAGGAACTGCTGTTAATAATCTGTATATTTTCTTTCATTGTTACGGTATCTCACTTGATTTTTAGTATTCAGTGAAGCAAATCAGTGAAGGTTCATTTTCTGTCTCTGCCTTGTCCTTGTCTAAGCTCATAGTATACTGATCTAAATAAATTATGGTTTGCTCTACAAGCATGCATAGTTTTGATACCTAAAAAGATTAATTTTCATTTTTTGTTTTTAATACATGCTTACTAATTTTTATTGGAGAAAGTATCAAAACTCTGTATTAATCTGCATGACCTGATGTATTTCTCCTGTCATCTTGATTTATTGTATTCACAGATTTATGGTACTGGCTGCATAACACCTCAAAATGTGGTTATACCTGGGAACTTGGTGATTGTATCTAAAATTTCAATTGAATTCCTTTAGGTAATTTTATAAAAAGAAGCCATTTTCCTCAATACACTTTGGAAAATATCCAGGTGCCTGCAAGATTTGTTTGTGCTTAGTGCCCTGCATTTCAGTGTGGTTTGTTGGCTGGAGCTTGATGTTGAACTAAGCATGGCTGGGTAGTTTCTGATTTGGAGCTAGTTTATATCCAGGTGTCCTGGAGCAAACATTTTACTTACAAAATTGCACGTAGGTCTAGCTCTAAGTGCTTTGCTGTCATTTATGAAACCTTTTTTGCCTCAAACAGTTTTGTGCGTTGTTTTGCATTTACAAATGTTCCCCTTCTGGATGAAGTCCATAACAATGTGTTTTGTATTTAAATAAAAGGCATCTTTTACTAGAGCCCAAGAGAAAATCCTGTGAAATGTTTACTTTACAGTGAACATCATCTAGATATACAAATTCTATTCGTTCCTGATGCTTAGAAGTGAGATTGTTCATCTGGAACTAATAGCAAGGGAATATGTTATAAATATAAATATTAGTTCATAATGCACTGTTTTGGTATGTCGGCTTTGCTTAAGGTACAAAACCTTTACTGCAATACTGTTTTAAACACAGCAAATTACACTGTTAAACTAGATGCTGAGAGCCCTTGGGAAATTTATTAGAGCACTTTTTTTCCCTAAACAATGTGTGTATGTAAATGTGCAATATAATATAGAGTTACCACAAGCTTCTCAGTTCTTTGAAGTTGAATGATCATATGCACTCATCCACAGTGCTAAATATAGCTCTTAACTTTCTAAGCTGAAATTTTCTTCATGGTTCTTAAAAGAAGTGTTTTTATGACAAGGAGTGTTTCTTTTTTTTAAATTTAAGTCTAGAGCACCTTCTGAATGTGGTTCCAGAATTCTTTAGCCTGGAAGATGACTAAGAGCTTCAATGATTAAGGGAGTAGACAGAGGGAAACACAGTTAACCTGTCATGTTATGAGTTAGCTCCCTGATTATTTGTTACTGTTATCTTTCCTCAGATTGTTAAACTGGCTGTTTATAGAATGCTTCCAAAGAACCTTCAGAGAAGAACTCTGATGCAGAGGCTACATCTGTTCCCCGAGGATGTGAGTAGTCATGCGGTTACATTTTTATCCTTGTGTTATACAGTGGTGAAGAGGGACTGTTAGCAATAGCATTCATGTCATAATCAAGTAAATTAAAACAAAAATCAAACTGCTTTTTTTAATATATATATGTACTTGTGTGCTTTCCATATTATTTCACAGAACTGTGAAATTCAAGACATATGACATTGATGTATTTAGATCAAACACTTACCATGAAGAATGCAGTACTATTGAAAATTTTGGTCTGGCTTTGTGGGCAGGGGTGTTGTTTGTTAAACAATCAGATAGTTAAGACTAATCTCATCTGTGTCAGGTTATTCCAGAAGATATAGAGAAGAACCTTCTGCAGGAGATTCCTCAGCCACGTGCAGTCCCCAGGAGGTTAGATGAGTATACACCAGAAGAAATTGCTGCCTTTCCGAAGGTTTGGACTCCGTAAGTATCTTAGATTTCTTTAAGAGCACACATTGGCTGAATATGCATTATATAGGCTCCCACATTATTAGTAAGAAAAAAGTAGCCATTCTTCTCTTTATGTCTTTTTTTTTTTTTGGAGAGAGAAAGTCATTAAAATGAAGAACAATGGTTGCTAAAATTTTCTATTTCTGTTTTTTTTTTTAATGCGACAAGCTTTACTTAAAATCATGTTTCCAACTCTCTGCTTCATCAAAATGAATAGAGTAAAAATCTTCATTGCCTGATTTGACTTACATGTGCTCTATAATGCATAGCTGGTAGCCATAGCCAAAGGAAATGCCACTCAGGCCTGTAAACTTTCAAAAGATTATTAAAAATCACTTCTACTTAGGCTCCTCACCTTAGATAATGCTGAAATAAGTCTGTACATCTGTTCTGTGTAATGGGGGCACGTCTGTGTTACAGGCTCTGTTAAAGGAAACAGAATCCAGCAAATACATTATGCCCTCTTCTGCTCTGAAACAGGGAGGTTGGTTTTGATGACTTTGAATCTATGTCAGTGATAAAAATTGCTGTATTTGCTTTTATCCTCACTACTGAATGAAGCTGGAATTCCTGAGACCTCCTGGTTTCTATGAGATTTCAGTGGATTAGTGCTGAAGAAGTTTAGATGCTGCACCATTGACTAGAATTCTGCAGTACATTACAGTAAAGCTGATAAGCCTGTCCTGTTGTATGGTATGCTGTAGTCTTCTGTAACTGTGTTTAGTATTAAAACTGATAAAGGTTCTCCACAATAATTTAGCTTGAATGAGGAGCTGGCACTTTGTTTTAGCTAACTAACTGGGAGTATCTGTATTGTCAAAGGAAATAGTGTTGTGCTGACAGAGCTTTTAAAATGCATTTCTTTGCCCCCACACACAGCCATAGTCTTGGTTGAGTTCATCTCCTTAGGACTGGGTCACCTTAATTGTGTTGACTTGCAGGTGTGTGTGGCAGATAATAATAGTAATAATAATGATATAAACATCTAATTTAGTAATTGCTGTCAAACTAAGTTTGGTAATATCTTCATGTCAGCATATTAACCTTGGGGGAAATCTTCAGGTAAGAGCACTACTGCAGTTAGAATTCCCTCCCGTAATTTCTTGGAACCATTCCTTCTGGAGGAATTCAAAGCACAGAGAAAATAAGCATCCCCTTTTTTTATATTTCTGTCTTCTGCAGTCTCGTGTGGAATGATTGCTGGTAACTGCTCTCTGTATACAGTCTTTTTACTGCTTGCCAGTTATGGGGGCTGGGGAGTGTAACTGCCTTAGAAATCCTGTAGCAGACTGGGTGGCTTTCAACTCAGAGGATCATAGTGCTTCTCCTGTGGGAGAGCTGGGGAGCTCAAGTGGGTGTTATGGTGACAAAAAACAGGGAACAGGTGGGCCTTAAAGGAGCAGAATACTGGGTCTAAAAGGAGTGAGAGAATGCTAGAGAGAAGTGGAGCTAGTGGGCTCTGGAGTAGGGAAAAACAAATGAGAGTTTGGGAGAATTTTAGTGCTCTGAGTGTAGAGACTGGGGCAGAAGTTTCATTTCAGCCAACTACTCCATCTAGAGCCCATTTAAAGGCCTGGATACATACCTAATCTTTGCTGTGTTGGACTTTGGTCCCACCTGCTTTTCTGCTCTCAGGAACTGGTAAGATCTAGCAGAGGGATAAGAATGAGGATGGTTATCTTCCGTCTCTCTGCTAATTGCAGGGCTTCTTGGCCTCACCTGCAACCAGACCATTTTTGGTGTCAGATAAGATTTAATTTAACATTCAGCTCACTTTTTAGCAGTTTTTATCTTGGGAAGAGTTTCCAGTATGAAGTAGTTGGAAAAATAATAATGTTTTTCATGTCTGAAGGAGAAAGTGTATTTTGATTCTGTGGCATTCTGATTTCAGGGCAAGTGAGGGAGGAGGGCTTAGTTGGGAAATAAAAGATAAAGAACTGAGCAAATTTGGTACAAAATTATATAAAACTATATTAAGAAATGTACCTTACTGTATATTAAGAAATGTACCTTACTGTATATAAACCAGACGTAAGATAGGTAATAGGGAATGAATGTAAATAGCTGAGTTTATTATATCAGGAGGAAAATACCATTTTCTCTTTAATTGGAAATAATAATGCAAATTTTCATTTAAAATGTGAAGAACTTGCTCAGTGCTGCTAATGATGTTCTTGGACATTTTGGCTAAGTTTTGTGTTAAAATGTCTTGCTATGGAGAGTTCTTTAAAGGCTGTTTTGCTGGTAGCTGGAGACTGATCCACCACAGAGAAAGACACAGTACACAAGTGGGGCACTAAAATAGAGAAATAGTTTTTGAGGAAAGCACAGGTGTGGAAACCCAGCAAATTGGTTTTCAGAGTGGCAAGCCTTCCCATCACCCCTCATTCCACCATGACAGGACATCAAGAGGAATCCTGTTCCATGAAAGTGGAGAATTAAAAGTTAGAATATTCCTAAGATATTCCTATAAGCTTTCTTCAAGCATTCTTTCCTTTTATTCCTAATCTGAGACAACTGTCTTCCCAACTTGTGCAAAGGTTCTTAGTTAGATCCTCCATGGAGAGGTCTGAAGTAAGTGGGATGGAAAACCATGTCGATACAGGAAAGTAAATTATGTCTGTTCCAGACCTATTTCAAGGTGAAAAAGATCAAAAACTAGTTCCTTTCACAGAGTTTGATTTTGTGCTGTGAATGAAACCTTTATTTCAAGTGTGTTTGAAATTTCAGATTTTATGTCTTTTAAATGAGTTTTAAACAGAAATCATCACAGAATTCACCAGTCACATATGACTAAGCAAACAATTCTGTTCCATAAAAGCAAGGATACATCAGATTCATGGGCAAATTTTCCTGTTATATACCATTTGAAATTTGTTTAACTGTCTGGGTATATATATGTTTTGAGACAGTTTTAAAGGCAGGAAATTGTATTTCAAGAAGTATTTGAATAAGAATGTTACCAGATATATGGAACAGCAGCCCTGTGTTGTTCCAGTGAGATGGATGCATTCCTGGGAGTTTCCCTTAAGAAAGCAGAGCTGTCTGATTGCGCAGTGTGCTCAGGCTGGTGCTGCTGTGCAGACTGAGTGCCTGGTCCGCTGCCAGCACTCCTAGGAGCTCCCCTTGGGCCAGACAGCTGCTTGCTTGTCCTTGGGGTAACAAGTTCTTCTACACTTTGGAAGTTTTTAAAACTTGATATATTGTAAACTCTGCAATTTGGTTTTTGAAAACCAAACACCTTCTTAATGTTTACATTTCTGAGTAACTTTCCTGATTCCTGCCCCCATCTGTATGCTTTGTGGCAGGGGGTTGCAGAGCCTGGTCTGAAGCTGTGATTTTGCTCCAGCCAGGCAGTGGGTTTGGTAGGGTTCCAGTACTGACGCTGCGTGTCATCCCCGTGCCATGGCACACAGATTCCTGGAAGTTCGTCAGCAACACTCTGTGGCTTTGAAAGCAGAAAATCACAATGTTCTCAGACAGAAAAGTTAGTAGGTGATGAAACACAAGCATATTGGCTGCCATGAACTGCAGATGGCTCTGATAATTCTCTTACATATTCTGTGCCACTTCCAGTTCCTCCCCAGTTTTGTGTCCTTAAAGCCTGCCTTGCCAGGCTCAGGCAACCTGAAACCACCTGTGATGTTCCCAGCAAACAAATTTGTGGGCACTGGTAAACAGAAAAGCTTTTGGGTTAAGAAGTCCTCTCGGCCACTGCTTCCTTTTCTGCTTGTTTTCTTAGAACTGCAGCAGAACTTATGTTGCACAATTCTGCAATTTCTAGTACAAGTTTCTATTTTTAGTTACACCAATTATTTCTGGAATGTAGTAACCAAAGAGAAGAAGAAGCCAGAGATATCCTGGTTATGTGGCTTAAATTATGTTATAAACAGTGCTTTTATACATGCAAGATGTTAACAGGGTTTGTTAGGTTTTTTGTGTGTTAATTTCTTCAGATAACTTCATGAGGAGCCAACACCAAAAGACACTTCACATTATATCACATAGAGAAATTGCATTTGGAGTATTTCCAGTGATGTGCTGTTACAAATTATAACTTGCAGTTTTTACCTAGTTTATAAAATGGTTTTTTTTCTCCCTACAATGAAATACAAGGTAAAATAAAGGAAAAATTTTTTGTACTCTAGTTGCCTTGAGAAGAGCAGAGGGAAAACCACAAAGCCATTTCCAACGATGGTGAAGTCTTGAGCTATTTTTATAAGGACCATCTCAAATTTATTCATTAACCTTTAAAAATTTGCTACCAAATTAAATTTCTCCAGTTTTTTCCTTAGTTCCTGTTCACTTGCAGAGTGTGTCTGCAGCCTCTTGGGATTTGTATTGTGTTTTATGTTATGCCTCACTTGGTAATATTTGGTTTTTATGTTGGGCTAAGTACTGCCCCTCCAACTTGAGTGCTGATCTCTCACAAAGCAGGGCTAGCATGCAGCAGTGTTGAGAGAAGGCTTGGCCAACACAAACTTCTGTAAAAGACTGAAGCCAGTCTTACTTCTTCCTAAAAAACAAACTGTATAAACCAGGAAAAAGCTATCCTGCCAATACAGCCCAGTTCTGTTCCAATGTACTCTTTGAGGAATCCCTCTGGCAGTTCATTTTCTGTGGCTTTTTTGCCTCTTGGTAGAAATTACATGAACCAACTGGAGATCATTAATCCCCAATCAAATCTAGGAACTATCGCTGGTAACATTTTTTTTAATAGTAAGGGCATAAAATGTCTCAGGATTTTGTGTAGCGTTTCATTTAACAGGAGATTTGGAGGTAACCAAGTCTCACATTTCAAACTATTAGAGCTGGATCTAAATTCCTGTGGACAAAAAGCCACACAGATACTTAAGAAGAAAATTGCTCTCCTCTACATTAGGTTTTTGCCACAGGCAGCAACTGGACACTAATCAACAAGGGTCAGTAACTCAATCATCTTAAAAATCCAGCACATTGGTGCTCAGATTGTTTAACCTATTGAATTCAATTACTGGCTTTTCTCTGGCATGTCTAAAACAGATCAGTGCTACCAATTCTCTTACCCTTTACCTGGGGGCAGCTTAGGTTGTTTCTAAAACAGGAGTTGAAGGTAAGAGATAATAAATGGGTAACTGGGCTCTTTTACTTGAACTTTCTGAAAAGGCTCTCAGAAAGAAAGTTCCAAAGCTACTTTCCCCTTCCCTTAGAACCTGTTTATCTCATGAAACTAAAATGAATGGAAATTTTAAAAGGAATAGGAGAATGGTTGTATATGATACTGTTGAACTGTTTGCCCACATGAAATTAGATTAATTTTTAATCACTCTTTTATAAATTACTAGATTTCTTTTTTTTAGTCTTGTGGCTGACAGTAAGTCTGGAAAGTATTTCACCATTCCTTCACCCAGTTCTCTGTTTATTTGAAGAATAACGTAATTCTTTGTCCAAAGCCAAGTATACAGTGCTACACTGCATACAGTCCTACAATTTTTGGCAAAATATATCACTAAAAGAGAGACCTTCTATTTTCAAAAAGCAACATCTTAACAAGATGAAGCTTACATATATAATCCTTTGATTTAACTTAAATATTTTTCCAGACTGTATTCATATAAGCAAGTTCAAAATCAAGGAATCACAGTAAGTTTTTAAAAAGCTTAGATCTATTTGCTTAATTTGTTTTTACAGAACAGGGTTTTAACCACTTTATTTTAAATTTTAATAAGCCATGCTTCATTTCACTAAGAGTACCTAAATGTATATCAGATAACTTGATCTAAGGACACTTTTTAAAAACTACAAGTGCTAGTTTTATATAGAAAAAAGCAAACAAGCTGCATCTGAGGATCACAAAATACACATCTTAAATTTTGTTTCTGCAGAAGAGGATTAGTCACTATTGCTGTACTGTCATAGCAGTATCAACTTTTCTTACTCTTGTTACAAAATGCAGCTCCTGTTACTGTGGTTTGTTCTCCAAGCAAAATGAGTTTCACTTGGAGAAGTACTTTTTAGGCAAGACAACAGTCTGCATGACCACCAACATGGAAACAGTTCCTGTGCCCCAAGCAGAGGAATTGAGGGTTTAGAATAGGCCACAGTGTGAATTGGAAATGTAATGATAATTGAAATATCATTAGCTATTTCACTGATTATTTTACCAGAGGCACAGAGCTACCATGGGATAATTGGTACACTTTGAGTAGAAGAATGATTCTTCTTCCCCACAGCACCAAAGTGTTGATGTTTGAGTGTAACCACATGATTTGGTTTTACAAGGAATTACAACAGTATCTCATCCTTGGGTTTGGATTTACTAGTGTGGTCAGTGAAAAAGATGAAATGTGTTTAGAAATCCCCTTTAGCTATAGTCCTTGTTCCTAATAGCTATTGACTTTGGCACAACTTGCCAAATCCATATATTCCTCTTGTTTCAGAATTTACAGTAAATTTTCTCTCTGTGTTGAAGTTTTTCTATAAAAATCTTAAATACTCCAAGTTTCATTGTTCATTCAGAAAATAATCTTAAAATGCGTGCCAGATAAACAACAAATTTCATGTTGTATGTATTGTGAGCTAATTTTGGACAAAACCAAATTATTTGGAGCCTTTTGTTAAAAGAAAAGTCTAAAAGACACCTATTGCCCTTAATAAGTAGATAGGAAAGATGAGCCATGGAACCATTCTGTGTAAGCAGACAACTATCATCAGTTAGCAGTAATTCCACATTCCTGTGATGTGATTTCCAGAATTATGGAGAGGAGCATCACAGTAATACAGATAGAGTGTGCCTGCCAGCACAGAGTAATGGGATCAAAGAGTGGCTGAGGACTGGTTACTAAGTGACATGATCAGTCCACAAAATCTTTTCATTCCTTGGTTTTCCGCAGTCTGTCATCTGTTGTTTATAAACTCCCCTAAATTAGACCTTTATAAGCTAGTGGATATCACTTATTAAATACTTAAAAAATTAGGGGTATGTTAGAAGTACTTTAATACCAATTATTTCTTTGTGTGTTCTAGTTTTTCAGTCAAGTTTGGAGAAATTTTATCCTTGTTGTTTCTTAAAATTCTTGAAACTTGTGTAAGAAAGTCATGGAGAGCTTCTGTAAAACTACACAGTCATGACTGAAGACTGCTTCAGCCTTTTGGGGAAGGGGAAAAAAAAAGGCTGCTGGATAAAAAGCTAACCTAGCAGCCACAGACCTAAAATCCTTTGGGGTGAGTTACTCTAAAAACAGTTTTGATAACTGAGTTAAGAGCAATACTTTCTTGGGGTTTTGGGGGGTTTTTTTGGGTTTTTGGGTTTTTTTATGAATAACCTGTGCAAATGGGAATCCTACCAGACATTAAATTTTTCAGGTAATAGAAAGTGTTGTACAGACTGTGAATGGAAGAGATGGATGTGCCTTTCCTACAGGATGGTTATTAATTTTAAGGTTGTTTTTATGCATCTGGAGTGCTTTCATTCATGGAAACAGTAAAATCTTAACAGAATTCTAAGCCTCTACTCTCAAATTTGGCTCTTGTACCACTGCTCTGATCTCAGTCACTGTACTAGCCTGTGACATTAGTTAGCCTTAAGGCACCGACCTTGTCCAGTGCTGATACAAATCCTTTCTGAACACTCCTTGTTACTGCAGCTGAGAGTGCAGAAATTCCAGGGAACTCCAGCTCTCTGGGTCAGGTGCTCCAATGGTGAGATGATTGCCCACAGGAGAAAATTGCAATTTGAGACAGAGCTTCCACACCAGGTGTGCATTGCTGAGTGAAGAGCAGGTATTGACAGGTCATTTCTTGTGCAGCACTGACTGTCTTACTCCTCAGCAGAGGCAGGTTTGAAACCATCAGCAATCCTTAATGCAGGCCTGCAAATGACTGTAACAATTCCATAGGATTTGACTTCATAAAACTTGTTTTGAAAAGTCTCAGACAATGCAATGTAGCAGCAAAGCAGTGTGAGTAGGGATTGTTTGTGGAGAGATGGCTATCTGGGTTTTTCGAGCTTGAAAGAAGATAAGATCATCTTATCAAATGCTCTTTATCAGCAGGATGGGGTAGAAGAAACTAGGGAGGTGTGTCACTTCTTCTAGAAGAAGGAAGGGCAATGTTGACTACAAATTATATTGTTATAGCTAATCCTAGTGCATTTAGAAATTCTAAGAAACAAAGTCATATGGATTAAAATATTTGAAGAAGTATTTTGAGTCATTAAAAATGAAGAGAGAAAATATGTTTTAAAATACTGTCTGGATTGTAAAATAACTGCTGTACATATAGAATAGACAGTGTCATATATTACTCTACAGCCTTACCTTTATTATTTCTTTGAGGTTATTAATGCTAACCTGTCTGCTGTAAGATGCTACAAGGTTTTTAGCTTGTTTGTTAGAAATAAATAAAATGGTGAAGTTGTCCTATGTATTTTTGAAATCAAGTTAGTTGCAGTCTAGCACACACTAGTGATAACTTAGATTTGGCCTCCATAGAGTAAAACACGCCCCCCCCCCCCTTTATTTTATTTTTTCTGAGGCTGTTTTACCTCCACAAAACATTGCTAGGCAAAGGGAAACATCATTGCTGGAATGTGCTGACAAGAATTTAATAAAGATGGAGCTGTGCAGCAAATCTCTTCAGAGTTGATTGAAATAAATATTCACTCCAGGAGTTGAGAGTTGAATACATTTAACTATTGCAGAGGGTCTCTGTCCTGTCCTTTCTCCCAGGAAAAATACCCTGGAAGGGGATATTTCACATCACACTGAAAAAGGATATTGAATATTCTGTGAAGTGGGGGGTCCCATCATAGTTGCAAATATGCAAGTAGGTCTTTTTGTGCTGTTAGTTTCTGTTTGCCATCTGAGATGTTCAGAGGATGAGGTCATACCTTCGTGAGCATTTTTCTGGCAATAAGGCTTGGTTTTAAGAATCATCCATCACTTTTCCTGCCTCTCCATTCTGCAACAGAATGGAGAATCAGAGAACTGGCCTAGATTAATTAGTTTTATGCAGTTGCACAAAGCAGTGTATGCTGGAGTTGGTTGGAGTTGCTAGAGAAGCACATGTATGTTCACCAAATTTCAGTATTAATGATACAGATGCCAGCTCTACACTCTGCAGTGCTTTTCAAACATAACTGTAACTGTGAAATCTGCAGAGGCACTGAAGAGAGAATTTACAATGGCAAGCTTTAGCCCAAGGACACAAGCCTCTTCCAGTCATCTCTAAAGTCCATGAAGAAAGGCAGGACTTCTTCATGTTCTGGGGGTTTATTTTGACCTCAGTCTTCTTTCATGAAGTGGGGTACAAAGCAAAGAAGTTACTGTTTACCTGTAAATGGGAAAACTCTCACAAGCTATTGATTTTTTTCAGCACTGCACAGTGTAGGGCTGGCCTCTGTATCAAAAGACAACACTTACATAAAATACTTTAATTCTGCTGAGTTTTGGGAAGCTCCCTTCCAGTTACAGTGGGGACCACTTAAGACCCTTTTGTTTTCCATCACAAAAGCTGATCCTAGGAGCTGGACATATGTGCAGGTTTATCTGTTCTGTAAGTTTTAGTGGGTGTGGATTGTTGGCATTTTTCATCAGCTCTATTTCTTTTCTGATAGCTGTGAGTATGGATAAAAATTGGGAGAATTTACAGAACCACAGAATTGTGAGGGTGTGAAGGGACCTCTGGAGATCATCCAGTCCAAGCCCTCTGCCAAGGCAGGGTCCCCTAGAGCAGGTTACACAAGAATTCATCCAGATTGGTTTTGAGTGTCTTCAGAGCAGGAAAATCCATGACCTCCCTGGGCAGCTTTAAGGGGTTTAAAGCCTGAAATCAGAGCTTCAGTGCACTTTACTTAGTGGTAAAGTATTTGTTAAGAGAGAAGCACTGAGAGACCTCCTCTAATGAATGGGTTACTGATTTAATTTGCTGAGTATTTTGCCTAGAACTCACAGAACTGTCTTAATACTTTATATGTGGAGTATAAAAATGTTAGTGAGACAAATATTTTTTACATATTTTGGTGGCAGACATCTGCTGCACAGACTAGTGTTGCATATTTTCAGTGAACCCATAATAGTTTGCATTTCAGCATAGATTGCAGAGACATGGATTCCCACATTTCCCTTGTCTTGGACTCTCCTGTCAATGTGCAGGAAAGTTGTGGTTTTTTTCCCCCAAGAGTGTTACTTTAAAAATAGAAAGAAGAAGAGAAGTAGCTATGTCAAGTCTTGCCTTTGGGTGAGTTTCTGAACTGTCCATTCTAGGAGATAGCATTTGCTTTGTTCCAAGTGCATAAACTCAGGCCTTTGCTGAGGAAGGGCAAAGGCACTGCCATCAAAGAAGATTCTCACATGGATTTATGTCACTTATCAATGAGCTGTTACCCATTGATGCTCACAAGTAGTTCATAATTCTCTCTGAGTTGACAGCGTTTTTGTGGGTTCATATTCTTCGTCTGACAAAATGCCTGTAACACTTTTGCCAAAGGGAATGTTTTTCAAGGCTGAGCTTTCCTGGTGCCAAAGACTCTTCAAAAGCAGACCAAAAGCCAAGTACTAGTGGGCATAAAAAGCCTACTGTGGCAACAGAAAAGGCTTTAAAAACTTTTGTGTTTGTTCACACAAGTGCTTCAGTGTGGAAAATCCCGTCTTTAAGCTTCATTAACTTCATAAGACTGCAAACTAAGAGTCCAGTGTTTTGTGCATTTTTATACACTTAAATTTTAAGACAAAGAGCGTTAAAGTTGAAATGCAGATTACAAACAAGCAAGAAAAAAAAGGATTTTCACCCCAGAACAAAGTGCTGTGAGTCCTGTAGCTCTGTAGCACTCCAGCATAACCCTAGATGGAAGTTTTAAGTGAGCCATTCATAGAAAAATGCAGAATTCTTTGAGCAATGCACAAGAGGATGGATTGGCCTATAAAAAGAAAGTGTAATTACGATAAACTGCAAGACAAGGATGTCTTTGCCATGCTGCATTGCCTAAAATCTTCCAGCACTGTCCACCTGTCTAGGATATATGTAGTGATAAAACTTCTAAGTCACTGCTGAGAATTTTTCAAAATCTCGTGCTCTTACTACTCCACAAAGAGTTTGATATAATGAAATACATATTCTGGCATGAAGGGTGAGATCTGAGTGACAAAATGTGGAATGGCAGAGAGACTGGAAGCACAGGATGTTTAAGGTCCCCTCTGATCCAAATCATTCTGTGATTCTGTGAGTATCTCCAAGTACTGAAGTCTGGGATTCTAGGAAATGTGACTTGACTTCCCAGCACACACCAAACGTTGAGTACGTTCAAGTTCAACATTAAGCAAGTATGTAAACAACCTATATGGTGCTTGCAGCAGTTCTGTCGTGCACTAAAGATACAGTTCGAAATGTTGATACAGAATATGCTATTTAAATGGGAAACAAAGCAGCTTTGTGATTCATCACAGTTTGAACACTAGCTCTTCTTTCTAGTTGTTCCATAAAATTCACACAATTTTGTATGCTACTCTTGAAATAACCAAATTGAATTCCAGACTTGCTTTCATGTGAGAACCTATGGACTTACACAAGAGTTGTGTGAATGACTTCACTTTGCAGTGCTATTGCTTGGCAAATTCTAGAACTGCAGCATAGGACTCAGCAAGTGTTGGATTTCTGTGTGGCATTTCTGCAGCCATCTAAACTCTCACTCTTTAAAGTAAGCTGTCTGCTTCCATTGCTGTCTGCTTTTCATTTCCATTATTGAGCTGAATGACAGACAAAATTTACCACCTTTGGAAATTTAGCTTGGATAGTGTAGTGGTTTGCAGGTTTTCCTGTAAGCCAGGATTTTTCATTCAACTTCATGGCAAATCTGGACCTGCATTCCTTCCTATGTCTCTAAAACCTTTGTTAATATCTCTCTTGTTGAGTCCTGGTGAGTTCCCCAACCTGCTTTGGTTCACAGATGAGAGAAGCAGTGAGGAGCATTGTGTTCCCAAAGCTGCAGGTGTGTGTGGGTGCTGGGCACACCCTGGGCGTGTCCCAGGCACCTCGGAGACCACTGGGCTACTCTGGGGTTTGGGGAGGGACTGGCAGAGTCCAGCATGTGCAACTTCTCTGCTGGACATGTTAGGGATGTAGACATGCATCTGGTCTGCAGACTTGCATTTTAAAAGCCATGAGCTGTCTGAGCTGTGTAGTTTCAGGGAGAATGTGGTTCCTGCAGCCGGTGGCTGTATGGCAGGCAGGGAGAGGGATGTGCCTGAATAGGAACTCACAGGGGATTGCAAACAGCAGCCTGCCTCTTATCTGAATGTTCTCCACATTTGTCATCCAAGGAAAGGGGGCTGTAGAATTGTTAATATTCAAATTAGGAAGTGTTCTAAATCATCAGTTTTAGCTATTGGAATAGAGTTGTGCTAGAGTGTGCTGTTAACTAAAACTTAGCACCACCACTTACCACCAAATCAGTGCCTGTGTTTAAAGCCCTGTGAGACTGCATTCAGTTCAAGATGTTTTTTGTTTTGCTTAGGAAGGTAGGAGTGACCAGCTAGTCCTTATATCTGTAAATTCTTAGAGGTCTTAGTAAATTTCTTTAATTTATTCTATCTTGTTTGTGTAATCCAGAAAATAGTCATCTTTGTCAAAAAAACTTCACCAGAGTAAGGAAATAAAACTAGATGAGGCTGCTACTGCAGCCTTAAAGCAAAGCCACTGTAGTGCACATGCATTTCCTAAAACATTTTTTTTCCCCCCACAGACCTAAAGATTTTCGAAGGAGGTAAGAACAAGAAAAGAAGAAGTGCCATCAGGAGTGTCTCTCCTCCTTCAAAGAAAATTCTTCTAAAATGGAAGCATCTGTGCAGCTCAGTCAACTCTTCTATGCTGAATGTTTCTGACAGCTGTTAGCAAACTTGACTTGGGAAGATTACAGAAATTACTGTATTTGAAATAGCTAAGAATAGGTATTATCCTGTTAATACCATCTGTACTCTGCATTGTATGATGTGATATTTGCTTTGATACTGTTATTAAAGAAATCATACCTTTGTAATGAGTATTGATGTCTCATACAAACGATACATTGACTACTGCTATGCAGTACCTCACTCGAGAAGTTGCAAAACTTGAATTCCATGCAGGAAGAGCAGAGAAATTATGGTCAGCAGCCATAATATTTCATCCTTGAGCTTTGGCCATCTTTTGATACATTGTGCTCTAAGGAACAAAAGGACAAGTACTGTTTTTTAAATAATTTACTTTTTCAGACTATTGTTCATCTGCATCTAAATCTTGGGTGTGCTGAATGACAACAGCAAGGGTCACTCTACTTTCTGGCTGCTGAATATCATTAAATGTGTTCCTAATGGTATTTTATTCTTGATGTTGAGATGTTACATGATTGTCTTTGGGAGATTTGATATCCCTGTGGTTCTGTCTGCCTTGGAAAGAGCCAGGCAGAGCATTGCTCCAGCTGGCTTTTGAAGATGGCACACTCTGGACTCCAGGGTGTTGGTAACTCTGCTTGTTACCAACCAGAACAGCCATCTGGGGCTGTGCAGTGCATTTTCTGAAGTGGCTCTTCCTCACTAGGAGGACAACTCCTCACTGCTGACAGCCCAGTGCAGAACAGATTTCATTAGCGCTTGTTGAAATAACAGGCGGTAAAGGCAGATCACAGAGAGATTTTCCTTTTTTTCCCACTTCAGCCTCAGTCTGATTTTCATTCAAGTCACAGGAATATGCCTTACTTACTTAAAAGAACATATTACAGAACAAAGCAGCAACATTTTTACTATGAAAACCCAATGAGGAAATCAAACTTAAGTGTTGAATAATGCAAAAGTCTTAAAACTTACTTCACTTTTGCAAGCTACTTCCCTGAAATTCCTTTCTGCTTTCCTGCTCTGAAAACTCTCAAGCCAAAGCTATTCTGTAGATAAGTAAGGCACCTGTTGTTTTCTGTGTTGTAGGAAATGTTGGTACATTATTTGCCAAATTTTACAGTGTGTGGTGAGGAGAATTTGAGTGTTCTATGTCTGTTTCATACAAGCATCATATAGGAAGAAAATCAGTTGTTCATTTGTAACCATATTTCATTACATTAAATAATGGTTTGGTATTGGGCCTTTCTTTGATATTCAGATGGGCTTATCTTAGGAAAAATTCCTGCCTAGTGAATGTGCAGCCTTCACTTCCAAGTAAGTTACTACACTGCATTAATTAGTGAAAGTATTTTTGAAAGCCCTGAGTTGCAGTAAGTGCTCTTTTCTGTGTAAGGACACATTACACAGTTTGTTGGTAAGAGCTGTGTGGCATCAGCTGTTCATTATGTGCTGAATACTTCAGTCAGCAGCTTCAGTTTCTTAGGTGGTCTGGAAAAAATATGAGATACTCTCGATTATTCAGAGACTGGATTTTGGAGAAAATCTTGACTGTGTCTTACTGCTTTTGGCAAGCATACAGCTCCTGAATGGTATTTTTATAATTGGGTAGAGCCCACTAGTTAGTTACTCTTTATTACCAAGACATGTTCAGCAAGTGACTATGATCAACGATACCAGAAGCATTCTGGTCAGCATCATGCCAGTAAATGGCACAGTAAATAGAAAGTTGAATTAACTACTGCAATTGAAGCTTGTGCTTTAGTATATAAATTGTTATAAAATTGGAATAAGTGTGGCCACTTTTTTATCCCAAGTCACTTGTTTAATTCACTCCATGTCCATCCTTGTGGTGTGAGGAGGAGGTGGCAGTGACAGCTGATTGTGCCTGTGTCCCACACAGGGGATCCCTCAGGCCAAGAGCACCCGAATTCCTGTGAGCAGAGAGGTGCTGTGCTGCTGCCAGGTGCTCCCCCAGCCAGGAGTCTGGTGTGGGGGCTGTTGGATTGGCAGAGCACAGGGGACATCAACTGCACACCACAAGCACCTTTAGGGATTTGGTCAGCCTGTTAGCATCAGGGTGTTCATAGAGAAATAACACCAATTGCCTTGATCAGTTTGATTATGGTGTGTCCCTACATCCCTGGTGTTGCCCTATCACTCTCTGTGGTCCCACAAGAGCTTGAGGTTTGTATTTAGTGTTGCAGGACAGCCAGTCAGAGCTAATATATTGTGCACTGTTAGCAGGAGACTCAAAGTCTTTCAAAGACAACACGAGCAGAATTGTTTGAAAGCTGATTTTCTTCTCAGTCACTTCCAGAGGAGCTGCAGGTCAGCATATCTCAGGCACAACTCAGCTGTAGCAGTAGAACATGGATAGGAGTGGGCCAGCCAGGGAGAGGCAGATGGAGTTTTCAGTGGGGTAAATTAACACAGGTATTCACAGGCAGTGCCAGCAGGGAAATTAACCCTGTGACCCCAGGCATCACTGTATTTAGTTTTGATAATACCTCTGAGTATCAGTTGCATGTGGCAGGCTGTGGTACCTGCTCGTGGCTGAGAGAGCCATGCTCACATGGGGCCTCAGTGTTCTCCCAAGTGGGATTAAGCTGCTAAAAAAGTCCATAAACTACATTATATTTTCTACCTTGTGTTTTAAATGCAAGTGCAGGAAATGAATTGACATTCAACTTACATTCCATCAACTTCGATCACCTTTCCCCAAGAAAATGGTTGGAGTCCGAGGTGAAAGAAGTAATGGGAAAACAGGAAGACCTAGGAAGGTATCCAGTCCCCAGCCAGAGCTTGCTAGTCACACACGCAAACCATGTGTGCTGCTAGAGACTGAATTCCAGGTGAGATAATTGGAGATTACACAGTAAAGGTACCCATTAGCTTCCTGGTGAGCTAAGGGAGCTGCTGGCAGCTGCTGCCAGAGGCCCAAGGTTGACAGGCTTTTCTTTACTGCAGAATATGGCTAGACCCTCTCCCAGTCAGGGATGAGCAGGAATACATCCTGGGATGTACAGTACAGCCTCTCCATGTCTGTATCAGACAAGAAAAAGTGTTTCAAACCTATGCTTCCAACTTAAATGGCCATTTTTGAGCTAAATCTTGCTCAGTCTCCAGTGCTGTTCAAAGCTGTTTATTGTCTCTTTATAACTTACTGTGTTTGTAGATGATGAATTGCTCTGTGCTCAAGTGGTTGGGTTGGCATTTTGCCTTCCTCTCCTCATTAGCTGATCCAAGTTGCCATCCCAACTACACCTGCCAGGCTTTTGACTTGGGCATGTCAACATGTGGAATCTCACATCTGCAGTTGGTACAACTACCTCAGCTCATAGTTATTCTCTGCATTTGTCCATATACAATTTAAAAAATAAGGTGAAATGATGTTTATACTACTTACTTTAAAATAAAACCATTACCCCAATGTATTCTAAACAGGAAATGCATTTCCTTCTCATTGCATTCTATCCCCTGAAGATCTAATGCAATTGTTTTGAGTTAAAAATCAAATAAATGCAGAATTACCATACAAAAGCTTGCCACTTTTATTTGCATACAAAACAGAAATGAAAGAGGTTCACAATAAATTATCAGTGTGCTCCCATGGAACATTCTTGTGTATTTATTTTAGGTGAGTTAAGAAAACAATCATCTGTTAACGTAAGAAATATTTGCAAAGGGGTAACAAGCCAGGTGCAAGGACACTTGATGCATTGTTTTCCAGTGAATTTAGTCAGGTTACTCTGCTAGTAAAGCAATTCATCCAAAACAAACAGAAAATAATCAGTGAAAAATGGATAACAAAACATTAACTTTTGTGAATAGTTCTACATACACCACCTAGCCAGATGCATTTTTTCACATACAGTTAGAAGAGTGAATGGAACAGTACTCCAGAGGAAGATCTACAAGTGACCTTTCATCACCAGCTAGCACCAACCCACTAACATACTAAACTTCTGGCATGCAAGATAATTACCATTATTTGTTGTGCCAGCTGGCCATGTACAATTTTTCTCCTTTAACATAAGAGCCTGTAAACATCTTCAGTGACAGGTGAGGCACCAGGACAAAAGGCCGAAGACAGGTGTGCATAAAGTGTTTCCCTTTTTTAAGGAGTTCATTGGGAGTGGCTTTTTCCGTTCGCCCTTGTGCGTTCTGGGCTCTTGGCGCTCCTCTTGGCTATCCTCCTTGCGAAGCGACTGATCCCCGGGGATCTCAGCTCAGCGGCTTCCATCTCTTCTTGAACAGGAGTAAACTCTGGTTGAGCAAGATGAGGTGATGGATAGGACTGGGAGTATGGGGATGGTAAGGGGTAGGACCCGTGAACTACGTACGGCTGTTGCTCACCATCATAAAGGTCCTCAGGGTCATAGATTTGGTAGGAGTTATGTGGCAACTGCACTACTGGGATGTCTTGATCGGTTGGCTCACCGTATCCACCTTAACCCACCACCACCAAGAGCATTCATACGGTTAAACACAGGAGAAGGGGAGTAGAAAATTAAAGCATTCATTAGGAAATTGACATTTTATATATAGATACATTTCTATATCATGTGTGTGAGTATATATATATAATCTTTAAATACACATCTTTTATTCACATAAATGAACAATGAAAACATTTAACAAAATTAATAAGCCGGAGCGATTGGAAACCCACCAACAGACAGCCAAGTTAGTTGGAAACCACCACCACAATTTGTCAAATGCCCAGTTGTAATACTGTGCTCATTATACACTGCACACTCTGCCTGCTATAGCTTATTCCAATTATGGGCTAGAATACATGATTAGCAGGCAAAAATGGGTCAGGCAATAATTTTTAGCAGTGCCAGGAAGCCAAGTGCATGTACAGCAGCTGTAAGTTCATTAGTGGTAGTCATTATCGTTGCTGGAAAGCACAGAGCAGTTCAGCATCCATCTCTGACCTTCAGCCCAATGAGACCTGAACCAGAATGAGCCTTTCACCTTCTGGATTGGTAGCCATTGTAAGGGATTGGGCCTTAAAACAGGAAATGAACAACAGGGAGGGGAAGTGAGGAGAAAAGGATAGGAAGAGACGACAACAAAAACATTCAGGTAAGTAAAACATACAAATCAGCTCAGGGGCAGATTAAACTGTAAACATCAAACAAATATGCCTTATGCATAACATTTGTAGTTTAGTGCTTTACTAATAAATTTTGATTTTAGGTTGGGTGATATAATTTTTGGTAATTTTGTTAACTTCTTCCCATGGCCTCTTCGTGCTATAACAGATGGGAAAGTAGGATACAGAGAAGATATTGAAAGAATCATTTTCTCCAGATGACTTCACTGGTTAATGATGGACACGTGCATCCCTGTGCCAGGTTACACTACACTACTAGGTTTAGTAAGGGTCATGCTCTCATGCCACTCAGAGGCACATGGAAGGGGAGATTGAGCAACACATTTGAAAAACTACAAGTGTAAAAACTCTGCTGTCACAAACAAGTTGGTAGGGCTTCAACAGCGACCACTGAGATGGAGCAGGCTCATACAACTACACAAACACGTACAGGACAAAACCCACTAGGCAGGATCAGTTTTACAGGCTGGGATCAGACGGTGGTCACTTCCCTTTGGTCACTACGCTGGGTCACCTTCTCTTCATGCTGCAGTTCCACAAAGCAGAGCCACACTGGACACGCAGGTTTTTAGGGAGCCACCACATTTTAGTGCAAGGTTCATTGGTAGCCTCCATCTCACTTGGGCTGTTAGGAAATGCCACCCCACCTCTGCAAACGGCAGCTGTCCCGACTCCTCACTACTCACCTCCCATGCCGTAGCCAGCGCAGGAGGATGGGTCACAGTACCCTGGAGGCCCAGCAGGACCCTGTGAGCCCGGGGATCCTGTGTGGCCAGCAGGACCTCGTGGGCCTGGAGATCCTGGTGGTCCCGGGCTGCCAGTTCGACTTTCTCCTGGAGGTCCTGCATAGAACAGGGAGATGAAACATCTGAGCAGTGTCTTTCATGAAAGCAGGGATATGAGGCCATCTTTCCTGGCCTGGAAAACATGGCACCGAGTGTGTTATAAACACTTCCAAGAGACAGCTTGAGCAGAGGAGCAAGGCATCCTGGCTCTGATTCCCCCAGGCAAGCTGAGGAAAAGACTTCAGCCTCTGGCAAGCAAGAGAGCAGCAGCCTGAGAGGAGACCCGCTCCCAATGAGCTTCCTCTCTGGCTGCTGCTTCACAGCTTCTAGCCAGAGCTGGAGCAAATGTTTCACCAAACATCAGACTTCTGGAAAGGGATTTTCATGGGCAAAGGACAGCCCTGGATGCCTGCACAGCTCTTGATTCCTCCCACTCACTTTCAATACAGTTTCTGGGTAATGCTGTGACTTGATACCAGTGCCTAATGGCCAGGATATCCTCATGAGGTCAGTGCAATTTTACTCCTGTTTCAACAGGACGTGGTTATCACTCTCTTTGCTTTCTCAGGACCTAAATATAAATCCATGTGACATAATGTGCTTAATTACTATATGTTTCTCTGTCAATTCAAGTTTAGGTATGACATTAAGTCAATGAGGAAACAAGTGCAACTAGTCCAGATTAATTTTTTCCTTTTCCAGAACCCATGTCTGGACAAAAAACCAAAAAACTTGAAACATTTTTGGACTTGGAGAAGCAGTTTGTCATAGGAAAAATGAAAATACTTGTGTGATGGGTGACACATGTGGCATATCCCAAATGATATTACATAATAAGAACACTATGACAGTTAAGGTGCCTGAACTGCTACTCTTCTGCTATTCTCCCCAGGAAAAGGACAGAGCTGCTGTAAGCTTCTTCACACGTGGGTCAGAGTGGTCTAACCCAGATACCTCAAATGTAAGTTTACCTGTGGATCCTGGTGGGCCTCGTGGTCCTTGTGTTCCAACACCTGGATTGCCTTTTTCTCCTTTCTCACCTGGTAAACCTAAGGAAATAGTATTCAGTCACATTTTGATCAAAAGTGTGAGCAGTGTTTATTATTTAACCAGGATTATAGTTCCATATGTTATTTCTCATCTAAAAACAGATGGCAGAGAAAGAAGGAGGTGAATGTTAAAAATTATTTGATTCTTTTTCCATCCCTTCCTGACAGCCTCTGAAGGGCAATGTCATTCTTGGGGTCTTAAACACTCCTGCTGCCATGGTAGTTTCATCAGGATGGTATGCAGAGGCATCAGCCAGTTTCCAGGCTGCACTTCCTGTGGAAAGCTGCCTCTAGACTACACCAAGGTGCAGCTATTGTAAGTCAGAGGAGTCTTCCAAGCCTCATAGCTATAAATTACTGTGTGGCCCAGAAAAGTAAAATTCAAACATTCACCCACCAAAGAGTGGTTCAGCACAAGATTGTTCATGGAGAGAGTTGTTACTGGTTATGGCAGATTCTTGCTAAAACATGAGAAAGGAGTCTCCTCACAGTTAGAATCTGACCCCCAAATAAAGCCCAATCTGAGTGTTCGCCAGTCCTGAAACTCTGATATTCCAACAGGTAGATACAGTGAGTTGTGTTCCTGCACTCACTCATGGAACTAAATTTCTCTGCTTGTGTCTGATCCATGGAGATCTCAAATCTATTAATTCAGAGAACGCACTACTTACTTCCAGCTTTCCATCTCCTTCTGCACTACCTCTATAGCATCCTATAAAAGCACTTTCTATATGTAGCCATCACAATAAGCACTGTTGAACTATAGTAGGTGTCAAAACTATAAATTCCAGACTCTGTTTCCACTGGTGACTTGGAAATTCTCATAAAGTCTGTATTTGATTTGGATGGTTCAAAGACACCAAATCCAGGCTGGTTTGTGGGACTTCCCCCCATTTTCCAGACCTCCCTCCCAGCACTGGTAATTGCTCTCCTGGTTTCACAGCTTCCCCACTTTCAGAGTCAGTCTATACATGGTACCTTCATCAACACAGAGCAGAAGGAAAACAGCTGCTGCCCTGGATGGGGCAATATCTACAGTTCCAACTGACTGGGCTTCTTCCTTTCTCTCTGCTCAGGTAACTGCTGCCTCTTAGGGCAAAACAGCTGGAGAACACCTCATTTTTGCAAGGAATCATAGAATCACAGAGTATGCTGAGTTGGAAGACACCACAAAGATCACTGAGCCTGATTCCCAGCGCTGCACAGGACCATCCCCAAGAGCCACACCAAGTGGCTTTCTGAGCATTGTCCAAACACTTCTTGAGCTGTGTCAGGCTGATGCTGTGACCAATTCCCTGGGGAGCCTGTTCCAGTGCCCAAACCCCCTCTGGGTAAAGCACCTTTTCCTAATGTTCAACCCAAACCTTCCCTGACACGACTTCAGGCCATTCCCTCGACTTCAGGCCATTCCCTCGGGTTCTGTCACTGGTGACTAGAGAGAAGAGATCAGTGCCTGCCCCTCCTCTTCTCCTCACAAGGAAATTGTAACTGCAGTGAGGTCTCTCTTCAGTCTTCTGGCTGAACAAACCAAGTGACCTCAGCCCTCATCAGGTTTTCTCTCAGGGAGTCACAGATCTTTTTTACCTTCTTAAGCTAATTTGTAATGGAAGCAAATAAGTAAATAAAAAGTCTAAGTGTGGGAAAAAATTGTAATTAAAACCCATCAGTGATAAAGAACTGCTCACATCAAGTTTATCAAATATGAGTCCAGTGAAAATTGAAATGGATTCTGTATCTGTAGAGGAGTTCTGGGTCTTCTGCAGGAACAAAGGGTTTTCAGGGTAACATATTGTCTGACCTAACCACATGGAAAACACAGGCCACACCACTGCAACCAGTAAATTCACAGTAAGAAAATAATTTTAAACCAAAACACGATTATCTCTTTATCTTACCTCTACAAGGTTCTTTGCCACTGCCCTGGCATAATTAAGGCATTGCTTATTTCCCTTTATCGCCTTTTATTTTCGTCAGTTGCATGATTTTGAGGAAGGGTGGTGGTGGTTTTTTCCAGATCCCTAAAATTTGCTTAGCCCTGGCTTGCTTCAAACATACGCAAAAACTTATTTTCTGCAATTCTCTACTTGTGCTGCAGGCCTTCTAACAAGGTAAATGTATCCAAATTATCTCTTAAACACAGGACCTGCGAGGAAAGGCTTGCCCTTTGCAAAAGGCAAAGTCTATTTGTGTGAATTGCTTTTTTCCTAAGACTGACCCATTACAACCATCTGCAACCTGCAGATGTTTAGTACAAGAACCATTGCTTATCCTACTGCATGCTAACATTACTTGGTGACTTCAAAGGCAGCAGCCACACTGTTTTGAAATCACGGTCTGCAATGCACTCTATTATAATTATTAACACACATACAACTACACATCCATATGTGATGTTCACAGGATAGAATGTCCGTAAGAAATGCTAAACATGGAACAAATCTACTCAGGCTAAGAAGAAAACATTCATTCTAGAATAAATTATTAATCTCTTGTGCAGGACAAACCTTCTTTGAAAGCAAACACTGAGGCCAAGATAAAAGCCTGCATCAGGTTTCTTTCAGTCTGATTTTGAGTAAAGTTTATCCAAGTTAAAGAGAACATAAACACTGATGTAAAAATATCCTACTCCTAAGGCAAAATGTTCATGAGTTAAAGCCATGGGCTTCCCTAACGGATTTAGGAGAATCACAGACCTCTTGGCTCGCTCCTAAGAAATGGCAGAATATTCAAAATTCACCCAAGTCATCTTTGGAGCCAGCAGAGCATGGCTTACAGAAAGCCAACCAGACAGGCCATCACTCTTTGTAAATTACTGCAACGGTTAATTGCTCTCAGAAAGAAAGTGTGTCTATCAAAACTTGCCATTTGAGTTAAGAATGCCTTCAGTCCCAGGAACTGTTTTCATATTTGTGCTCTGGACATGCTTCAGCAATAATCAGACTGTCCCTCCCCTTCATGCTAACCATGGATTTATGGCCCCACCCAAAATTAGCAATGTCTTCACTTTGGCCCCATGGAGATCACAAGCAACTGAATTCAATTATTTCCAACCCTTCACTAAAGATAACTTTGCTAGCATCAGTTATTGAAAACAAAACCAAGATCATTGGTTTTCACATTTTCAAGCAATGAAAAATAAATTTCCATGGTTTCTGCAGAAATGGAAATCTCAGGTATTCTTTATCTAATTCTGTCTTTAAGAGAACACTGTCCTGTGAGGAGAACTATGTATTGCACTTAAGAAAAATTAAACTACCAAAAATGTACTCTTTTCAAGATGTTTAGCTGTGAGCATAGTGTATAATAACACAGGGTTGTGATTTTTTTCTTTTTTAATCCAGATGAAGTTAAAACTGGAAATAAAAATATTTAATTGACTCAACCGCCAAAAGTTCCATTTAATTCCACTGACATTTTGCCATCACAGCTGTAAACGTGGCTTTTGATAACACATGTTTAACTGGCTCTTTCATATGAAGCCAGGAAGCAAATAAGGAGGAAGCTGTGCTTGAGAACAGTAACTTTCCCAGTGACAGCTTAGGTATTTATTGTACTTTAATCACACTGGGATGGGCTGAGTAGCTGTAAGTTTTATTCACCACTTCAGACCACATAAGAGCTGAAGTCCATTCAATAGTAGGAAAACTGCACTCTCATGGCATCTGAAAGCTAGCAGTGTCTCAGAATCATTTTTACTATGGCTTTTCCATTTTTCCACAAAGTTGAGGAAAATACCCATATATTATAAAAATAACTGGAAACCAAAAAGAGGAAAAAAACATGTTGACTGCTTTGGTTTCTATACCTTTTTGCAGAGGTGCAACTATTTCCTGGGCACTCAGAAGCCAAACACTATTTTTTTAAGTCGCAGCTCATAAACAAAACCAAAATAAAACATGTTCAAACTAGCAGAAAGAAAAATAGAAACCAGTGATGTAAACTAGTTAAAATTAAAATAGAGGTGAGGGCTGTGAATAATCAGTGTTTGGTTTTTTTCCAAACTCCTATATTTATGCAAATAAGCAAAGAGCAAAAATTCCAGTAATTTATCTGGGATTATGTACTGTAGGGGCGTGGTGATACAACGTGGCCTCGCAGCTGGCAACAGACACTGAGAACTGAATCTGTCAAGAGAAAGAGCTGTCCTTTCTCACTGAGGTGGTCTTTCTTGGAAAGACCAGCTCAGTGTGTTACTACTGAGAGGAATCCCATCCAGGAATGGGACATCATGGACCTAGAAACCTCCACTTGAACTTCTTACAGAACTCCATACGCTCTCTCAGTCCATGTCTCTTTCCAAAGCCTCTGATTAACACTTGGCAGAGTGACAAGGTAAACAATGGAAAAGAAGCTATTGGCCAGGCAAGTTAGCAGGGAAGTTCACTGCTGACATTTTCCAGTAAAGCTCTCTTTGGTGCACCATTTCTAACCAGTTCCACGTACTGCTTTCTGAAGTGCCCCCTTCTTACAGGCTGGGATTGAATGGCTGGTAAGCAAGAGAGGTGAGCTGAAAGAAAAATCTGGCTTCCCCCACCTTTTTATCTTCCTGGTCTACCAGCACTTTGCCACTCAGCTCAGAGCCAGTAACAGGCTCTTGCAGCAATTCCAAGAGTTTGAGAGGGAAAAAGCAACACTGCTAGGTAAGCAAACTGGTGTTTCTCGCTTCTAATGACCATCACTTGTTAGCACACTCTGTTACAGGGCATTTTCTGAAAATTTCAGATTTTCAGGTGGAGCCTGACTTTCAGAGTTGCTAATCTTGCACTGGGCTTGAACATTAAATTGTCTTCATATACAACCAAAATGTTGAGGACATTAGTGAAAAGAAACACATTTTTCATAAAGACTTCCAGGTGAGTGGCTGGAGATTTTCAGGACAGGACTATATATTGTGTATAGTAAAACAAGTTAAATGCAAACAATGCTTCAGAACACAGCAAGGGAAGAAGTCTGACTCCCTTCCTCTCTATAGTCACTGGAAACTTAAAAACCCTTCCTTCCATCCAGAAGCTGAGCAATTTTAGTCTGCTGCTTCTGTGTATGATATGTCGTTAGGAATCAAGTGAGAATTGGGAATGCATGAAAAACTTCCAATCATTCTCCAAAATTCCTAGACTGACACATTTCAAGTTATCAGAAAAGCTCAATATTTCCCCAGCATACCTGTCAGTTTTGCATCTGACTTTCTTCAATTGCTCTTTTGTTATCCATTTAGAAATTCTGCTCTCATTGGAGTCGTACTAAGATGAAACATGATGTGATGGGATGTGCACAATCTTCAGCAATTTAAACATTTAAATCTCTGCCAAAGCCTGCGTTACCTTCATGACAGACTCTCCAGAGCGTTCATTATGGTCTCACCAATTAATTAGTGAGAAAAATGTTGCTTTCACATTTAGACAGGAGACAAAAGCTATTAGAGTGTGTCAGGAAAGGGAGGTATAATTTTGTATTTGTGAGGTATGAAGCCTACCTCTTTCTCCAGGTCTTCCTGGTTGGCCAGGGCTTCCTGGAAACCCTTGCATGCCTGGTGATCCTTGCTCACCCTGTGGCCCTGGAGCCCCTGGCCGACCTGGCTCACCAGGAGGTCCTGCAATAGTTCGTGTTGAGACAGACTGGCTTGGAATCTGGTTCAGAATCGAGTTATATCTTGCCATATGACCTGTCAGGGAAAAAAGTCATAATTTTCAAGTAGCAGTAGAAAATCTGGTTCAGCAAAGTTTGAACAGAGTACTGGCAGGTTCTCAAAGCTATGGTCTGTCATACTTTGGTATTATGAAGCTGGGCACTTGGTGGGGGAGAAACAGTAGTTTAGGGAGTGCACAAAAAATGGAAGAATTATTGGGCAGGATTTTATTTTCTTACTTTGCCAACGGTTTAGGTGGCTTTTCTATTTTATGTCTATAAAAACTTAAAATTGTTGCAGTAGAACCTTCTGCATACTGTAATAGCTTGGAGACAATTCCAGCATTTTTTTCAGAAGGCTGATGGTAATCAGTTCTAGTTAGACATAAATCTGGTTGAACATAAGTCTACTTGGAACATAAATCTCAACTGTCTAGTCTAAAACAAACAGATCCCCTCAGATATTTTGAAAAGTGTCATATTTATGAGTAACTGTGGCAGGAAAAGATCCATTCTAGAGAGAGAAGCATATGGACTATCTGTGTACTTGCCTTGGATGAGCTGCTCACACACTTGACGAGCAACAGCCCGGACCATTGCTTGGGACTGGAGATCACCCTGGATAACAACAGCAGCAGTGTCATGAAACAGTTTCTTGAATCAGTTCTGTGCTTAAAGCACTTTGAGCAAAGAAAGATATTTATTATTGCTGAGACATTATATCCTCACAGATGAGAAGGAAAGCCAAAGAAATTTTGTTATTTCGCTAGTTCCCATTTCTCTTTTTGGCCAGCAATCAGAGGTCTGAGAAGATAACCCTAATGAGAGATTTGGAGACATGCTTACTGCCACATACTTCCCACCTTCAAAACATTCATGTAGCTATATAAAAGGCTATGTCTGGAACAGAAGGAAAGTTTGCTTAATTGCAAAGACACAACTATGGTGCCTGTAAACACCAGAAACATAAATTTTTGGGAAAAGCTCTTTATGAGACAGAAGGCCAGGCAGGAAAAAAACCCCACAGCTAACATGAACATAGACTCACCCGTTCACCTCTTTCCCCCTTAGCTCCAGGAGGACCCTGTGAAAGGATTCAATACAAAATTAATTTTCATTTTGTTCTGCTCAAAATTTTTAATACCTAAACTTTGTCTGCCTTGTGGATTCATATGAAAGGGAGAAACATTAAACAATAAACAAGCTTTTAAGTGGTTGTGTGACAGTGACAAATACCCTTCTGTCATTTCAGTACTCAACAAAATGTTCACCTTTGGCAATTACATGGGAACAATGAGTTTCACAAGTGTTTGCCACACACTGAAGTCCCGTATTCAAAATGATAGCAAGGACAGGGCACCACATGATGCATTTCACATGGCTGAAACGTGTCTAATTTTTGCAAAATAGCAGCCTGAAATTTGCTGCACTGAGATTCTCCATCCACTATGAACAGAGCAAGCAATGGTATTAAACTGCACAGAAAATTTCTTTTGACATTAAGGATATTGTAGTGGTGAGGATGATTATGGGTTGGAACAAATTGTCTAGGGCAATTACAGCTTCACCAATGTAATTTTTCGGGTAGGCTACACACTTCTCAGGAACTTCTGAAGCAAGGCAAGGTCTGTTGGTCAGAGCCTGGTGCTACTAACACCAAGGTCAGGGTTTGATCCCTGTATGGGCCATTCACTGGAGAGGTGGACATGATGGTTCTTGTGGTTCCCTTCCAAGTCAGACTGTTCTGTGCATCTGTGTAGATAACCAGCTGGCAGATACATGGTTAAGCACAGTTTATTCTATCCTTGGAGAGAAGAAACTCCTACAAAGACTAAAATATTATTTCTAAGGCCTCTACAACTCAACATTTTGGAATAGACAGTTATTGAAGCTCAGTAATTTTTCAGCCAATTTCTCTGGTTTTCTGTGCACTACTAGAGTCTAACCATGCACAGCAGAGCTCTTGCATGACTCACAGGAATATCCACATTCTAGAAAATTTAGTTCAGTATCTGGAACATGTGTTTGGACAGGAAATACATAGTCAACATGTTATGTATTGATAGTAAAAGGTCCATAGCTCATCAAATCTCCTTTGTAGATTCTATGATTACACTTAGAAACTATGCAGAACTGGGAATTAGGTAATTATCTTTGCTTTTGTATTACCAGCGAATTTAATTTCATCTCCACTTAACCAAATGAAAATGCTTGCATTGGCCTAAATCTCCAAACCAAACTGGATTTTGGAAAAATATTTTCTATTCTACAGATAGAGTCAGAAATGCACACTGTCTCATTCTGAAGTCTTGAAAAATTAGATAGAATGTTTACTGTAATAGATGGAAAAAACTGAGCAGGTTTTATAATTAAACAAGTAGTCAAATATTAAAATACAAATACATAATATTGTCTGAACTCTTACAGAGACAAAGAAGTCCACTATAAATATTCTCTTTTACATAATTTACACACTCATTTCATAGTTGTATTCCTTTCTTCAAGTCAAAATGTTTTGTTCTGGACTTTTTAGAATAATAATAAAAAAATAACATTAGGAAGTTCCTAATACTAATTTTAGTATAGACGACATAATTTTCCACTCAGTGAAACTGATAGTCAAATTTATAATAGCAATCTAGAAAAAGTCCTAGTCATTAGTACAGTAGTTTCACGAATACAAGCCGCACGGATTATAAGCCGCACCCCCGGTGCCTCGACAATGTTGCTGTCTTTGTCAATAGATAAGCCGCACCCCGAATATTAGCCGCACTTTCGTTCGTCGCGAAAATCCGTGCGCAGCTTTCACAAATTGGCCAATTAGTAACAGGATCGCGGCATAGCGGGCTTTACTGGCTCGGGGCGGGGCCAGGAAGGCTTGGCCCGCTCATGGTTGCCGACGGGGCCGGGTGGCCCAGCTCAGCGCCACGGCTCGGCGGGGCTGGCCGGCTGGTGCTGCCGCCGCCGCCGGGCTCGCTGGCCCCCCTCTCCCGTCAGCACCGCCCCGCTGCCGCGTTCGCTCGCCCGGCTGGCAGGGCTGCCGCCGCCGGGCTCGCCGCCCGCCCCGCTGCCGCTTTCGCTCGCCCTGCGCCGCGCCTCGCGAGCGCTGCGCCCGCCCCGCGGCGCCAGAGCTTCGCTCGCGGCGGCGGCGCTTCGCTCGCGGCGGCGGCGCTTCCGCGAGCGGCGGCGGCGCTTCGCTCGCGGCGGCGGCGCTTCCGCGAGCGGCGGCGGCGCTTCGCTCGCGGCGGCGGCGCTTCCGCTCGCGGCCGCGGCGCTTCGCGAGCGCCGCTTTCGCTCGCCCCGCCGGCAGGGCTGCCGCCGCCGCCACCAGGCTCGCCGGCCGCCCCCTCCCGTCTGCACCGCCGCCGCGTTTCCTCGCCCTGGCTGGCACTGCAGGCCCCCGCACCGCCGGGCTCCCCCACGCTGCTGGCCCCGATTCTGCTGGGCTTCCCCCGCTGCCAGGCAGCCCCACCCGCCGGCCTTCCTGCTTCTGCCATGCTCCCCTGCACTGCTAGCCCCAGTTCTCCCGGGCTCCCCCGCCATGCTGGCTCAGGCTCTGCCTCCCCCCTGCCCCGCCCTGCTGGCTCAGGCTCTGCCGCCCGCCCCCACACTGCTGGCCCCGCCTCTGCCAGGCTTTCCCACCTCTGCCGGGGCTGGCCGGGCTCCAGCTTGGCTTCGGGCTGCCGCGGGCTCTCACTTCCATGTTGGCAGCTTTTAGAATTTTGTTAATAGATTAGCCGCCCCGGAATATTAGCCGCACTTCCGGGTTTCCACCAAAATTTTGGTCAAATTGGTGCGGCTTGTATTCGTGAAATTACTGTAATTTGTTCTGATGTAAACACAAAGTAATCCCAAAATCAAGTTATTAATACATTATTTTCACAGTTTGGAAATTATATTTTTGAAATATTCAGGTTAATAAATATTTGAATTTCTAGAGAGTCACTGGAAGGGCAAAGGGGAAAAAAGAAGAAAGTAACTGCACAAAGAATACAAATTCACATAGTTTTGTTTTTAACTTCTGTGTTTTAATCTTGTGTTTTGACTCTAATCCCTATATTCCAAACACTGTGTGTAAGATCAACAAATATATTTAATTACAATGAATGAACAAAGAAAGTTCAATATGATGTCTAACTTAGCCACTAACTGCAAACAGATCATAGGCAATAAATATTGAGGAGCTACATTGAGCAGTGAAGCCAGGCTCAGAAAGCAATAAATGCTGAACAGCAGACATAAAAATATTAATTAGTTTTACTTACAGGAGCTCCAACATCACCTTGTGGCCCCTGACTTCCAGTAACACCTGGAACACCTGGAGCACCAGGTATGCCCTATGTGGGAAAAGAGGAAGAGAAATATTGGTGATGACAATCTACACCCATGAGTCCTGACGAGAAGAAGTGCACAGACAGTTCTGTCAGTCAAAGACTGGAGATTCCCAAAGAGAGGACTAAGAAATACAACTTGCAGGGAAAAGAGCACCAGCAGAGCTCTGAGGAAAGCACTTGAGAAAAATAACTTGGGTTGCCTTCTGGAACAGGCAGAAACTGCTGAACCACTGGACTAAATCCTGTGATGTCAATACTGTGTTCAGGGGGGATGACTCAGAATGTTCTTTGTGAAAAACAACAAAATGGCTTGGAGAATACTCGGTACAACCAGCAGTTTCATCTAATCTTTTAAATCTATTAAGAAGGCATTAAGCTTGCCTAGCTGCCCTAACTGAGAAGGCTGAGACTGATTCTGATATCCTGAATTAGAGGCTGGATGTGGCCTCTGCTGTCTTCCTTGGTTACTCTATGAGAGCACCTGTGCTTTCCTCCAGCCTCTAGACCAAGTAAAACTTGGTGGTTCACTTCAGCTAGCAGTCCTAATTGGAATTTTTGACAAAAAAGTCTTTTTCCAAGTGTTCAAAGCAGTAATTCTCTCTTTATAGTGCAGTTACTTGACTAAGAACATGCTATCAATCTATTGACAGAGTAACTCTCTTCTCTTCCCATGGCAGATGTTTTCTTCTTGAGCTAAGTAGGAGTGTAAAGAAATTACACTGGACAAGCAGCTCTCTGCCAACTCTGTGCATCATGAGAATTCCCTTGGCCATGCTCTATCCACTGTAGCATAGATAAGTGTAACCTATAATCCCCCAAATCCTGCTGACTTTTGCAGTAAAAAATTCCATGGACAATACTCACCATTGGGCCAGGAGGTCCTTGTGGGCCTGTGGGTCCATCCTTGCCAGGAAAGCCCTATGAAAGATAAATAAATGCAATTTCATCAATTTTTTATATGCACTTTGTGAATCTGTTGAGCTTCATCCAGAATAATTTTTTTACCTTTGTTCTTTGTTTTCATTTTGTTTTGTTGTATTTTTTTGGGTTTTTTTCTTAATTAATACCTGTTGGTAGGGGTCTCTTAGGAAAAATTCCTTATTTGCCCTGGGGAGGGTTGATTTCTGAAAAGGGCTATACTGTCACCAAGATTTTAAAAAAACAAATCCAGCTAGTCTTACAATATTTTTGAAGAAAAAAACAATACAAAATTATTCATATTGGTAATTTTCACCTCCGAGTGAATTTCACTTAGAACACTTCTGTAGGGGAATAAATGAGAGGGTTTGCTGTCAAACCTCACTACCACAAGGTCACATTTCTACATCTGTTCTCACTGGCTGCAAGTATTCACAGTCCCACTGACGAGGTGCTGAAAGATGGCAACGGAGAGTGGATCTCTCTGCCCAGCAGTGCTGTACATAAACTCCAGCTATCACTGAGGTCCTGATTCAGGAAGCAGTGGGAATGCTCATGTGGTTTACATTATGAACGTGCCTCAGAGCTTCCAGAAATGAGAGCCAAAAACTAAAGATAACTTGGAAACTGGAAAGTGAGTACATCACAGGAAAAAAAAAAAAAAAAGACTGTCCAGATGTAGAAGAAAATACACTACTAATAAAGTATTCTTACAAATTTACCAGTATGTGCATTTTATGTCCAGCCTGGTGATTAGACAATTCTTTAATTACTACACAGCCTGAACAGGAAAAATATGATTTTACCTCTGGCTCAAGACCAGTTTGAAAGGTGGCTTATGCTGGAAAGTGTTTGGTTTATTGCTGAAAAGTTTGAAAATGTTTACGGTTACACACACAGTAAAGAACATTCCAGGCCTCAGTATCTCATGGAGCTTCAGAAGACAAATTGACAACTTTTTTGGTTTGTACTTTTTTTCCAAATCTTTGTTTCTGGTTTAGTAATGAATATAACATATTCTACTAGTTTTATGCTTTGCATAATTTGGAAACCGTTACAGAAATCAGCAATCATATGGCATAAAAAATGGCTGGGGAATAATATTATCTGCCATATACCTGAAAAGGTTTAAAATTCTACTGGATGGGTGTTTCAATGATGAAATAAGCCACATAGTCAACTCACATTATGTTATTTATGTACACTTAAACTTGATAAGGAAATACCTTCCTATTCCACAGTGTAGCCAGATGAAGTTGATGCCTTCATATTTGTTTCACTTTTTAAAGCAAAGATGTAAAACCTCTTTTTATTTTTGTTCGGTTCCAAAGCAGGATGAAAACTGGTTTGACGCTTTTAAGGGCTTAATTTAACAAGAATGAGGGAAATATAGTGCCTTCCACTGACTTCTAGGACCTAGTGTGGATTCATACAGGCTTCTAAAGAAAAACAAAACTGTATGTCTTTCTCTTCTCCCACCCCAGTCAAAGAGTAGAATTAAAAGTATGATCAGAAATACATTTTCTTGGAATATACTTCACAATTTCCTTCTTCTGAGCAGTGCTTTTACTCCTGGCTGTTCAGTAATCAGCTCCTGCCTATTCTCCTAGGGTTTATTTCTCTTGGCATTGTGTCTGTATCGCCCACAAAAGATCACCTCCTACTGTATTTGCTAGATGTGAAAATTGCTATGTATAAATCAAGTCAAAGAGAAGCCTGTTTCAAGAAAGAGTATGGCAATACCTATTCTCTCATGCTGGTAAAAGACTAAAGGTATTTGTTTGTGCTGCCAGCAGCATTTGAAGATTATGTTCTTCAGACCACCTGATGGCCAGAATGGATCTGACACTCATTCTGAACTTTTGAGCTGAGAGCAGAGATTAGCAAGTACCAGGAAATTGGCAGGAAGATTGGGAATTTATTTCTTCTGGCTCTTTCTCCCATAATTTTTGGTGTGCGTAATGTAGAAGAAAATAGAGCACAGTAAGAATCCACAAGGTTGTATTTTGAGTACTGAAGCCTTGTAGATGCTATTTAATCTCCCATTTATTGAATTCTCCTCTTTGCTTAACCATCTCTAATCCAAGGGGAATGACTGGAGAAATTACATAGCACAACTCTTTCTCTCTGTCACATACAGGATAGAAATGACTGTACAAAGCCAGGAATTCTCTCCCATAAAACTGCATGTCCAAGAGCAGACAGATTTTGATGTGTGACCTAGGATGTAGGTCTTAGAATCAAGGTTTTTATCATTTTGGAAACTTAACCTAAATGAAGATACATTTTGCTAATGGCATGACAGAAAGGTTCTAGAGAAAGAGTTTAGCTCTGACAGAATTTTTACAAGGGATTTTATTTGCCAAAATACAAATGGCATCACCAGTAAAATCTCAAGTCTGCTGAAATCAGTATTGCTGCTGACCTCATTATAAACTCTTGAGCTTTCCATAGCCTGGAATTTGTTTGGGGGAACTTGTGGAGAGGTAACTTTTCAAGTAGGACTAGATACCAGCAAAAACTTAACTGAAGCTACTGAGCCAGGCTTGAGAGACTTTCACGTAGGGCCTTTTAATAAAGCCCCTGCAGCCTGGGACACGACTGTCAATTCAGGATCTGCCTTTCAACACTAAATGCTTGGCACTGTTGGTGGAGAAACATGATCTGTTCTCTTTAGTAAAACTCCCTTATACTGCTAGCTGCAAATATGGGGCAGCAAGAAAGGACACCAAACAGCTACAGTCATACAATAAAAATAAATCATTGTACATTTATAAAGTCTTTCCTGGCACTCTGGAAGCTGATGACAGGAGGGGACTGTTCCTCATGTGGAGTCTGAGATGTAGTTTTAACTAGGTTATGAGACAGCTATAAAATTACCATACATATTCAGAATCTTTGCTTTATTATCAGAAAAAAACTTTTTTAAAAACTCTGATTCAACCTTCACAAAGTATTTTTATTACATCCCATTCTTCTCCATAGGGAGGGTATGTCATTATGAAAATGACCTTTTCATGAATTCACATAAATGGCAGGGAGGATTTTCTATTTCTTTCTAAAACCCAAGAAAAAGCAAATTAGTCAGGGACTAAAAACCAAGTTCAGAAATAGATAAAAGAAATTCTACAAACTAAGTGTTGAATTACAACATTAACAAAGGAAAATATAACCCTTTCCTCAACTGATTTCAAAAAGAAAATCAGAAAGTATGAACACTAGGAATCAAAACAAAAAGAACGGGAAAACAAACTGTAAAAGTAAAGTGATTCCAATTATCAGGAACTGAAGGAAAAAAAAATCTCCATTTTAGCACCTCATGAGTCTAATATCATCTTATACCCAGTTCAAAGTCCTCAGAGATCTCCCAATAAATATCAGCCCTATACTTACCACCCATTAAAATCAGTGTGATTTAGCAACCTGCCTAAGTACTACAGCACTAGTACCACTATAATTAAAATAATAAATAAATACTTAAGAGGAAGAGATAACTAAGCTAAGAAAAACACAGAAAATCTCAGTTCTAGTAGTGTAATACATGCAAAACAGTTTGGCATCTTGGCTAACAGGAGGAAACCTTGCAAAAGGAACATTATACAAAAAGACAATTTACTTCTCAGGAATTTTCCACTTCCCTTTGCTGCTGCATTATGCCCTTCAGCATTATCCCTTTTTCAAGAGTTGGGTCTTCAAAGAGGCTGCGGTGAAATAATTGGTTTGGATCTTTGCCCATTAAAAGCAATTTTATGTTGTCATAACTTCACAGGAATTAAATGAGTTACAACACCATAAAATCAGTATAGGATAATTATTTGTTGCCATAGAAATAATTACAGCTGGACAACGTTGCATAAGGGTCACACAGAGACAATACCAAACTAACAGAACTAATTTTATGAGCTCTAGGCTGTTTATCTAGCTCCCATGATTAACAGCAGAAGAAAGAGAACACATGAACAAAGCATTACCATATCTATAACAACAGGCAATTTATGTAATTGCCCCATCTTTTTATAGACAACAGTGGGGTATTCTATGGAATAAAGACCACATGATTTTCCAGGTTGTATCAAAGAGCCTTTGCTGTACTAGTCTTCCTTGGCTTTTCTCTGGAATACCACCTCTCTGCAACAGCCTGGAAACTTCCACACGTGGGAGAATAGACCACTTCTGAACTGCTGCTTGGCATCAAGGCATGGCTGAGGGCATCCTCTGCTAAATAGGAAGTCAGCTACAGAATAACATAAAAGCACAGAGTTCTTTTCTCCTGGAACTGCAGGCACCTCAAAGTCCCTCGTGATCAGGAATGTGGAGGGAGGAGGCACACAGCACCCATACAATGTTTAGCACCAAGTCATCTCAACTTGTCCAGGACCAAGGCTAGACAGAACATGGCAAAAACCCAAATGTTCATCAGGGTCAGGTCTCTATTAACCTGGAGATGAATAGGTGGAATAAAAGTTGGGCAGTAGAGGGAAATATTCCAACGCAGTTGAAATCATAAAAACATACAAAACCATAATACATCACAGTATTATAAAGTAGGAAAAAGCATTTACTTACATTTTTCAACACAATTTAATTGAAAATTCCTCCAATTAAGTTATTTATCTGATGATATTACATAAACCTTTATCTTAATAAAATGCATTTCTTTTCTTGATTTTTAGAGAAAAAAAACCTCAAACATTTACCTATTGCCCAAATTCTACAGTAACTTCAGTGGAATTACTTCTAGACATAAAGATATGCCAATGTTTAAATTCATAATAGTGAATGCAAATATGTGTTTTGCTACAGGGCTAGGGGTTTTTTTGTAACAAGGTCAGAAAACCAAAGAAGTACCAGATTTCTCTGAAGTTCAAGTTACAATTAACATAACCAAAAAAAGATCATGAATATTTAAATCTTGTTCAAATGAAACTGAAAAGTTGTATTTCATAATGAACTTCTGCTGTAGACAGAAATTAACATAACCAAAAAAAGATCATGAATGTGTAAATCTTGCTCAAATGAAACTGAAAAGTTGTATTTCATAATGAACTTCTGCTGTAGACAGAAATCTATTACTATGCTAACAATAACTTTCCAGTGTCTGACTAATAATGAAACAGAAGTTTCCCCAAGGAGATAGAGGAGGCTTAACTGCACAAATTAATATGAATTTTCTTTTACTGGCTCCTAGACAGACTGTAAGTATCTTCAGTTGTTTTACCAGGAGCAGAATAGGGTTGACTAAATTTTAGTATTATTTTTCACCTTTTCCTCATGTCAACTGTTTCTGCAGGTATCATTCTACATTCAATGTTAGATTCCCTTGTAGTTCTCTCTCTCTGTTCATTAATTAGCTAGAAAGCAAATGTAGATCATGCCTTGGATTGCATACTAATTATATACCATTTAACAACCATTTGATTTAAAACATATAATCCAAGAGATTAATTGGCCATGCTGAACACAAGTGACATCTATTCCTATCAAATGCATAAAGCACAGGTGTTGCGCAGGGTTCCCATTACACATCTCAACCCTCATCAGCACACAGAAGGATGTCCACCCTCCTGTGCCCATTGGCATAGGGAGATGATCTCCAGAAAGGACAGAGGTGGCATAAATTATAATAAACCAACCACACTGGGAAATATTTCCCTTACAGAATGGGAACAAAACACATGTAAAACATACTCATTGTACCTTACCCTTTGACCTTGAGCTCCATCTCTTCCCGGTGAACCTGATGCTCCTGGGACACCCTAAGCATTATAAAAGGAGAGCAAATGATGAGATCATATTAACAGAATCCAACAAAATAATTTTCAAGTGGAACTGTATGACATGCTTTGGACAAAAGGAACTAGACAGCTTAATAATGGGTGGTGCCATAGAAGGGATTCAGTAAAGAAGGTATTTCTGTGAATGAGAGACGAGTAAACACACATGGCTAAAAAGCAGAGGTGTTGAGTGTACAGAGAAACAATTTCAGCATTAAACAAGAAAGTCACCAGCTCTTCAGGTCCAAGTCAATTGGTCACTGCACACCAGCATACCCTGGAGTCCTCCACTTTCTCAACCCCTGTTCCAAATTCACCCCAACACCACATTTCTCAGTGGTTTAGAACATGTGCCCTAAACTCACAATGACGTCAATTCAACATTCAAACTTGGTAAGTGACAGAGGATACGATAGGGAATACCTGCAGGCCAGGAAAACCAAGATCTCCCTTCTCTCCCTTTTCACCTGGTGGCCCCTGCAAATAAAGAATCACACACAATGAACCAAATATATGGTTACTTTTCTATTTTTAATAGTTCCCTTCAGCTTCTTCAAAAAAAAACAAAAACCAAAGCAACCAGCAAGGAAACAGACTGCTTCTTTCTGAAAGCAAACATACAGACTCTTATTTGCAAAAATGCAATTGTAGAAGTTATAAACATATAAAATAAAATTAATTTTAAAAGATTTAATAAGTAACCTGATAAAACTATAGCCATTCTGTTACAAAAGAAAAAAAATGGTAGCTAATTTATTTTCCTTTTTAAAGGAATTTGTTTCACTTCCAGCCTCAGCAGTATCTCGAATAATGATGAAAAAAACAGTTTTCTGTAGGAATTAGACATGTTTCAATGGTACATATGCATGAAAAAAAAACTTCTCTAGATAATAAACAAACTAACTTTTATAAAAAAACAATTACTGTATGAAATAACTGCTCTTGTAATTATTCTCTATGACAACACCATCAAGAATATATAGCTTTGGTATACCATTATATTTTACACTAGTATATAAGCTGGAAAAAAAATGATACTGTATTGCAATGTAGTAAATTTTGAAACAAAAACTAACAGTAAAAAATATATATATATTACTACTTTCCTAGGCTTGTCAGTACCCATCTACTGGAGAGGAGTATGAAACAAGATAAGTGCTACTGGTTCATTATTCTAACAATGTTTATTTATGATGAAATTCTGTGACTGATTTCACAACAGCCTTGCAAATTTCAGGCCTAATCACTTCCTCTGATGACAGATTTTATTATTTAATAAATGATATTGCTTAATTTTGGCAGAGAATATGGTGTTCTTGCTTGGGTACACCTTTCAAGTTGGAACTGATCTGTGATGAGCAGAACAGCCAGACAAAAAAAAAGAAAACATTAACATTTTGGTCTGGTGCCATGTCACAATCCCCACTGGAATTTATTTTCACTTGACTCCAGGCTTGGATACTAATACCCAGGTCACATTCAACCTGCAGTCAAATACTTTCAGCTGACTAAAAATTCAGATCAAAATTAAAAACCAGAAATGTTGGCATTGAACCCACGTTCACTAGAGGTCAAACCCACATCTGTGATTTCACCTCAAATATTGAAATTCAGATTCTGATCACAACACCAAAAGCTATTTCAGTCTAGTCTAAGCTATTTGCTGTTTAAAAGATCACAGAAAAAAAGGCTATTGATTTTTTAGGTCTCACTGGAAGCCCTTGAATAGAAAGTCCACTGGGTCCTTGTGGTCCTGGAGGTCCTTGTGGTCCAGGAACACCGATTTCACCTCGAGGTCCATCTGGTCCCTAAAGTAGCACAGGACATAAGTTAAACTCTTATCATATGGACAAAGGCAGCTTCTGTTTGAAGAATTAAATACCAATAGATTCAAAACCATCTGAAATATGAGTTAACATGATTGAGCAGTTAGGGTTCAATTTAAAACTATCTGGTTTCTTTATAAGTACTGAAAAAGGAGAATGATTTATGTGAAAGCAGCATTCTGAATTTTATATCTTTTATCAAGAAACAAATAGGACAAGTAATTGCTTTAAAGAGCCATAGCAAATGCCAATGACATTTCACTATGCTTTTTTCCTCAAAAACACCAGAGATAATCTGGAGTTCATTTCAAGGTTTCCATGCAGCAGAGATAAACCAAGAGCCCATGCATCTGTCAAACGTAGAGTTCTGTAAAAAGTACCTTTGGACCTGGATCACCACGATGACCTTTGGCACCTCTGACACCTGGACCACCCTGTAAAGCACAAGCACGGGACTCACTGAAAACCAAAACTCTCAAACAGAAATGAAATCCAGAGCAGCCCAAACACATTCTTCCTGTTCCTGAATCAGCGTTCAAGAAGCAGTAAATATCCCGTCAATATCCTTCCACTGGAGTAATTAAACTGGGAACATACTGAAGTGTGGCCATACACAGACAGATTTAAACACAGATGTGTCTTTTTTAGAGCCAAGAATGCACACTACGTAAGAATCAAAATAACATTGAAAGTTACAATATGGATAGAAATGTGGTCATGGGTTCCCTTCCAGTTGCTGAAACCTCCTGCACATCTGTCTGTTCTCACAACAATCAAATTGTTAAAGGCTGACTTTCCAGAAAGGCCAAGAGCATTCTGGCCTGGATCAAAACCAGTGTGTTCAGTACGACCATGGCAGTGACCATTCCCCTGTAGTCAGTATTGACGAGACCACATCTCAAATCCTGTATTGAGTTCTGGGCCACTCACTACAAGAAGGACATTGAGAGGCTGGAGCACATCCAGAGAAGGGCAATGGAGTTGGGGAAGGGTCTGGAGCACAAGTCTGATGAGGAGCAGCTGAGGGAGCTGGGGGTGTTTATCCTGGAGAAAAGGAGGCCCAGGGGAGACCTTGTCACTCTCTACAGCTCCCTGGAAGGAGGCTGGAGCCAGGTGGCATTGGACACTTCTCCCAGGTAACAAGGGAGTGGATGAGAGGAAATGGCCAGAAGTTGAACTGCAAGAGGTAAGAACTGGATATTATGAAAAAGGTTGTCAAGCTTTAGAACAGGCTGTCCAGGGACATGGTGGAGTCACTATCCCTGGAGGCCTTTAAAAAACATGTAGATGTGGCACTTGGGTTTAGTGACAGACTTGGCAGTGCTGGGTTAATGTCTGGACTCAATCATCTTGAAGGTCTTTTCCAACATAAACAGTTCTATATTTCTGTGATTCTAATGACTTTGGAATAGTTGTCAGCAAGGACGACTCCAGAGTCTACTAGACCTATACCATGGTTTCATTTGGAGCTATTCTTAGGTAAAATGCTCTTTTGGATGTTTTTCACTTTTTTACTTTCTTCAGCAATACCTACATCTGCTCATCATTTATTAACCAACTTTTGCCTTCTTTATTAGTATCATCTGAGACACTGGAGTACCATATATCTGTGGATGGCTGCCATGAATGTGTTTTGCAACAACATCTACATGTGCTTTCTGTTCTAGGACGGCATAATTTTATTTTATTTTTTTAATATCAATTTTCCTCTTCCCCCACCTTAGCATATTGCTTATTTTCTTGGAATATGAGCTTTACAGGTATTATGCCTATCATTGTATTCAGAAAGGACGTTGTACAACTAGATAACATAACTGACAAGAACTCTTTAGGGGCTACAAGAAGTACTTACAAAAATAACAGCAGTTAAATTAAAGCTATTAGAATAAAAAATGTGTTTGTATGCAGAATCTGTGAGACTTTAAATAGGAGAAATAACAGAAATGTCTGGAAATCCCAGAGTACTGTTGCTCTTCAATGAAGGTATTATGACATGGTCTTCACATGTGTGATCACAAAACAATTTTCCACTACCTCTCCCAGCTCCCTCAGGCTTCTCTCTTCCATCCCATATCTCTATGGCCACGATCCATTCCACCATGGCCAGCTCTGACCCAAAAATCTCATCCCGTATTCTCCATGGAACCAAGTTCCAATTGCCAGTTGCAAAATTCCAGATATTCTTGTTTCTGCATTCTAATCTGTCCTTTCTCCTTCCTCTGCCTTACTCCTAACTCTGAGATTAAAAATTCCTCAGCACAATAACTGCAACTTTTTAACATAAACAAAATCACAGTTTTCTCTCATTTTGTTCCCATAAATGGACTGCATTTTTACTAAAAATATATACTTTAAAATAGTCCAATGCTGAACCATTAAATCATATGGTTTCAGATTCATGCTGAAGTTGGTACACTTATCCACGTTTTGAACCCAGTAACCTTGCTTGATAAAAGCACAATTTCCAGAAAAGCATTTATTTAACATGAAAACATCAGAAGAGGCCTCCCTTCTTTTCTCATAAACTTGTTTTGGTGGTTATTCCCCAGCACTACTAAGCCTGTGTGATTAATTTCAATTTTTTTTTGGTGCTACTTCTTTTTCTAGCCAAAATTTCATGTTATGCCTTCTTCCCTTATTTTTAATAACTTCTTATACGCCAGTGCTTTCCCCCAGAGATGGGTCTTAATCTACTATTATCAAGACACCTCCTCATTTCTTTTTAGTAGTCAAAACCTATGAAGCACCGAAAGCTTTTTTTTTGCAATTAAACTTCTCCAATCCTTCAATATTTTTATCTCCTTCATCTTCTTCAATTTTGCCGCATTCCTTTAAAATGCAGGCACTAGTTCTCTGTGATATCTCATTTTTACTTTGTGTGGGGAACTTGAGACAGCAGGATAAAATTCTGCCAAAAATGAAGCCATGAAAACAGAATCCTATGATGAAAATTGCCAGATAATCTTTACTGTAAACAACATTTTGTCTTACCCGAAGTGACGTATTTTCTAAAAGGTTAAAAATTCTTTCTAGAGTTACTATACCAAACAAATGGAAGCATTTTATTTGGAGTGTTTTTAGCCTAATGTCTAAAACTGGCTACATGGTAGGATCCTGATCTCTTAAACAGAAGAATCCTTGGCTTGGATGAAAGTCACCTGACATTTTAATGACTTGGAACACTCCTGACCAGACATAGCACATGTGACTTTCTGACTCTTGGTTGGCGGTTGGCGCAGAGATGAACACTGACTTTATTCTTTTTGCTCTGCCTTTTTTTTTTTTTTTTTTTTTTGGTCAAAGCTCTCCATCTAACTGTCTGGCAAAAAAGCATCACTTATAACAGGGTGAGTTCCAGAATCACGTATTTCCCTGCCCTGGCAGTGATTTTTCTTCTTGATTTTAAGCTTTGTCTCTTCTCTGGCACTATGCTATTCAAAACATGGTTAATCCTAAATGTAATATATAGAAGGACATTATTTTAATGATGGGTTAAGCCTTAGCAATTCCTGATCCACATATCTTTTGAATTATTGTGATACATATCCTTCCAGTCAAATACTTTTCAAACATTTTTCATTTTACTGTGAAATGTGGTCAAACTACTCAATTTAAGTGACATTTTTATGTGAATTATCCCATTGCCTATTTTACAGAACAAACTGGATGCTAAAATGCGGACATTAAAAACTTTAATCCATATTTGTTTAATAACCTATATTCAAATAGGAGAACAAAATAATTTCTTCTTGTTCAAGAAGCACATCCTAAGTGAATTTCCCCTTGAATTTCTTTCCAGGTTTCTTACCAGAGCCTGAAGAACAGTTATTGCAGAAAGAATAACCTCTGAGTTGTCAGAAGGATTAATGTCTGCTAGGACATACTATGTGAAGGCCTTGCATGCAAGTCAATTTTGCTCTTAAACATGCATCTCATGTCATTTGTGTACTTTAACAACAAAGCCATTTTCCTTTACTTTTTCCCCTGGCTCTTTAATTTAAAAGCATGCCCTTGGAGCACCCAGGACACAGTATGAGCAGAGGAACTAATTTCAAACTTTTCACAAGAGAGCCTCCTCTCAAACTCACTCAGGGAGCAGGCCTAAGACACCAATCATATTTATCTAGTTGTAACAGAAAAAAACATGACCATTCAACAACTATCTCAGTCAGGATTCTTGTTAAACCAAACCAATGATGCACCATTGCAGAGCCTCTCTAAATTGATAAAAATCAGCCTTGTGATGTGAGATTGAGTTCTCAAAATTTAGTGGGCCTGTATCTCCATTGTCTCAGTTTCCACAAGACAATCAGGTTCACTGTCAATAAAGATTCACTGTCTCAGTCTCCACAAGAGAGTAACGAGAAAGGAGATTTATTCATCTAAGATACTACAATGACACAGAGGGAAGGTCAAATCTAGTTCCACTGGTCACACAAGGAACTTGGACACTTACTAATCACCTATACAGCATCAAAATGATACCACTAGGCATATCTAAAAATTGTATCAGTGTATATTTCATAATTCACTAGAAAATTAAAAAAAATTAAATTCAACTTTCCACAAAGGCAGATTATTTTTTCTTCCCTTCATGGCTCTTTTATACCTCTCTGCCTCTAAGAACTCTCAGAAAAACCTGTACTTCCAGTTCTACTTTCCAATAAATATTGTACTTAGATAGGGTTTTTAAGACAGACGAGTCTTCTTTCATGACATACTACACAGGTGGCATTGTCATGTTCCATATCATTAATTGATAAGAAATCTGTAAACTGAGCATTTCAGAAATCTAAACTCCAAGTTACTTTTAATACACGTCTGCTAGAGTAGACAGACAGCAGCAGGTGATTAAAAACTTGAAAATGTACTACCTATGACATATCTAATGCTACAGGCAGGTAAACAGGTTCCAGGTCTAAAGAACAGACAACTGCTTCAACATAATACTTCTTTACATAATTTATAGCATCTTCAGTATAAACTGAATATAATTTTATCTCTTTTACAACACTAGAAAATATAATTTAACCTTATTAGTTATAAAATAGCAGTATATTCACATGTTTGGAAATAAAGTTGGCCAGTGGGCTATTTGGTACAGTTCACTACAAAGTTGAATAAAACCTTACCGGTGGTCCAGGAGGTCCAAGGGGACCCTTATTGGCTTCTGAACAGGAACAAGCATGAGGAAGGGCAGGACAATTTTCCTCATCTCTCTACAAAAAGGTTAAGATAGGAGAAGAATGATGTCCAGAATTTCAAGTGTTAGGTATTTTATCAATCTAAGACACAGCATTTAGTACAGTCTAAAACACAGTACAGTAATTTCACGATTACAAGCCGCACTGACTATAAGCCGCATCTCCAGGTGTCGGCAACATTTTGTTCTTTTTTCATACACAAGCTGCACCCAATTATAAGCCACTCTGTTGTTCGCAGCGAGGACCTGCGTCCAACAAAGTTGCCAAATAGTAACAGAATCGCAGGATCGGGATGTTTACTGGCTTCGCTCGGGCCGTGAGGGCTTGACCCGCTTGGGGCTGCTGACGGGGCCAGGTGGCACAGCTCGGCGCTGCCACTTGGCAGGGCTGCTCAGGGACGGCCGCCGCTGCCGCCGGGCTTGCTTGCCTCAGCCCGGTGCTGCCCCGTGGTGGCGGGGAAGGGGCGGGGGGGGGGCATGGAGCCCCCTGCCTTCCTGTGGAACCAGTAGGAGGGAGCCCCAGCACCCCCCCGGGCTGCGCTGCCTGAAGGAAGGAGTCCTCCGCCTTCCCCGCCCCGGGCTGCCAGCACGGAGCCCACCTCCACCCGCCGCGAAACAGAGTAACCAATTTGTAACAATCACATAATCCTGGGTTTTAGTGGCAGGTGCTCGGCTCGGCGCCCTGGCTGGCACTTTCGGGGTTGGAAATGTCAGAAAATTATTCACATATTAGCCGCCCCTGAGTGTAAGCCGCATTTCCGGGGTGGGAGCAAAATTATAGTCAAAACGGTGCAGCTTGTAATCGTGAAATTACTATACTCAAAAGCACCTACTTGATTTAGAAAAAAATACATGTTACTGACTTTCAGTAGGACAAGTAACCCAAGCAGAGAATGGCTTTTTCAAAAACCCTTAAATATCCATTTCCAATAAAACATTTGTCTCAACAAAGTAGAAAATCTAAGGTAAATTCTACAAGTATTGAAAGAGGTTTCTTACCAAGCCAGGAAGTTCACAGCATTTGTCTCGATTGGCCCATGAGGTAGCACAAATAATGTCGAACATCTGCAACTGCAGCTGTTTCAAAACAAGGGTGATGTACAATATGACTGTTAGATGTATGATCAGTGCAAAATGAAGCCATCAGCAAGCAAAGTCAACTTGATTCAAGCACTCAGATGAGACAAAGGCTTTTGACTTTAAGCAGCAAGCCACAATGGTACCAAAATGGTACATACACTGCTTTTACCAAATGTCTAACCAACTCATCTGAACTATCAGCTATTACATGAATTGAGCAAAGCTGTTCAAGGTTAAATGTTGCATGCATTTGTTGAATTTTCCCCCACTCTTTGCTTAAATTCCTTACTTTGCCCAATGGTGTCTTCCAATATCTATAGCAAAATAGACATCAAGAGTCAGGCAAAAGTTTAGCTTCTCTGAATAATTCCTCTTAACCCTCTGGTCTGCTGTTCAGATTTTATCTGGGACAAGGTCTTCTGTAGACTATTACTTATACTGGAGCTGAGCCACAAATAATATTTCTCATTTTTTCCAGTTTAATTTTACTTTAGAATATGCTCTCTCTTATCCATATTATCCCCAGGCAATGATAGCTTAAGAATGGGGAAAAGCTTGCTCACCACGTGACAGCACTGGGCAGAAAAGAAAATTCCCATCACAGGTCTGGGAACATGGTTTAGACAAGAATTTAATCTGCAAGAACACACATATTTGCTAAAAATAGTGGTGTCTATATACTCAGAAACAATATACTAAATACGACTCAATGGTAAAACCAATTATCTCCTTTACAGCCTTGACTGAACAAAGGGATCTAGAGAGATGAAGCTTTCTTCTGTTACTATTTCTATTCTTTTTCCATGCCTTGTTTATGTGCATACTGAATAAAGAGCGGTATGGAAAAGAACATCCTATTAAATTAACCCCACATGTTAAAAAATTCAAGGAACTGCTAGAGATAGAACTCTGGGTTTGTTCCCATTATTTTCAGTGGTATTATTTTAAGATCAGAACAGAGGAATGAATTTTAAAATTTTCTTATAAATGCATTGCTTCTAAAGCTGTTAAAATGAACTACATATGTGCACCTTTGGTTTTGCCTCATTTTTTTTCTTATAAAATTCAAATATTTATTTTAAATAAAGGCATACTGTTCTCCTCGCCTTCCACCAAATTAGCTGGTTTGTAGATTTGTTGTACTGCAGATGCAGACACAATGAGCTGGCACCATGCAAAACACCTCAGACAGTTGAGTGCAGCATGAAGGCAGCATTTGGACTCTCAGTTTGGCTCCATGGAGACCCCCCCTAGGTCCAGCAAGTCTGTGTCAAATGGAAGCTGGCTCCACGTGGAGCCACTTAGATGCCTCCCTCCTTGCCACATATCCCTAAGTTCCTAACTCCAGGAGGCCTCACTAGCTTGAGTGCAGCAGCAGATGAAAGGGCAGGCACACACTGCTCTGGGACACAGAATACCTGGGCATTTGCATGATACTGCCCTCAAGCAAATCAGATATCCCAGAAATGGGGTGCAGCAGCACCCACAGCTGGTTCTATAGAAAGCCTGGGGTTTAGAAGTTGTATTGGCATTATTTTCCATAACCTAGTCCATCCCAAGCTATTCTGTTATCCTGAACAATGGCAGGATGACAGCACTAACTAAATTTATGCATAGGCGTGTACATGCACTCATTTTGTCTGGACTAGGCAATCTGGACATCCATAGCAATACACTATGTTAGTGTAAATTAAAGAGCAAACAGACATTTTCTGAAATGCTGTATTCACCAACCAAATGCTAGATGACTCAGTATTCTTTTTTAAAAACACTATGTGGGTTGTTCTGACTCAAGCTAAACCCTAAAACAAAGCTTTCTTTGCGAGCTAAACATTTATTCATAAGTCTCTGCATTCATAGTGATTTTGCTGCATAAATATCCAGCCCTGCAAGGAGAATCAGTAAGGTAGAAAAGTCCTTATCTAACCAGTCTGCAGTTCTGCAAATGTTTCTCAACAGATCATATTAGACAATACTATTAATAGTACAAATACATGCAAGCAAACAAATTAGAGTTCAAAGAGGAGGAAACATCAATAAAGAGAAGTTCTGTGAATTGTAGATAATGTTTTGAAAGTAGGATTTTCATTAAATCCCACTGAAGGAATAGAAAACCTCACTTGCTGCAGGCCCCAGCCAGGTTTCATTGTTCTGGCTATAATCTAATCCTGAGATGACTCATTCAGGAATGTTAAAAAGGTTAGACACCTTGAGCCTAATCCCCTTTTTGATTATCTATCTACCTATCTGTCTCTGCCTGTTCATTTTGCCATTGCACACTGTATATAGTGATGGGAAAGAAAACTCTGGTACAATTATATTTCCTCAAAATTGAGATGTCTGGCAAAACTTAATGGCTGCTCTGTATTGATTTATTTTAAAAATACACTACAAACATTCTGAGAATGTTAAACAGTTTCATATGAATACAGTTAGAACAAAACATCCACAATTTTGTTCCAAAGCAGCTGCCTGCTTACTTTCATTTTATGTAATAAGCATCTCTAAAATTAAGAGATCTACTAACCTAGTAGCGGTTCTGAGAACCTCTATCTTGCCTCCTACTAGATTCCTTTGATGTTCTCCAAATTTTGGAGTAGGAAATCACCTCATTCACATCTTAAATATGACTATTCAAATAACTACTCAATATAAATAAATTGTGCAGGATGGAGACTACAGAGGTGGGTATTTAGGTGTTTTCTTGATTTGTTTCTAATTTAGTATATTTAGTAATACTAGAAGACAGTTTACCACTACTAAAGAATTTTTATCTTCATCTGCACATTTCTAATCTTACATCAGCTTTACACTTCATTTGAACAAAATCAAATTTTTCAGTGAGTGGGCAGTCTGAAGTTTTTTGTATAGATTACTATGTCCTAACAAAAGACACATTTCTTTCCACTTCTTTACAAAGCCTCCTCTAATTCCAAGATTTCCTAAGTCTGTCTTTTTCTGTTTCTATTGGAATGTGACTACAAAGGTTTCTCTGTGTAATTGTCTTTACAGGCTTCATATAATTATTATCCATCTGTTTGAGTCCCAAAAGCTCTTTTTTTTTGTACAGAGACATATTCTGGGGGCTTATTTTTCACTAAACAAGAGTATTTTCATATATTAACAAGTAAATACATATTTGAAACCTTATTCCTATTCAAATCAATCCTTGGTTCAAGGTTCACATTCTCTGCTAACCCCATTCTCAGGTCAAGAAAGTTCAAGGAAAATTAGCAAACACTATTATGCACAAAAAAGTCAAAACCCCCCAAACAAAACAAAATTGAAAGGCTCTCATTGGTTGCCATGCAAAGAGAGTAATCATTTACTACTTTTAGCGAATAATTTCCGAGGAATGATTGAGCACTTAAACTGGGGGAGAGGGGAGACCTTTCACACTGAAAATGTCTTATATTATGAAAGAGCTAGATATACTAAGATGGGAGCTTCTGGGGACAGTCTATGCCAAACCAGTTCAATTTTTTAGTGAACAGACAATAAATTAAGGAACAAGCGAAGAATCAGAGGGAATAACAGATATGGGGAATAATTACAAAAAAATTAAAAACCCAAAGTTTAAATAACTCCAGTCAAGGAGCTATACATTGTATTACTCTATGTAATTAAATTTGGAACATAAATCATATCTGAATGTATCAATTGTGTTTACATATGTTTTTGAGAATAAAATTTCAACAATGACAATCTTATGATTCTGTTTATTAAAATAAAAAATCGATTTTGCCAAGTTGACAACTACTGCAGGCTTTTGGAAAATTTCTGAAATACTGAGACTCTACCTTTTAAAACATGAATTCACTTGGCTTCAAGATAAAAGTAACTGGAAAGTTCCCAAACAGTTGTTTGTCAGGATATTTATAATGTTAGAAAAAGTTATTACTGTTCCACTCACTGGTGCAGAATTGTCTCTTGGTCCCCTGGATCTCACCATCCTCCCCAGCACTTCTATGCCATCAGAACTAATATTCCCTGCTGCATTAATGGTCTTCTCACCCACTTCCTTGCAGTCAATAATTATCTTGGCCGTGGTCTTGCTGATGACAACATGCAACTAAGCAAAAGAGAAGATGCTTTAACATACAAAGGAGCATATGGGATATGTGTTCTTTCCCTGGGAAAAGGGGGACATTTTTTGAAATGAGCTCCTAACTCCACGTTTGCTAATGAAACTCAAACACTCCAAAGCAAATAACCTAGATGACCTCTAGAGGTCCTTTCCAACCTGAATTATTCTATGGTTGTAATCTGTTTAATGAATTTAGTTTATTTTTCTACTTCTGGAACATCTGCAAAGAAATTTGCAAATTACATAATTTATTCAATAAGTAAATATTTTGTCCCAACAGAAGATGTTCACAGTGTTCATATACCACTCAGATCTCATAGAACCCTTGATTTATGTGGTCATTCCTTGCATAGAGCATTGGATTTTCACTATTACAGCTATTATAGCCAGCCACTTGCAAAAGCCAGAACCAAGCAGCAAAATTTGGTTTGTAAATTATACATTGACAGCAAAAGCTGTCATAGTGAAGTTTTCACACTGAAAAAATCAAATTACATCAAATGCAGTACACAAAGCAGAGCACAACAACTAAATTCTTTCCTTCTGTCTTGATCATACTCTGTTGTCTCTCACTGATGCAGCAGACACTCCCAGTAGGGAGCAGTAGCTACAACTGTCCTGCCATGAACAAACACTCAAGGTTTTTGTTTGTGTGTTTTGTTTAGGAAAGATCTAGGAAAAAAAGTTAATGACAAAATTACCTTCTACAACAAATAGGTGCTACAATCCCAGCACTGTTTCACCTGCTTTCAGAAAGAATGTCAAAAGTTCTCAACAAAACAAAGTTCAGTGTGGCATAGCGCTTAAAATATATTTTAAAATTACAACTGATGAAAACACTATTTTCTTGTCTAGACATTTTGAGTGACACTGCCAACAAAAAGGAAAAGCTGATTTGTTTCTAAATTACTTTTCAAGAGATGTATTTTTAAATGAACTCTAAAACAGGCAAAACGTATGAGATGAAAACTGAACACATCAGCTTCGTGATAAAAACTATGATTTGTTTAATGTTAATCTAATACTGTAGAGACTTATGACAGTAAGTAGGTGATGCAAAATACACTTTTTTTGGCAGTAATTGACCTCATAAAACATGATTTTAAAACATGAAAACTCACAAGCTTTAATTCAGAGTGCTTTTTTTCCCTACTGTCATTACTAACCTTATGAAAACTCCCATAAAATATCTTCCTTATTTCTGGACCTTCAAAAGTTACAGTTTGAAAATCTCCTTTGTAGTCATAGTTAAAGAAAGTCAGAGTTTTTCCACCATCTGTGTGAGATAAAAATTAAGGGCTCTGTGTTAAAGTCCTGATACAATATTTGAAAGAGTCGATTTGTGTTTAACAAAGTAGACCAAAGATGACAACTCAAATGTTAGTAAAACACATTCCTAAACACCATACTGACCTGGAAGTAACAGCTTGTATCAGAGAAATGTTCTTTCCTGGTCTGACAGGAAGGATGGACCAGCAGTTCTGAGTCTACCTCATCCATGTCTACCCAGTTCTACTCTCCTATTAGGTATCTGTGGGAGCTGGACAAGAAAAGCTCTTCCTCAAGCCATCTAAATGCCTAATTCCCACCTATTTCAAGGTGATAAACTGGCAGCTATGAAGAACAGATATCACAGTAGCTTCATCTTCTCAACAGTAAAACCTTGTAAATTCTAATCCCTGTTTCACAATTGATAAAGTAAAACCATGCAGAAATGAAGAGCCATCAGGAGTTCATCTGTGGTTCTAACTTTTTCACCAGACTGCTTTTCTTCTACATGTGCTCCCAGGACCAATGGCTTATAGCAAGACACATTCAATAGGAATCAGATTCAAAGCAGTGGAAATTTTAAAAGCAGATGTGTACCTCACATCAAATTGCATCTAGTATAGATCCTTGGAATCCAGTCTAAAGCAGTTAACTCAAATTTGATTCTAACTCCAAATTAAATTCAGTTAAACTGAACCTAAAAAACCTGCATTAGCGGTTACCCCCTGCCAGATTCAGGTGGTTGTCCTGGTCGCAGATTGAAACATTGGTAATAATAAAACTAGACACAGAATTAATAATATCTACAGCTAAAATCACTGATAAAACACAAAACACATACTATCTAAAATAACTCCAACCAGTGGTTCATATGCTTCATTTAAAATCTCCCACAGAGCAAATGGCTCCTGAGGTGTGTCCGGGAGTATCCGAAAGAGAAACGTGATGGTGTAATCAGACGGGAGACCTTCAGGATGCAAATACCTGTAAGAGAAATAATGTCTTTGGAACTGGAAGAACATTGAATATGGTGATTTACTCATCAGAATTTTACTTGACATCCTTTTTATTACTCTATTAATTTCAAGACTGAGAAGCGATATTAGTGGTATAAAATCTACTCAATTTGATAACTCTAAAAGAATGCTTATGAAGAAAGTAGAAGTTATTGTTTCCCTTGAGATTTACAAAATTGACCTTAAAATTTAACTTCTTTTTTTAATTTCAAGATCAAATCAGAGGTCAGTTGGAAATAAAGTTGAAATTAATTAAATTTAAAGCTTTTAAACAACAATAACCACTCTCAAGACCTTTGAAATTGTCTGATTTAGGAGACAATGGAAATGGAAATTGCTTGAAAGACCAGTCTCAAAACACATGTCCTTTGTCATTAAACCATTATAAATGGATTAAAATTAGGAGTGACAGACTGTTATAGGAAGCTTTATAAAATACAAATAATAGAGTCTATACATTTCAAAGCCAAAACAAAAGAAAGTGAGGTCAGAACAGATCACATACTGAAATACAATAGTTTCCTAGAATTTATACAGAAGAGAGAAGAAATTTATGATATATAAGTAGTACTTTATTTTATGTAATTTTCAAAAATTCATTATTCCTTACTTTAAATTTAAATTAAACTTTTGATGTAAAACTCCAAAGTGAAACATTTGGAAAGTGTCTGAGACGACTGTATGTTAAATGTTAATTAGTCTGATTCCTTAAAACTAGAGTAAGGGGATCTGAAAGAAGTCTCAAGAGTTATTAAAACAATTTATTTTCCCCAAATACAACCCATTCCCTTCTTAGGCATTTGTGGCACATAAAAGAAGTATAGATATGAATCATGCTGAAAAGAGAATTAACATGATATATCATCAACATATTCTGCACAGTGTCAGTAGATGATCAAATGTGATGTTACACCACCCATTTCCCATAGAGAAAGAGAGGGAACTCAATAGGTAAAAGAAAAAAGCCTTTACAGTCTGTCCACTGTACAAGAATGAAATAAAATTCAATAAGCAGAGTGGGTTAAACACAAGGTTTGGGGATACAGAGCTCAAAAAGGAGAATCAAACTAATGGCATTCAGTACACAGATGAGGTGACAAAGCCAAGTGGTATTTTTCAGACGTACCTGTGGATCGTGCAGAGAAAGTTGTTCTCTGAACCATAAAAAGGAGTGAAAGCCTAATGAAGCAGTAAGACTGGGCTGGGGTGGAAGCTAGAGAATAGCATATAAAGGCACAAGATCAAATTAGAAAGAAGCAGAAAGGGAAAAAGAAGTGAGAAATGTTAATCCCTCGACATCTGAGTCCATCGAGGCCCAGGAGGAAACATAACAAGGAGAGTGTGAAACAGCACCAAGAAGTACAGATCCAACTGGGACACAACAGGATAATCACTCACTGATGATATCTAATGTAAACCACCAATTTCCCACTGTTTTTCTTTTGTATTTGTCTTAGCTAAAGAATATTTTTATCACACCTTCCCACACGTAATCCATCAGAGCCACTGCTTCTCTCTGGTGTCACTTAATACGAAATGGGGGTCTGGACGGAGCAGAACCCAACACAAAATACAAGAGACAGGGTTTCCATCACTTCCTCTCTGAGGAATGACTGTAAACATTCAGTCAGGGGATTCCTCATGGCCTCCTGCATGACCCTCCCAAGATACAGTCCTAGTGACTGAAAGATGTCCTGCCTCCCAGGAAGGTACTGGGTAGGGTTCACACAGACTCATTTCAACATGAGTGGATTAATCTTCTTTTGTAACCAATGGCTGGACATAGACTGCAGTAAAAGTGATTGAGGACAGCTGAACAGGTTCTCATTCTGACCCTTGCTTCAAGGACAGGCTGAGCTCTCTGAGACTTCAACCTGCATTCCAGAGGCACCCTTCACAAAGTGCTGCAGTCTGGAATCTGCCCAGACATAGACCTCTTGAAACTGCCAGGTGTTACACAGACACAGGCTCATGGGAAAACCAAAAGAGCCAGTGGGCTGACCTACTTTTACCTACAACTGTTATTTTTGAATTGAACTGATTGAAGTGTCAGAGCACCAAACAGTTTTCCTATTGATCAGTATATCACAGATATACACTAGCACCTCTGCTCTTCTGACTTAAAAATACTGGTCTCCAAAATGAATAATTGCCTGCACTAGAAAATTATCTTCACGTATTTTTTGAGTATTTATATGTGAATACATACTTGGTAGGCTGGGATACCAGAGCATCCTTGTGCAGTCTGTAACATGGGAAAACATTAAATGTACCAGGTTCCATGGAAACCCCTTCCACATCTGAAAACTCCTTTTCAACCAAACCAAACATTTCCATCATTTTAAATCCTGGAAGATATCAAAAGGTGTATTTTATTAATTTAAATTAATACTGCATTAGAGGATACAAAACAAAGACAACACCAATTGTATCTAAGAGTTTCATTGCCTGTTAGCACAAAGGGAAATGTATTGCCTAATACTGTGAAAATAATATAATGAAAATGATTCCATAAATCAGAAACAAAAATGAAGACAAAAATACTGTACCTGCAAAATTATTGCCATCTTTAACTACCAGTGGGCAGGCTGAAAAAGAAAAGAAGACATATTTAAGACACAGTGCCTGCTTCCTGGCCTATACACAAGGAAATACATTGTGACCACATACCCAAAACCATACAAATTACCAATAATCATTAAGTGTTGCTCTGGAATGTCTATTCCTTAATTTTCATAAAGAGATAGAAGTGTGGCTTTCTCACAGATTTCAGAATTTGAGTGTGTTTTATGCTTTTGTTTAGGCTACTTTCTCTCATAATACAAACATTAATGGCTAGATATCTATTAATAAATTACCGTGTGACCTGAGTAAGAATAAATGTAGCTAGCAGTAGTCTTACAGATGGTTAAAGTAGCCTAGAAAATAAAATATAATTAATTTCTATGATTCTGAAATGTCAAAAACATCTGAAATGAGTTTTTGACAACCAAAGGCTGTATTCTGGCTTTATAGAAACAATCATTAATTATTTTGAAGACCTTCATTTCCTTATCTTCTGTGGAAATAAAATTAGAATTATAATGCTAGCAGTAAATAATATTAAAAAGATCAATACTATTTCTTATTAGAAAATTAACAGTTGCAATCTCCCCAGTATTTAGCAGCTATTTTAGAAACAAACATAAATCAAAATGGCTAACTTGCTGATGCAGTTTCACAAACAAAAGTGATCAGCTCATCTTCAATCTTTGTAAAGGCATCAAAGTCATCCACGAAGAAGACATGTCTTTCACTGGGCTTGCTGCCAATATTAACTAACTCTGAGTAGTCAGCATCAGCCACTCCAATAGCAAAAAATGTAAAACCTGTAGAACAAAAAAGAACACTTCTGTGAGTCATTGATTTTGAGAGTGGAAATACAGTATGAACACAAGTGTAATTGCACTGACTCCTTTCCTGATTAAACACGGACATTTTATTATTATCCTACAGCATGAGAAAATTCACTTACGTAATATAAAATAAAACATTCTCTGTGAAATATTTCTTCTGGCTATTTATGCTTAATTAGTTATTTAAAGTTAAACCTTAAGTGTTTTTTCAAGATATATAGCTACTCGGTAGTTTCAAGTTTTCGCATATGTTTAAATGCTTTTCTAATTTAATGCTATACTGCATTACACAAAAATATCCATGTATCAAGTACAGAATAAATACAAAGTAGAAAATTTAATTTCCTCTAGGTCTTTTAGAGATTTTTTTTCTGGGCTACCTGTTAGTATATATATGATTTCAAGCCCAAGCTGTTTCATGAGTGAACACTGAAATAAATGCATTCGCATTTCATCAGCAATTTAACTGCACTGGTTGAATCTGTTCTATATATTTAGCATGAGTATTTTTCAAATTTTGAGCCTGACTTAGAAGATTTAAATAAAATGGAATATGTATTCTAGATGTTTCAGGAGCAAAAAAAGAGCCATTAAGTTTTTCAACATTTTCTTTTCCATAAGAGATGAAGGAAAACCCTCTCTATATCAGGCTGAATATAGTTAATGGATATACTGTTCTAGCATGGCTCAGTCACGAATTTATACCAGTCAAGCAACATTATTTTTAAACGTGAAGGAGGACCAGGGGCATTCATCACTTTCTGCAGAGCTTTTAGTGTAATGAAACTTTGACTTAATACATTATAGCAATGTCTCCATGTCTCACCTAAGATCAACAGCTCTTCATGCCAGCCTCCATCACAGACACCCATCAATACCTGCCCCAACCTATCTGCAGCCTCACTGCCCCTCCCACTCCAGAGGAAATGGGAGAGGGGAAGTCGTGTGCCACATCCCAACAACCGAACCCTCACAAAGTGCCACCTTCTCTGGAGGTCATTCCCATCCAGGAGCTAATAATGCAACTGCAAGACTTACCTGAGAGATGAACATTTTTTGTTCAACTTGGACACAAACTCCAACTTACTCACAAATACAAGGTTTTCTTGACTGCTACTTAAAACCGGTTATGCAAGCCCACTATTTTGTCATCTGCTTTATTTATGAAGCCCCTGCACTAGCAACAAAACAAGGAGGTAGCCAAGCTGGACAATTACACTTGGTTTCAGAAATCAGTGAAATACACTGGGAACTTCATAGCTGTCAAAGCTAAAAGATAATAAAAGGCACAAATGTAATTTCTCCTTAGGTCACCTCACATTAAAAGGAAGATAACTTTTTTCTTCCATCCTTTAGTTTTGTTCCAGGTGGCATACTATGCCCTTTGGGTTTTGATACAAACTTCTACAACAATTAATCCAGTTCTTACACTTCGACTCACAACACGGTGTGGTTGCTTAAGGCTCTACAATTGAAGCTTTAAAAAAATTCCTAGAGGTAATTAGTGTAACATGAGAGCAGGTCAGAAACAGTATAAGAATTTTCAATGGACGTCTTGAGTAGAAAACAGAATAGTTCAATTTGCTCATAACCACAAGACTACATTTTATAGATGACAATCCAGACTCTTAGGATCATATTCCCCAACTTCTTCATTCTGGGAACAATTCCGTTGACTACTACCTGATTTTAGCACTGCTGCCAAAATGAAAAATAATTCCATTAATCACCAAAAATATCCAGAATCTAATCATATCCTAGTGATATTCTGTGTTTCTCAGCAATTGGTGTTTTCTTTAAAACTGAAAATCTGGAGCAAAAGCTATCCATACCTCATGTCCACGCTTATGCAGATGCAATTAATGAGAAAAAAAAAAGAGCATGTGAATTGTTTTTTTAAAACCACACATTTTACCATCTAGTTGCATTTCTCTGGAGACTTTGTTCACATCATCCTGTGATCGCCCATCAGTAATGACAACCAAAACCTTTGGAATGCCCCTTCTCATGCCTGCCACTCCTGTAAATAAGTTTTCTCGTGCATGTTTAATGGCTTTTCCTGTAACACAAAAATTGACATTGATTGTGAGATAAATCCAGTTTCTGTTGGTTTCTCATATCACATTTTAGACATATATATAACAAGAAATCTGTTGTGTCCTGAGTAGTCTGTCAATTAGATCATTCTGTAGTTATTAAAATCAAGGTTTAGAAAAGTTTGATTTTGACTGTAAAGTTTCAAGTTCTGATGGCTTCAGCCACCCATTTTTCAATCCAGAAGGTCAAGCTTGTGAACATGATTTGTGTGGGTGTCCTGGATTCAGATGGGATAGACTCCATTTTCTTCTTTATTGCTGGTAGAGTGCTAAATTTTGGACTCCCTACGAGGCTAATGTTGATAATGATGTTTTGGTTGTTGCTAAGCTGTGCTTACCCTGAGTCAAGGTCCTTTCAGTGTCTCACTCTCTGCCCTTGAGCAGCTGCACAAGAAGACTGGAGGAGAGTGTGCACAGGACAGCTGACCCAAACTGGCTAAAGGGATACTCAGTACCATGGAACATCCTGCCCAGTGTATAAACTGGGAGAGTTGGCCAGGGGAGCCAATCCCTGCTCCAGAATGGGCTGGGCATCAGTCAGGGGTGGTGAGCAACTGTACTGAGCATCATCTGTTTTTCTTGGGGTTTCTCTCCCTCTATTTGTTATACTCCTTTTAATTACGATTATTATCATTGTATTTAACTATTTCAAACATGAAGTTGTTGTCTCAGCCCACAGGCTTTACCCTTTTCTGATTCTCCTTCCCATCCCACCAAGGCTAAGGGTGGGCAGTGAGTGAGCACTGTGTGGTATGTAGCTGTTGGCTGAGTTAGAGATAACAAATCTTTCCATTTCTGGATTGTTGGGCACTATTTACATTAAAAACTGAGAATGTCATTGTAGTAAATGGAAAATTATTTTGACAATGCTGAAAATGGATGCAATGCAACAGCTGAAAGAAATTTCTGTGCAGTCTGAAAATAATAAAATATGGTTTCCAGCTAAACCAGATTTTAACCCTTTACACCCTCATCTATAATTTCTTTATACCAGAAAGCTATCTTAAGGGATTAATTAAAAGCCAACCTTACCAGTCATCTTTCCTCTCCCAATCTTAAACTTCCCACAGAGGCTTAACTGTCTTGGCTTACAAACAAACAGACCCTCCACTCTCCAGTTTTCTACATGCTCTGCAAGCTCCCTCCCATCCTCTCTCCTTTCTCACTTTTCTGCTCACTTGCCAAGCTGATTTCATATTACTCCCCATTCCACCTTCCACTACCCCAAAATTAATTTGCTTTTGCCCTCCTGCCCCTCTCCCTGCCTTCCCCAATCCTGTTATCACTGTTGGTCAGCAGGGTGAATATGCAACAGTAGGGGCTGAAGTGTGTGAACTACAGATTACAAAGACTTTCTAATTTCAGAGCCCAACCTTTCATCTCCAGTGTGAAGATAGCATGTTATCACGGGTTTTGCAGTAATTAATTGAACCACTTAACAAATGGAAAATACTGCTTAGAGAAGCAGGGAAAAAACATGCATTAAAATCACAACTTTTCTCACCTGTTTTTGTATTTCCTCCTTTGTAGGCTATTTGCTGAATAGCTTCAAGAAGAGTCTCTTTTGTTTTGTATGCATTCAATTTAAATTCTGTCCTGGGATCATCACTAAACTGAATTATTGCCACCTGTACACATGGAAGATGTTCATTACAAAAGCACCACCCACTGTGTAAGCAAAAAGTAAGTCAATCTGACCATTTAAAACCAGGATTAATCTTGTAACTTTGCTTCATCTTGAAATTGAAGCCAGAGGTTTTTTTCTCTTTAGGAAAGCTTTCACTAAATAAAGTTCAATTTCACTTTCTGCAACTTTGGCAACCATCTAACACTTTCTGGTTTCATTTTGCAGCAAACAGGATGAGAACAGTAATACCCACTGTGGCAGAAGCCAAAGCATAATCGAGCCCAAAAGCAAAATCCTGGTTACGGCTGCTCATATGTGCACAGTTATTCACACTCAGAACTGCTGGGACTTATCTCAGTTTCCACGAATTAATAACTGCACATAAGAAATTTAATCTAGGGAGCAAGACTGAAGCAAATAACAGAAAGATTCAGGAATATATTTTGAAATATTGCTTCTGTCAAATATGACACTCCAAGAGTTAAGACCCTGTATTACAATACTGTACACTAAACCCCTAGAATGCACAAAGCATATATTGACCTTCATAAGTGGTGCCCGTGATTTAAAAGGAACTATTGTTTAAACTTGCGACAAAGTTTCTGAAGCACCATTAACTATGTTCTGGAAAAATAGCTGTATAGCAAGAAAGAGTAAAAACTAAGTATTCTTCAGAGTTTGGACAAGTTAAAATTAATTTCCAGTGAGGTCCCAAACCATATATTATACGGGTAATACTTAAAACAGTAACATATTTGCCAATAACTTGTTCTGGAGTACCTCTCAAAAAATATACAAATGGAATAATCATTGTAAATCTTATTTCAAGCACTGCAGTAGATCCCCTATAGTGTATGGTTTAAAATAACTGAACCTTTAATTTTCCTTATCAATGCCATTTTTAGTTTATTTATAACTAGACACTACAGTGAGTACCAAAAGCATTAACAAATTTAAATGTCATTAGAATTAGAGGAGACTAAAATTTCTTAGCTCTCATGCTACCAAAATTTACATTGTGAATTTTAACATGTGGTGTGCATAAAAATGTATTGAAAAGAGATACTGACCTAGAGCAGTTTATATTTTCACAGAACTGTGAAATTATGTCAGTTACTTCTTGATTCATTTAACTTTTGGTCTAGTCTAAAATACCCTGCCAAGTCCATGCACCCTCCATTTCTACAAATATTGATTACCTGTGTTCCATCAGGACCAATCTTATCCAAAGCTCCAACAGTGCTATAGAGAAAGTTAATTATCTTATTGAAATTGTCATCTCCAATACTCCACGAGCCATCCACCAGGAATGCCAGATCAGCTTTGGCTGCTTTGCACACTGAGGAAGAAAAGCAAGAATTTTGGAATTACAGCAATGCCTCAGCTCCTCCTGAAATCTCATAAATCACTTAAGAAAATGCAACATCATGAAAAGCCCTTATATAATGTTAGCTAATTATACTTCAGCCAACAGACCTGCTGGCAGTGACTTCAGTACAGGTGTAGAACCAGCTGAGCTCTGCAAGGGAGAATTGTCTGCACCAATAGATCCTATCACAGATCACACTTCAATTGTTCTTTAAAGTCTGGCTAATAATTTCTATTTTTAATTAGGTTTTTAAGTAAAATCACATATGAACTTATACAATGCCAGACTCGTAGCATGACACAGTACGAAATATGACAGAATTTCAGCTGTAGAGGTTCCCACTGGGAAACTATTCCATTCAAAAAGTTACCCTGAGGTCTGCAGTGTCAAATGCAGTTCAACTGCACCGGGTAGGAGCAATGCAGGTTTCACCCATTTCATCTTATTCCAGCATGTTCTTAAGCAAAATGCCCTGCAAGAGCTGTACATCTGCCCACACAAGTTTCTCACCCTTCCATGGGAACAGGGAACCTTCAGCACTCCACACAATCCAAGTCTATTGCTTGGGGTCAGAAGCAAACTGTCTCAAACCAAGGCTATGTTTTTCAACACATTTCATCTAAATCCAGATAATAGGACAAGAAGATACAAAGCTGTATTTTTCTTTTTCCTGTTGTTTACTCCTTGGATGACAAGAAACCCTCATTATCTGCTCCTACGCAGTTCTAAATACACACACTTATAAGGTCTTTTTTCCCTGTGCTTGTGGGTTAAATTCTCCATTTCTACATGTCAGTTTGGTCCACCAACTTTAAGCTGATGTATTTGATCCTCAGTTTCCACCAATAATGCTCCTCTCACAGAAATATTATGAGCCTCTCTACAAAACACTACGCATTCAAATAATAATAAAAGAAAGTCTGCATTTAAGGAGGAGAGTCTGAACATGGCCCCTACTTTTCACATTACCTAAAGTAGACGTACTTTAAAACAATGTTGCTTTTGATGTTTAATTATCCTAGGATGTCTGCTTCAGTGGTAAAATATGTATGGTTTAGGAGTTTTGGAAAAAGGAAGTGTCACACATATTAACCGCCCTTTCAGCAAATTTTAATGGTACAATAATGAGGTCAGATTTTTGCCTCATGAAATTTAAGCTAGCTGCCTTAACAGTGTTTCTACAGCAAATGTCTTTTGAGATTTGCTCCCAACAGGTCTAAAAAAAAACATCAGAAGCAGAAAAACATTGCATCAGAACTTTAAAATTACTAGAACCTCTCATATGTAGCACTTACCCTCTTTTGCAGGTGGGATTGTAGGTGGTGGAGGTGGTGTTGAAGGTGTTGTTGGTGGTTGAGTAGGAAACGGTACTGAAGAATAAAAGAAGGAATAGTCAAACATGCCTAAAGCCAAATATCTTTAATAAACAACATTTTCTACTCATGTCCAATTAAAAAAAATCTCATTATCTCTAATCAACTAGTTATGCAATTGGAGATAAATGTAGGTGAGTGCATACAAGAAGTGCCACCTGAAAGAGAATATTACTAATACAAAATTAATGGCTATATATTGTGTGAATGACACAATAATACAACCGAACTACTGGAACTGCCCCTTTTTGAGATTACTTAGCGGAATAGACTATGTGCCAGCACAATTCTTGACCTAGGATCTATAATTCATTTTGAAAAAGATCTTTGTCCTTTTCCTTTCTCACCTAAAGTCCTCAGTATCAGAAAGTATGTTTTAACTCAATTCCTGCACTCTAGCTTCTGCCTGGAAAATTCAGGCAGCCCTTAACTCATTAAGTCCAACAGGGAAGGAGTCCACAACTTCCCTGTGGGAACCTTGGCAGCTTCTTTCAGGCCTGGCCAAACCAATCATTTGGCTACTTTTGAATATTGACACCCTGTTAAACCACTTTAGAGAGCTGAATACGCCTCTGTGAAATCACATGCAAAGATGAACAAGGCCCAGGAAAAGCTCTCTTTTTTCCAGTCTTTGAACAGATAACTGGGCAGTGGCCAGGCCGGGTCCTGTTGTGCTCTGTAGCTCACACAGCCTGACCAGGCCCTGCTGTGCAGCTCACATGGCCTGACCGGGCTGGGCCAGGCCCTGCTGTGCTGCAGCAATGGCCAGGACGTGCTAGGATCTTGCCTTCATAAACAGTTGTGAGGGTGTGATAATTGATAAAAGATTCGTGTTAATCATAAAAGTACAGTAATTTCATGACCATAAGGCACACCGGATTACAGGGCGCACCCCCCGGAGCCGGCAAAATTCGCAACTTTGTAGCTCAGATAAGGCGCACCAGACTATAAGGCGCACTTTTTTTTTGCAGAGAGGCTCCGCCCCCAGCTCACCCCGTGCGGTTGCTGGTCAAGGCCCCGCCTCAACCCAGCAGCCATTGGCCCCTGGGCCCGCCTCCACCCAGCAGGGGCGGTGCCGCGGGCCTCCGGGCCCGCCCCCAGCCGGCTGCCGTGGCACTTCCGGCTACCCCCATGGCTCACAGCTCACACTTCCAGTTTGGCAAATTTTGCAGCTTTGTACATTAGATAAGGGGCACCGGACTATAAGGCGCACTTCCGGGTTCGAGGGAAAATTTTAGTCAAAAGGGTGCGCCTTATAGTCATGAAATTACTGTACTGAATTTGTATAAACCAGAATACTAAGGTCTGAAGTGACATTTGATAGAGGAAAAATGTGATTAAATCATTCTGTTTTAAATCCCCCCGTTATGAATATTATGTTTCTAAATAATTTGTATCTACTATCAGTTTGTAAAATCAGCCTTTCCAATAGTCTGATTGATTTTGCAAAATCAGGCTTCCTGCCTTTGTTTTATCAATGACTGCCTATCTACGAAGACCAGAACTTCCCAATTTCTGCCAGTTTTATCTACCAAGACCAGATGGTTATCTATGCGACTGACTCCCAGAGACTTTACACGGATGTTTACTTCGGCCACCACTGCTTGCCTGGCAAAATTATGACGGCAAGAAAACAAAAATTATTGATTACCACAAGAGACCACACTATAAGAAGAAGCTGCAAACCAAGATTTAATGGACCGTGGAGTGGGCAGTGACCCCTCATGCTTCCCCAGTGCTGCTTTGCTCTGTCTATATAAAATAAAGCAATCTAAATTTTGCTAAAAATTGACACTTCTGTTTCTCATTTATAACAAGGGGGTTCTTTTGCCTGTCTTCTATTACTACTCATAATAATTAAAAAGTCTCAGTGGCTGGTTGAAGTTTAAGTTAAAATACTTAAATAAATTGGGTTTTGAGGCCCCATTTAACTGTAAATTCTTCAAACACTAGTTAATTTTACTAAATAACAAGACCTGCAGGAACAAAAATTTCTCTGTTCCCTTCATTTTTTTTTATTTATTCCAAGTATCCCATACTTTTTTTTATGGGTGGGACTTTTTATGAAGAAAACAAAACCATCCTCCGTGTGTCATACTCATTAAGAAGTCCAATAGAGTTGCTGAATGTGACAACAATGAATTCACAGCAGTGGTGCAAGAATCCTGCACCTCTGTGGAGAAGTCACAATGGACTTGAAAAACTAATAGCTCAGCTAGAGGAAATTGTGTAGGAATAGCACATGTGTGGGCAAAGGGCAGAACATGAGAAGCAATCGAGCATTATTGCTGCTGGCTGAACTCTCTCTCCTCGGTTTTACTCACACGTTGTCTCCACGATGCTCACAGCAGGGCCCTCCAGCTCCTGAAGCTGTGTATGAACACTGATTTTATATTTGGTTCCAGGCATCAGCTCAAAGAAACAATGCCTAGGCGTCCCTCCACCAAGATTTACTTCTCGCTTTTTGCCATCTGGAATTACAAAAGAAACAACAAAAAAAATTTTTTTTACTGTTTTATTGAATAATGTAATTTAAATCATAAATAAGAAGGGTACATGACATCATATGAAGGACAAGAGGTTGACATAAGTTAATAAACTACATGCTACTTTACTTTTGGAAATTGACCTCTGTGCAGAGATCTTGTCGTAACATTTCATTCTTCATACTAAGTAGGAGCTGAGGAATGTGTCAAACATCTTCAGGAAAAAAAGATTAATTTTGCCCCATGAACTGATGCAATAAAAATCACTGTCATGAATGGGCTTTGGATCTAGTCCTAAATTATCAGAGTCTAGCTAGGAATTGTTGCATGATGTAATTCTATGGCAACCTTTGTCCATGTCTCTAGTTCTCAGCATCTCTAATATGCTTGGTCACAACAAAAGAGACTGAACTAGATATCATATTCCAGCTTTCACTAGTAACCACGTTGCAAGATGGTTAAGGAATAGCATTTACAGGGTTCCAAAACTGATTCTGCTGAATTCTGAATTGGAAAATACATTGACAATAGAAAAAGGATGAGTACTGGAAGTAGCATAAGGCATGTTTTAATAACAAGAAAAACTTTATCACCCTTCAAAATCTGCACCAGGAAGAAGTGAAATACAAGCAACAAATCTCACATTTTACAGAGTATATAAAAAAAGACATTCAATGCTTATCAGGTATTACACTAGTATAAGAATATTTGATCACTGCCTGACCATACACATACCTGATTTGACAATCAAATCCCTTCAGATTTATTAACAAGAAACATCTGTTCACACTCTATGTTATTCTGCTAATATTTAGGTGCTTTCATCTTGGCTAAAACAATTCTGGCAGTTCTATATGAAGAAAGTAGAATGTTGGCTAGCTCCCAGATGAGAGGGATGTCTGTGCTGTCTCGTGTAAGCCAAGATCTCTGCTATCCGAATAGCTTGTCTGTATTTCAGGGCTTCAAATAAACCTTATCACCATCTCTTGCTATTCCACAGAAAGGTGATTACTTTTTTTGCCACAAGATTGATGTTATTGTTCATGATACCTTTAACACAGCCCATTAAGTGTTACTAACTGCACTTCTCTCAAGTTGTCCAGGGTTTTAATTTGCCGCCAGTCCAAAGACCACTGATGTCTACTTGGGATAAGAGAGCTGGTCAGCACAAATAGTGACTTCTCCATAATGTCTTCTGGCTACACCTGAGAATCAGTGAGGCTGAAGAAGCTGTAATTTACCCTCTGTATGCACAGTGCTAAAAGCATCGAGACACCTTTTGTGACTGCATAAAACTGTGTCACGTTTATCCATATGAGTAACATTACTGTTATAAGATACCATGAAGCATCAATAGAATGAGAACAAAAAATCTGGACATTGTTCTGATTCTGTGGACATGGTCTGGATTCATTCAGAGCTTTTCTACCCTTCTGCCCTCTTCTGTCTAGCCTAATCCTACAGAGCTACTGTTGGTGGTATATTGCAAACTTTGATGTATTCAGTTCATCCTCATCCACCTTCTATTCCTCACAGCAGTGAAAAACTCAGGTAATCACCTTTCCTCTACTGATAGATGAAAGTCCCTGACATAAAATGCACAAGTTATCAAACAAGTGTTTGACATAAAAGGACAGGGATGCTGCTTCCGTTCTGAAACTCTCAGTGTGTAAACACCTCTGTTCTGTCCATAATTTCCAGTATTTCACGAGCCAATCCGCAGGTTTAACTGCATAGATACAACTTCTATGCAATTCACTTCTCTGGGTTGGGTTGTAGCTGCATATCAAATTATTTAGTAACTTACCCTCAAGTGACTCTATAACTACCCTGTAAGCAGTAGCATGTCTGTGCAGCTGCCACTGAGCACACAGACTTGTCATGCGGACTTGGTAGGAATCCAAATTCGTCACATCCAGATCCACTGAAAATTACATATAAAAAATTAGTTATATGGCTCCAATAAGACATACAATAAAACCAGTGCCAATTCATTTTTAACAAATAATGTCCATACCTACTTAACAACATCAAGAAAATCGAAAAGAATAATTTAAAAAAAGAAGTGAACTTTCAAAACAAAAGTTTAGAACTTTATGCAATTTACATAAAACATATAATGAATTCTGCTAAAAAGTTCAGTTATTACAAATAAGTATAAAAGTATCATAACAGAAGCATTTATGTCAAAATCTAATTTAAAATTGAGCTTTAGCTATATGATTCTATATATGGGGCTAGAAAAAATACACTAAATAGACTTTTCATTAAGTAAATTTACATTTATTACTAGGCAAATTTTTTTTTACTAAGAAATAATATCTGTTTTATGATTCCTGTCTTGCTAATGTCCAGCAGATCTTTAAAGCCTGGTATAGTCTCATAGAAAGAGACTTTCATTTCAGGAAAAAAGTTTGCACATGACTGAGAAAGCCCTTCACATGAAAATTTATTCGGGGAGTTGTAGAAAGCCATAGTTGTAAGGAAAACCATCTTGTAGCGATCTGAAGAGCATGAAATCATTCTTACAGGTTTTGGCCACGCCTGTTAGGGCATCACTGAAGCCTGTTGAGTATGAAGCAAATACTTTAACACTGTACTCTGTTCCACTGAAGAGATTTAGAATGAGAATGGTATTAATGTCATCCCCTACGAAGGTCTCCAATGCAGGACCAGGAGCTGGAAAAAAATGAAATAAATTAGAAAATCATTTGTTCATCCACTAAATTAGAAAAAATTACATGTGTCCCTAAAGTTACTGATATTTTTTTTCCTTTTTTCTTTTCTTTTTTTTTTAACCATACACAAACACAAAGACATTCTCCACAATCCTTGCAGACAGACGGATAGAAGACACAACTAACGCACTCGGGAAATTCAGCAGTGGGATTCATTAAGGCAGAGCTAGACATTGGCATCTGTTAAGACCCTTTTGTTCTGCTTCAATGACTTACTAGTGCTCTAAAGAGCCAGCCAAGTTTGACTGAGCTCCCCAGTTTGATTGTGTGCCAGGACCAAAAGGGGGGGACAGCAGATGCCAGCCAGCACTACTGTCCCTCAGGGCTTCTTATTTTGTAATACTGTACAAAAATGATAAAGAAAATAGAAAAGATTGAAACTTTCCCAAATCAGAATAGCAAACAGATCCTTCATCACCTCCCCTCGTTGTTCTGGATACACTTCAGAAACCAGGCAGCAGTATTGTCTTTGGACAGTATTTTAGTCCCTTAATGGTCACACATCTGTGATTTGCTGTCTAGAGGACCCTGTTTTTCTAAAGAAATCTGAAGGATTTTGGATGTCTTGTCTAGCTGCAATGTACAGGTGGGCAAAGGATGCAGCATACACAAAATGAACAATGAATAAAATGTCAAATGTCTGAGAAGAAATTAAAACCTTTTATTGTGAGGGGAAGGAAGTTGAAGAACAGGAGAATACAGAAGAGGGGAACAGGAAAAAAGCAAACAGTCTCTGAAACAGAGTCAATATAAAATGAAAACACAGACTGAAAGAGTTGTGAAAAGATTAATCAGCCTTAGCATGGGAAGTCTAAGGGGAAATCTACTGCTGCCTATACCTACCTTATGCAAGGTGGTAGAGAAGATACAGACAGAATGTCTTCAGAGGCAAATAGGAAAATGTAGGAGAAAAAAGACAAATTTTGGAAATGGGAAATTTTTATTACATATTAGCAAAGACACTTCCAGTACAGTAGTCAAAAACTGGGAGAGATGCTTAGAGTAGTTTTAAAATCTCCATGGTTGGAGATACTATAAATTCAGCTGGCCAAGGTCCACTGAAACCTGTTCCATGCTGGCCCTGTTTTGTTCAGGGAGGTGGACCAGATGACCTCCAGATGATCCACTCCAGCTTGCACCAGGTCTGTGACTATGAAACTTTCATATTCAAAAATAAGACATCAAAGTTAATAACACTTTCAAGGTTGTAACTGCAACTGATAGATTTAAGAATAAAATTGAGCAAAAGATGACGTTCAGTCAGAAATGATCACAAAAAAATCAGGTTAAAAACTCACTGTTGACAGGTTTGTAGACAACTCTGTAACCCATTGTTGCTGAAGGTGGCGCATCCCAGCTGATACGTAATCTGTTATACCATTCATCTGAGACACGTAAATTCCTAGGAGCAGACAGGGGCACTGAAAAGAAAGCAAACTGAGATTTTACAAGTACATCTCATACAAGCTTATGCAGAATAATTAAGATATGCAAATAAAAAGTGCATGATACCCAGTACTCTCAAATTTACAGGATGAAACTCATAATCAAATTCATCCTTTGCATTACTCAGTGGATTAACCACAAACTTCGATCAACAAACACTGAACTTTTTAATTAATTCCAAAATATGTCCCTAAATTTCTTTTAAAAAACCAACTTACTTCTGTTTCCTAAAAATGTAAGGTAATTTAGAGATAATTATACATTGTATAGTTTCTTCCAATCCAAGTGCACTAAAATTTTTAAAGTATAAATCATGCTATTTTGAACACTTAATCCTGTAGAATGGAATCAAAGGAATTATTTACAAGAGATTTAAGTCTCTGCATAAATAGCACTTCAATTAAGGCAAATTATGTAAATTAGGAGAACACTGCCATAAAATTTTGCTATCATTACTACAAGTGCACAATGAAAGGATTTTTTACAACAAACAGTAGAAAGGAAGCTTAAGATACAGCTGAGTAATCGTTTGGTACTTGGTCAGAACTCTGGAGATAATGCAATCAGTTTTTCTAAAAAGTTCAGCAGCATTTCTAATGACCCTAGGAAAGCAATCTAACAGTACAATGGTTGGTTTGATACTATCTCAGCAGGCTTTGTTTACTTTTCTCTGTATTAGTTGGCTTGTTCTTTGGTGGGCTCGTTATCAAGCAGTTACCAGCTTTATTACTGAACAAGTTTCTGCAAACTCAGAGTATTTGAATATAAATTACAGCTTGTCTATTAAAAGAAACCCATTGTTTATAAATCAATCAACTGAGATTAATTTAAAGTCCACATCATATAAGTCATGTAAAATAAGCCCACATTTATACTGAAATACATTCCTACAGACAAGAAAAAAAAGGCCACAAAGAGTAAGTCTTTAATCCATGCACATCCTGGCCAAAGACAGGCAGGAATTTTGTACTTACAAGTTTTGCCAGGAGCTGAGACACTGACTCCTTCCCCATCTGAATAGATGGGGGTTATGGTAACTTTGTATTCTGTATCAGACAGCAGAGGGTGAAGTAGAAGAGTGTTTTGTCTGCCAGGCACCATAACCTGGAGGGTCAGAAAACACCAAAGCAATCGAGCTTAATGACTAGAGCCAAATCACTTTAACTTACATAGCCTCTGACAACACATTCCACTAGCATTGCTGTACAGTTTGCATTTCAAATATTACTGATGCCCTACAGTAAAGAAAAATCACTACATTATCCACCATTTTAACAGATCTACCATTATACCAAAATGAAATAAAGGAAATGTTCCTATGGGATAACAGTTTTATATTAAACCTATGAGCCACTACAGGTCCATAAACCACTGGTACTGTTTGGATCCTAAATACTTAAACTATTTTACTGTATAGACAAAATACATCTTCTTGATGTATTTATTCTGGACATATTTAGATTTTCTGAGGCTCGGTAATAAAGGCTGATTGTTTTGTTCTTTGAAGACAAAAAAATCCTTCTTCCCTGGGAGGAAGGAAAATCAGTTATGAGCTCTGGAAGCATTGAACTGAGTAAGCAGGAATAAAACATGTTTGTCTTGTCTGCATCTAGTCTGGAGACAATTAAATGAAGGTAGCTATTTGGGAAGTACGATGTAGGATGACATCCCACAAATACCACAGGATCCCAAACTACCATGAAACATGGAAGAGCTGCAAGAAAAATCCAACCAGGCAATCTGATAATAGAGCAGCTGTAGCCATTTCTCTGGGCAGTTTTTGGTTCTAGAGTACATTTCAGTCTGCTGAATTAAGCACAGTGAAAAGTTTCCCTATAAGCAGCTAATTCTAAAACTCTTCAAGAGATTATTGCATTTTAGCCAGAGCCTCAAAAACCAGTATCACAATAATGGTGGCAGGAGTGCCAAGCAAAGCCTTGCAACTGCTTAACTTGTCAGTAAAATTTAATATCAGAGAGCTTCCAAAGCCTGTATGAGAGCCACTTGTATCACATGGTATGGGCATGGTAAAAAAAAGAAACAAGTCCTGTGTTTCCTGTGCAGAGACCTGTGCTCTGAAGTGATGCTGTTGGAAGCAAGTCCCAAGGTCCAGCGTCACATTCTGGAAATTCCCTGGCCCATGTCCATTGTGTGAGTCTATCACCTGAGCTGGCAACTACACGTATTTGGCAAGAAGTTGAGAGAAGCATAAGCCCTTCAAACCCACAGGAGGAAAGCAGAAACCAAGTCTTTGAAAGCATTTTGTTATTTCAAAGAAGCCTAATGTATGTGATGATGGCAGAGTTCTGAAGATACGCTCAAGAAAGGTCTCACCAGTTTAACACTCCAGGATGCATTCAAACTACTTCTAGTTTTGGCAAGTGATACAAAGAAGGAAATTTATCTAGTGTACCCAGGTGTTGAGACTTGTCAAAGTGCTTCATTCTTTGATCAAAACTGAATTTAAACCATTAATAAATGTTCTTGAAAGATTTTTCACAGTCCTCTTCCATACACATGAATTCAAAACACACAAAGTAAGTTTCTGAAAAAATCCAACATTTGTTTAGAATAGTGGATGCAAGCATTTGAGAACTGTCTCCTCTCCACATGTGCATAATCAATAGATCAATACAGCTTTCAGCAGTGGGAAACATTTTTGGCTTTAAAGAAGAGAAAAAATTTGATCTTTCCAGTATGTACAGCACACCCAAGAACATACATGCAATTTAGAGCTTGACCCTTCTGTATTCTATTACATTTTCTAGTCCCTGATTTTCAGCCAACTGCATCAAGAATTATAAAGCTTATTAATATTTTTATGGAAAGGGAGGAGTAACTGAAACTTATATCACTGAAATCAGAGCCAAAAAACTTAAGCACTCGCCACAGAACTGTCACGCTATAGTACATGTAAGCCCAAACTCCAGAAAACTTTTGGGTTCTGCCTAAAAAAATGTACTTCAGCATATAAACACTCCCCTAAAACAGAACATCTGTGTTGCTTTATTGAATCTGCTGTGCACCTCTCAGGTGCTTGAAGCCACATGATAAAATACACTCCTTTGATTAAAATGTGCCTAATTCTAAGTATAATCTTACATAATTCCTTTTCCAGCAAAGTGCTAATGCACTTACACGATTAATTTCAAAGATGAAATGTGGTTAATCTGTTTGCTGAATTGTGACCAAAGATAATAAGGTTTGAGAGTGCACTTAAATAATTTATGAGAATAAAGTAAAGATACCTACCTAATCATACAGTTTTATAATTTTATTTAATGAATTTTTGAGTCAGCTCTGATATCCTTCTGATAGCCACAATTTTAATACCTTTCTTACAGTTTTAATTTCATTTTAACATAACAGTCATTGAATACTAAAGCAGAATGACATTTATACCACCCAACTGAACTAGAGAGCTAAAACAGTAAATATGAGATCTGATTTTCAGAAAATCTGGGTTATTCTCCGAAGAACAGCAAAATTTGTGCTATTATATTGTGCAAATTTTTCACTTTATTATGAAGTATATTAACATATAGTTGAGGTAAGTTCATAGAGCATGTTTCCTAGCCCAAAAGGACACCACTGCATTGAAAACTCATTTTTGGGTCATAGTTGAAATAGGTGGTTAAAAGGTACATTTCCAGCAAGTTCTCATAAAAGATGAATAAAACTGAAATGGATAAAGATTTATATTTTCCTAGAAAAAATATATTTAACTCCTTTAAATATTTTTATTGAAACATCCTGATATAGGGCTAAAAATGTCAGCTGCTAAGCATCAAAAAGAATAACCCATATTTTTTATAAACCTGCCCTATGAAAAGCAGTGACTCAAGTGACAGACCCAGAGGGAGAATGTTAGGGAATATTTTTGCATTCTGAGCTATTTACTAAGGAAATAACCTTGAAATATTCCACTTAATCTTTTAAATGTTCCTACATGGAGATGTCCCAAAATTTTATAACAAATTTTGTGGAAACCAAGCATTACTAAACTAAGTTTTCCCCAATTTAAAAATAGTTTTTTAAAAAGGCACTTAGCCTAGTTGAATTCTAAAAGTGTCTTAAAAATGGTGAAAAGTTAAAATAATGGAGCTCAGGCCCTTTTTTTTTTTTTTTGCGGGGGAGGGTGTGTGTTTTGGTTTGTTTGCTACATGCTTGAAAGAGTACTTGCAGTAATCTTCATTCTTTCAAGTATTTTCCAAAATCTTAATGACCAGAAATTTTTCTGTGTAGGACAACTTTAATCTTGATCATCACATGGCATTGGAAAAATAACAAATATTCTCAGGCACTTAGACTTAAAAGTGCTGTCTTTATTGTGACATGTTAGGGTTAATGAGAAGCATGAAAACTCTGCATTTGAACTTTAATTTTATTGCTTTAGCATAACATGAAGAGGGAAGATTGCTGAAAAAAAACAAATTGCATAAGACTGTCCTGTACAAACATTTAAGTGTCGTTAAAACACAATCTCAGGATAGAAAAATGCCTAGGAGTAAAAAATAAAATTATAAATAAAAAACCCTACTTGGATGAATTTTAAAAATACAGGGGAAAAAAAGACAGCCAGCTCCTCTTTTAACTGTGAGCTCATTAAACATCTGTGTGACTGGGCCTTGATCTTGCATTCAACTGCTGTTGCCTGCAGTGCAGCAGGTGCTTTACAAATAGAACTTTCAAGTCCAAGCTCACAGTAATATCAAACACAGATCCTTTACTAACTGCAACAGAATTGTCATATAAGAAGATATCATGTCTTAGCAAATATTAAACAAGCTTATGTAGCCAATAACAAAACCCATACAGACCATTCTTACCGCTTCCTCAGCACGGTCACCTTCTGCAGTGAGATAGGTCACTCTGAACTGCTGAACACTGTGGTCAGCAATGTCCCATGTCACCCTCAGACTTGAGGTTGTTTCATCATCTATTACAAGGTTTCTGACTCCTGTTCGAAGAACTAAATTGAGAAATGTTTAATTAATATTTTCTCAACTATATTTTTAGATTAAACACAATTTTTATATTGTGCTGATTATCACCAAGTAGCTGCAAGGTCTACTGAAGTCATGGTGGCTCTAAAGATCCACAGTGGGGAAAAACCATATAGCTCAGACATATTTGGGCTCAATAAGATAAAAACTGTAAGCACTTATTAAAATAATAGTTATATTATACTTCCATTAACCTGTAAGATCCCATCTGCTTTGTTTATCTTACTCAGTTTATGGAGCTTTAAAATAATCCAAGCTGGAATGCTACAGAAGAGAAATAACCCAGAAATGTTGTTCCTTCAAAATCAATTGTCTAATTACAGGGAAAAGAAAGACAACACTCAAAACTAAACAAGATTCTGAAGAGCTTCCGTGCTCACCTTTATAAGGGGAAAGAAAAATTCTAGGTGAATTTTCAAAATTAGTCTCTGTACTCCCAAGTAATAGCACTGGTGTCATTCAGAGTCCCCACCCTGTGTAAGGGCTGGCTCCTCATCCTGTGCAGGAGCTTGGCCACACACAGAAGGGGGTGCAGAGAAACACGGTGTGAACCTTTCAGCAGTGATGTGCCTTCCCTTCAGGAGCCTCAGCAGTGTCTCAGCTCTGCCCCCAGCCCTGGAGGTGCCTGTGGGGAGCCTTATTGCTCTGCACTCACATTTAAACTGTTGGCATTTGCTCTGCTTACCTGCTGTGCTGGGCTCAGAGGTGGTGGCACCGGTGGTGCTCACTGTGGAAGGTGCTGTGGTGGCACTTGCAGCTGGAAAACAGGACTTGGCTCACTAACAGCTCAACAAAACATGGAATCACAGCATTTTTCTTGAATGTCTAACTGTGACAATGAAACTATGTGCTCACACCTACGAGTATCCCACACACTTCAGATATTTCAGAGACTACAAGGGAATTATTCATTTAGTTTACTTTAGGCATGTATATTTGCAGGATTAGCACTTAGATCTCCAGATACGACATAATTATAAACTGCATAATCAAATAAGAATGCATATATTTTCACAGATTTCTGGCTGACCTATGTACAATAGACTTCCACTTTGACCATTTGTTAAGGTTGTCAGATTAATTAAATTTAAAGTTTTTTTAAGGGTGTTTCACTTTTGTCCAAGTAAAAAACCTAAAGTACTCTCAGCAGCACTGGGAAGTATCAGCATCATTTGGAGGCGTGTGGGCTTTTTGTCTTAACAGAAGACATAGAATTAAGCCTGCAGTTGAATTACTACTAACAAATTAATTTTAGAATTTACACCTAAGAAATATAGTTGTTTACTTCTTCAAGTAATTATCCATGAAAAGAGCAATCTTCCTGAAATACAGGCCACTGTTTTGATAATAATCTATAAAATAAGTTGTGCATGATTATCAAGCTTTATCTTTCTTACTTTCATGTCAATGTCAAAGGAGGCCCATGTAAGCTTTTTGGACCATTATTTCAGCCAAGAGTCAATTCACCTCTAGGGAGTATAAATTACATAAATAAGAAAAGTGTATATTGAAAATGCCAAACATTTTAAATTAAATGCCTGTAAATTATTCACTTTTAAACATTTAACACACATCCCTTCCAAAATCTGATGTATCATCTCATAAGGAACAAAGACTATTTAGTCTTTAAAATGTAAGATGGAAGAATATCTACCCAGATCCAAAGGTTATTAATCCCAAGCTCAGCTAGGGAGTCAAACCACTATTTTGATTCAATGCCACCTATCACATAACATTAAATAGGAAAAGCAAAAACTAGTCAGGAAAGCTCTGGTGCTAAGCCACCACCTGCTTCAATATTATAGCTACCCAAGATGAACTATGCTTTATATATAAGATACATGCATCAAATTTAAATCACTTAAACGTTTTTTAAAATTACAGTCAAGAGTTTGTCTTACTTGTAGCTCCAAGAATAGCAACAACTTCACTTTCACTGTCATCATCAAAAACTGCCAGCAGAGAAACTTCATATTCTGTGTCAGGCAACAGACCCTCAATAACATGACTGTCTGCATCTCCATTTATGACAACCTAAGTTAGACAGCAAGATTGAAGAGTATCAGTTCTGCATCTGATTATTTTACATGAATTGACTGAAATGAAAAAAGGAAAATCTATTCTCCTTTAAAATAAATTAAATCTACACTCAGACCTGCCCAAAAAATTATTTATACCACAGAGAACATCTGGAAAAAACACTTAAGAATGTTTAAAATGTATAGCATTATGCTTTCACCCACAGTTAATTAATTGCTAAAGCTGACCATATGCCTTTTACTTTTTTGTAGTGAAATATCAGTACAATTCAAAACATTTGTCAATAAAAACAACAGAACAGGAGAGATTAACTTCCATTCATATTTCTATGATTCAAACATTGTTATGACAAATGCATTCAGTATCTCCCCAGCCTTAAAAAAAGGCTGTTTCAATACCAGAATTGTAATCTCAGTTATGGTTCCACACTTCTGAATGGAGAGATGAAAGAGCATGTGCTTCAGACTCGAGGACTAAGAGATGTGCTGATGATTAGTTGGCTATATTGTGTCAAGTTTTAAATAGTAATTTTCCTCATTTCTAGCTATTACAGCAGCAGCAGATTGTCATGCAATGTGAAGCAAGTTTCACTTCAGATTTTTGTGTGTTTCATTTATTTTATTGGAAGGGATCGCCAGATAGGGAGGAGCTGGAACAAAAGGGACTATAAAACAGAAGGTACAGGACTCTGAGCAGTAATTCTAGTGAAATGGGCTAGCCAGTTTTGGGAATAGTTTTCAGGTTACACAAACAGACACTACAATAAAACAACCTTTCTCTGTGTTAACACTGACAAGTTTCTAAAGGTGGTCACTTTATACTCAACATCAAAGTTAGGTTTATAATGGAAATCAAACAATAGATAAATCCTGTGTAAAATCTGCCATAGAAGTTTGCAGAAACAGTGAATCACACTTCATTCTTTTAACTTCCACAGGAGATTTCCTGAGTTGGTCCTGGGGAAAAAGGACCCATAACACAATCACAGACCTTCTGAACTCAAATACAAAAACCAAAAGCAGCTAGTAATGAATTGGGGCTATGCCTTCTACAACTACAAAGTAATGAATCAGGCATCCCATGCTGCACACTTTCTGGCATAGATTTTTTCTTGGGAAAACTTCAGAAACCAGCTTTGAGTGAATCTAGCTGTGTACTAAGTAGATACATGTCATTCCTTCCTTTTCAACTCCCCAGTGCCTCTAGTTGTGTATTAAATCATTCCAAAATATCTATGCATAACTGCTCTCTCACAAGTAACTCTGGCATACTTTCTGAAGCAGCACTTCCTTCACCCTCCCCTCCTTGCTAATGCAGCCTACAAAAAAACCACCAAGTGCTGAACTTTCAAGTGGCCAGGACAAATAGCAGCAACAAGCACATGAGTACAACATCATTCTCTACTGTAACCTAGAAATAAAAGGTCCCTCTCAAAGTTATTCTGGCTTTTTAGTGCTGACACCCAGCTGCACGCTCCTCACCCATCAGCAGAGTGGGTGAAGTGAGATGAGAGGTGTGTGATTAACCAGCACCCCCTGACCCCACTCAGCTAAATTGGCAAGTTGGGTCTTGGGAGAAAGAATGAGGGAGTGCATGTCCTTTGTCTGCATGAATGATCACTTAGCTGGGAAAGAAGCTTAAAGAGGCAACAGCCTGGAGGTATTGTGCTATCCTAGGCCTGACCCCATTAGAGAGGTCATGCAAGGAGAACAAGAAAGCAGCTTGGGCATTTTTAATATTTCAACATTCTGAAATATTAGGGCCTCCAGCAGTTCTTTGTGAATACAGTGAACATGAAGAACCTCAGCAGCTCAAATATTTCTTGATAATTTATTCTCACACTGAAAGAATACAGATACCTCACATCTCACTAAAAAATGTGACTTAAGGGCTTTCACTGGCAGCTACTCACTGGAACTGAAATAGAAGCAAATCAGTTCATCTACTGCAGAAGAAACAGCTCATGGATGACCTCTGTCCACTTACTCATCTACCAACTCCTTATTTTCCCCCCTCATTCCTCTAATTTCTCTCTTTCTTGCATGACTACCTCTCACTAGGTGAAAGGGAGGAAAGGATTCAGGCTAAGCTAAATTTACAGAAAAAAATGACATAACCCAAGCTACAATGACTGCTTTCTGCCCCAATGGATGACAAAATGATGCATGACACCTAGGGCCAGGTGGGGAATGTCATCTTTCCCCCTGAGTTCTGTACCCAGATAAACAGTTTATAGATGTGGCCTCCCCACACATTGCAGATGCCAAGAAAGCAAGATGTTTGAGAGTCAATAAAGACTGAGAATACAAAGGAAGCCAAAGTAATGAATCAATAAATAAAGAAATAGAGGAAATGAGACAGACTATGAAAATTTGGGAAAGGAGAGAAAGTGTCTGTCTTCTGCAAAAAAAAGAAAATTAAAAAAAAAAGAAAAAGCTAAAGTGATGAAAATTAAAAATTTAGACTGATGGAAAGGGTACTATGGACAAGATATACAAGGGTTTAATGCAAAAAACACAGCATGAGAGAGAAAAAATATAAAGAGGAATAGATAAACAATCTAATAAATTTACAACAAATGTGTACATTTTTCCCTTTGTAATGTTACCTAATAAGGCTATAGAGGCAATTTCACTGTGGCCAGCACATTAGACAAATTTAGAGCTTTATGTGAGGATATCTCTACTGTGACTCAGCTACCATCATCATCTTCACATCAAAGTGAGAACATGAACCTCTAAAAACTGAAGTGGCCCCAAACAACACTGCTAGTTCTATGGCTGTTGGCACATTACAAATTAGATTGACTATTCACAAAATATCTCTTCTTTCTCTACTTTCTCTTCAAAACCAAACTGGAATTGGTTTGATTCTTGTTTAGAGAGCCTTGCAGTGAGGCATATTTTTCTTAAGTCAATTAGCCATATTTAATTAGTAAACATTGCTTCATAGTTGTCCTCAGAATGGAATTCCTCCTCCTTTTCATCCCTCAGAATGTCAAGGCAACTTACCTCTTCAGATTCCCCCCCATCCAAAGGAATCCATGCCAGTCTGTAAAAAGCAATATCTGATGAGGGGGGCTTCCAGCTGACCCTGAAACTATCTGTTGATGCTTCATCAATTTCCAAATACTGGGGAGCTGGAACTCTTTCTGGAAAATATTACACACAAGAAAAATGAAAATTAATTATGCTGTGATACTTCCATAGATGGCAACGTTAGGTACATACCATTTTACTTGCAATTTCTTAAAAGAGTATAACATGGGAGGTAGACAACAGAGGCACTACAGAATTCTTTGCCCACTCATTTGTTCTTAGGGAAGTAGTTTTGTAGTTCGAGGAAGGGAATAGACTCTTTATTCTAACTGGACAGGTCTCCTAGTCCTCTCTCCACTGAAGGAGCTGCATGCAACCCCAAGCCCATCTCCTTTGCTCAGAGCTCTGTGCACCATGCTCTTTTCTTGTTCCTGTCTCTGCCTCTTCCAGACTCTGTGTGCATTTCCCTGTGCAGTTTGGATGTGCCAACAATTTGCTCCATACACGTTATGTTCTCCCTTCCCCTTCCACCTCATCTTTCTCTTTCCTCTTCTTCCTCCTTTCTCTTCCCATTGTTGTTGGAAAGCATCACTATGTGTCATCAGCCATTTGTTTAATGCAGAACTACAGTTACAGAAACTAAAACTATGTTAAACAAACTATAGGAACTTTGAATGTCTTCTATTTTCTCCTTTTGATGTAGTTCCTCTCTACATATATAAGGTTCTACCCCCTAGCATCTGGATAGTTCAGTGGTTAAATGTATGATTCAAAATTCATCACACTTCATCTGGAGATACAAATGCCATCACACTGAACAGTGCTTCAGAAAGCTGTGGAGATTTTTTCATGATGTCAAGAGATTACTCATGTGAGTAAAGAGGCAATCAGCCCCATAGTAAGAGAGCAAAGAAGCCAAAAACACCAATGAAAATAACAGAAAGCATTCCATATATCTGAATTCACAGCCAGAGACCTTTGCTGTAACTAATCTGACTTTCCAGTAATGTAGGAGAGTATAAAATTTCATCTTGGAAAACCTTCAGAAGTTCAGGAATACTTACTTGTGGTAAAGCTGCCAGTAAGTGGCTCAGACTGTCCCTCATCATATAGGGAGAAAATAGCAACAGTATATTCTGTAAGGGGTGCCAAACTTTTCAGAGTATGGGTTGAAACACGACCAACTTCAACCTAGAGAAAGCATAATTTGCAGTAGATATTGACCATACAAACCAACATTATCAGTCTGTGAAATTCTTCTGGGTAATAATGAAAGAAAATGTCATGCAATTAGTAGTGAAATCCTGTGAAACTATGAACAGGTATAAACTCAGATCCATCAAAGCTGACAAAACTAATTTCACTAGACAAATTACAAAAATGAGAATTTTGCACTTAAGGCAAACCATGGATAAGGAGAATTCAGCATTGGTAAGCCCAACTGTGCAGCTAACATCAGCACTGGATGTTCAGGAACCCAGAAAGAGAAGGAGCTTTTTGGGCTATTAAATCCAACCCCTTATCATGGACAATCACTGCATAAAATCCTCGTGTTTAACTTCTGTCAAGAGACAGATGAGGGTTTTATCTGGTCTCTCTCCAGGCTGCAGTTAAGTGACTTTGCCAGGGACATAAGCTGTATAAACAGTTTGTCAGTCCAACTATTCAGTGCCACATTAGCTCAGCACCCCAGGGAAAATGCTACCACTGCTGAGCAGTCAAAAACATGCCACCTGTTCTTTGAACAGCCAAAGGAATCCTGAACTGAACATTCACTCATGTTACAAAGTATACTATGATGAGCCTGAGATGTTCAAGTACCACTTTGACCAGTACAGGCAGGCATATTATCTATATTAAGGGTAATCAATAGGAAGAGGTCAAATGATTTCTAATTTAAATTTTAAGGGACCTAGCAGAAAGAAAAGAAACAAAACATTGCACAGGTATGCTCCTTTCTAAAGCTGGGAGCAGTTTCTTCAGGTTCCATACAAATATTCTACTTTATACAGATGAAAGGCCAAATACGTCCCAGAAGAAACATAATTACAGACAACTACCATTAAAGACTTCTTCTTCTGGAGGGTCAGGTTACCCACAACAACTTATTTCCTAAGGGATCTGGACTGTTTTAATAATCAAACCCACTTACTGCAATTATTTTTTTTAACTGTATTTTTAAAAATTTCTTTATTAATATTTCAGTATGATTCATTCCATCCCATTTTGCATTCTATCACAGAATTTATGCTGCTAAAAGGTATTATAAAGCACCCCTGGTAACAAGGCAGAACTAAATATTGCAAATTATTAAATATAAGAGTCTAAGTTAGAACATCTTAGCATTGCCTTAGCATTTTGTTCAAGCCAAATCCTATTTCTAGAGAGTTCTCAATACATAGTTAAAGCAATAAATGCTGAGAAAATGTGGCAAAACCTTTAGATGGTCTTTTTGAATGAACTTGAGTCCATATTATATGATACATCAAAAGTCTTATTATCTGAACTCAGTCAAGAATAAATATTTCCATACTATACATTTAGTCAAGATCCTGGCAAACCACTGTTCCCTTGAGTTGTGCCCCTCAGTTTCCGTGCCTCAGACTGCTCAGAATACTCTCCCCCAGATATAGACACATCCAATATTAAGCAAACTCTTATTTACACCAAGTTTCAGAATTCTCTTGAAAATATTTTGTTAGAGCTTGCACAGTAGCTTTTGTCTATAAATTATTACCCCTAATAATTACAGAAGTTTGGGGAGGTTTGAGATTGGTTCAGGGAAAAGTGGGGCCAATATTTTACCTCATTGGTTTCTGTTCCATCTGTTTTAACGTACATGATGCGATAGCCGTTTACGTTTTTGGAAGCAGGATCCCATGATACCTTAGCACTATTGTGTCCAACATCAGAAAATTTCAGGTTTGCTGGTGGACTTAGAGGCACTTGAAAAGAAAAGAGATAAAACCATGAAAGTGATCCCAGGTTTCAGCTGTGAAATTTTTCAGATCTTAATAATAGATAGCATGTTTTACATTCAAAAATTTGTATCACCAGTATTTCTATTCCAAGGCCTACATCAATGGAGCTACAGAAGTACTTAAAGGCAGGTAAAAGGGCTTAGATCTTTACTGAAACAGAACTTCCAGATGTGCTAGATGGATCTCAACTGACACTGAAAAAGAAATAAGTTATGATGTTGCACTGCACATATCATCGTGAGGTTTAACCTACAGAACAATAGCAATAGATTTGGGGTTGTATTTGTGAATTAATTTAAGCCAGCTAGATATTTATCCTATACACATTTGGTTTTTGTGTGTATCCCAGCAAAAATACGACATGACAGTAGAATTTGGGCAAAAACTTTTCTAAATCCTGAAAGACCCTAACATAAGAGTAAGTTTGTCCAAAAAGCATAGACAGCTGAGAAGATCTCTAAAGATGCCACCTTTTACCTCTGCCTACCCTTTCTGTCAGAAAATTATATCTGTTTCCCAACAACAATCCCAGTTAAAGCTGCACTTTTATTCTATATATTCCTTGTCTGTCACAAGCTGAAGGAAAATGAGGTCATGCAAGAGACAGTCTCAGATTACATCCACTTCTGTGTCACACCACAGAAAGCAATTTGTGCTGTCTGTTACTCTCAGCTGTACGTTCTATATTAGTCCAACATCTGCTACTTTCCTCTGAATTATAAAACCTTTCTCTATCCCTCCTGCCTTCACACACACACTCCTCACCAGTCCATGTGGACAGATAAATATCAGCACTTCAGAAGCTGCTTCTCTCACACAATAGCACCTGGGAAAAGCAAAGATTTTAAAGGTCTCATGCATGATGTGAGATCTTTAGCCAGGCCATTTATCAATCCAGAATCTGCAACCAGCTTAGGAACAGTGAAGTCAACTTGGCTCTGAGAAAAGAGAAGACGGGAACACTCTGGAACTGCAGTAGATGGGTTTGCCACACATTCTGGCATTGAGCATATTCCTCTGGGTCTGGGGAAGGGAGGATCACGTGCTGGCTTTCCTTTCTACTTTCTGTCAGTCGTGAAATGCACTTCATTCCACCAGCCAGGTCATACAACAAAATGCGTCAGTCTCAGCTCTTTCCTCTTGGAGCTGACCTCCTGACAGCATTGCTCTCAACCAGACAGGCAGTCCTGGTGCCAGACTTACGTGATATTTACAGTGAGTCTTGGATCCATCCTGGCCCCAGAATCAAACTACACCCTAGAATGAGCTTGCTGACCATGTCTCTGTTTGGCATAGGAAAGGTTTTGCTACAGTAACCAAGATGATACAGTGAGGAGAATATTAGTTACTAAACACAGATTATCAGATATTACACCTAATACTACAGCAAATTTGGCAGATCACTTTTCAGGCAGATATATGCTCCAGGAAGAAAATAGCAGGTAGCCTATTCATTAATTGTAAGCCAGAAATAATCACACTGAAAAAAAATAAATTAAAAAAAAAAATTAAAAAGAAGAAAATAAAGAAAAGGAAGCTTAAATCAGATTCTGGACAGGTAAGACATTATTGTTAAATGCCAACCATGTGGGACAGGCATGATCACCCAGGTTGCCCCACTGCCTGATTCCTCAAAGCCTGCTAGCAAAGGGCTTATTTGAATAGCTGCATATGACAGAACCCATCTTCTTCCAGTGCTACAGACCAGAGATGACTACATTGTGTCATCCTAAAAAGAAATGCAGACTGCAGAGAAGCAGGGTTTCTTTTTTATTCTGTCTAGTAGCAGCAGTAGTGATGATGGGTTGGCTAACACGTTACAAGCTTCTGTAATCAGACAGTGGTCACGAAAGCTCAGCTTGTGCCAGTGTATCTGGAATTTGTATGTGATCTTCCATCCAATGTGTAAGCTAGGTTCAGAGCTCTGCATTCTCCAAGATCATATGGTATGAAGTGAATTCAAGCAGGCACAGTCAAAACTACTGTTTAGGAGAAATGAAAATCTGATACTGGGTAGATACTGACCAAAGGTCAGGGTGGGGGATATGGGCAGGGGGGCTGTGCAAGATGAGGAGTGAGGCATAAAGAGACAGGGAAAGGTAGGGAGGGATAATGAGCCAAAGATTTGATTCTCTTTGCTGGCCATCTTCTACACTCATTTCAAGTCAAGGAACATGCCCAGGTTGCAGCAGTTTGCTATTGGAACTTGTCTGTCCACAGCTGTCCTCCTAGAGAAGACCCTACAAATACCATTCCTAGAGCTTCTTCCACTTTTGCTTACTGACCTTACAAGGAATTGCTCTAGGGTTTATTTCTCCTAGCATTCTCATGCCTGAACTTCTCTCACTTATTGAATACACTTTCACCCTGACCGGGTTACTCATGCCAGGAGCACAAAAAAAAAGAGATTTCACTCACTCCCCTGCTGGAAGCAATAGAGATGTCACTGAATGCAGTCCCAGAAATGTCCCAGAAGCACAATTGCTTATTTCAATTCCTTTGTCTTCCAAATGCTGCAGCTATTTAGGGAGCTGACATACAGTCTGTGTACAGTGTGCAGAGGACAGAATTTAGCTGGCAGAATCCTTGCTGCTTATTAAAAACACACTATCTATCATGCGTGCACAGGCGCTTTCCTGCCCTGCATTTACCAGATGTTAGGCAGCAGGGGTTGGACAGAAATCTTCTCTTAGCTTCTTTTCTGTCTGTACTACTACTGAGCCAGAGGAATTACTTTCTGAGTAGGCTCACACACACACCTGGTTTTCTAGCTAAAGGAGGTTAAACAGAGCATGTTTCTGTTTTCACCATGAAGGTCTACGTGGTGACCTTCATTCACCTTCAGCAAGTTCAGAAAACTGTCAGGAATTTCACCAAGATCAATAGGGACATCCATAGCACCACTACCAATGAGAGAGACAAGTTCACAAACCTGTTGCAAAAACAAGATGTTGTGCAGAAATCCTTAGTCTCTGCAAATTGAGTATCCACAGTGAGAAACTTACATAGAGTTTGCCCAATTGTTCCAATCAGATAATCAGAAGAACAGATGTCTGTTCTAATATGTGCAAAGGTCATTCTGAAATTTTATTAACATTGAAGTGAATATAGATTTGAGCTACCTACATGTAGTTTCTTGTCCTGTAAGGGGATCACTAGCTTCCTCTCCAAACATGGCATAAACTGTGACTGTATATTCTGTATTTGGCAATAGTCCATCCAGTTCAAGATCTGTTGACGTCTCGCCAATTTTTATCTAAAAACACCATGAATCAAAAAAAATACATTATTTCTGAATTAGTTTATAATGAGGAATACCAGTTAAACACTTGTAATTGGATATATGATCAAATCTCTGCTGAGCATTTGTCTGACACTGTGCCTGCAGTGCTTTGCCCAAGATTTGATTTTGCACAATAATTAAAAGATTAAAACTTTCAAAAAGCCAAAAGCAAACACACAGGTAAAATGACTTTAAAAGTGAACTAATCAGATTAGCAATGACAAAATATGCCTCTCCAGAATGAGCAGCTACAAAGGCCTTTTCCTGTCTACATTTTGTTATTCCCACTGCCATCTGTGCTGGTTCATCTTCAGTCACAGACCGGAAAATCACACAAACTCATTGGAGGAGTTGATTTCTAGGCACACTGAGGCTGAGATTTGTTGCTATTTGTATCATTTTCCTCTTCCACCTATTGGTGGAGACCAACATTAACATGGTCTTATGGTATTTATGCTTTTTGGGGCAAAGCTCAGTCCTCCTGAAGCAGCCAGTTCTGGGGGAGGCCTCACTTTTAACAGAATTATGTGCTCACAGCCACTGCTTTAGCAGTGAGCTCAAGTCTGTGCTGGCTTTCAGCAGCCTCATGCCCCCTTCACAAGCTCACATGCCCCTGCACGCTTTGCAGTGCTCTTGCTTGAACACAGGTATTGTACATAACCTTAAGCACACATATATAAACTTGAGAGTAGAAATTTTTAAATCCTAGAAGTTCCATTGGTTTTACTATGTTAGTGACCAAAGACTGGACTTCACCTTGTGCTCCCTTCTTTTCCTTTGAAAAAATGTCTTCTAAAATCACTTTTGATGAAAGATGTTATTTTTAAATTTAAAAATAAAGGTTGAGCACAACTAAAAGAAAACCAATGACAGTTTTCTTTCAGACCTGGAAACTGTTTTACTTACATTTAAAAGGCTAAACTTCATATTCTTTTGATAGCACACTTAGGAGATATGTTAGTTTTACTTTATTTTATCTTTATTTTACTTTATTTACTTTATTCTTTGAGTGTTAGCTCTATATGATGATACAATATAATTTTATATAAAATTTCAAAACAATTACTTAAATTCAGTTAAATTTGTTGCATTTTTATGGCAATGACATAGAAATAACCAACTGGCACTTGCACTTTATTCATAGTCTGTGACACATACAGCATTAAATCAAGTCATGGAAAAAACCCCAGGTATTTGCTGATCACTTTGGAGGATAAAGGACATTTACTTGTTCTTTAAAAGACTGATTTTTTTTTTTTTTTTTAAGTGATTGTTATTCAAATGAAAGCACAATACATCACCTCCTTCTCATCTGCTGCCAGTCCTTCAGTGAGGGGGGCATAGAGGATCATGTAGCCTGTGGCACCCGGGACCCCATTCCACCTCACCCTCATGCTGCTCTGGGACACGTCGTAGAGCTGCAGGTCCGATGCCATTGGCAAGGCAACTGCAGTGGAACAAAACAGACACTTCAGTTCTCCCACTTGAACAAACAGCTACTATTCAGTTTGTTTTACCCCAGAAACACAAAGGAATATAGCTGTCTCCAGGCATGGAAGTGCTGTCTGTATCCTACAAATAAGATCTAATTGGTGCACAAAAGGACTCAGAATCAGAGAAACAAGGAAATGCTGACCCAAACCAATCCTAATGCCAGGACAGATGAAAGCATTTCAGCACAGTTGCTATTAGGAACCAGTAGCAGTTTTTGCTCTTTCAGGGAGTAATTCCCAAGCCAGAGTGTGGATGTGACAGGCATGACATATAACACCCCAGAAAAACCCTGGATGAGCACACTGAAGACATTAAAATGTTTTGGTTGTAAATGTCGCCTGTTTAAGGTCTGGGCTGTCCAAACTGGCACCCAGGCCTGTGTAAGTGGGATTAGGCAGATAAGGGTAAGGTCATCCATTGCAAATCATGGCAAATGCCATCCTGGCAAGGGAGAGCAGGTTGAGTGAAATTCAAACAATATTAGGAGAGTTACTTGTGAATTTGAGGCACTGATACCAGACCATAGCACCAATCTGGGGTTTCAAATGTTTCCTTGCATTTATGAACTCTTTAAAGTAGTATTTTGCACTTTCCTTGTTGTCCTCACTTAATTTCTCTCACAGAATAACATCCCATGGCCTCTCCACTGCTGGCACGTCACTGATGAGTCCCACCAAAATATTCAGGCATGAATATAGGTAAATATTCAGGCATGAATATGAAGAAATATGAAGGAACTTTGATTTCTCCTTTGGAATTTATACACTGAGAATAGTCCCCAAAATTACTGGAATGGTCTGAAAAAAACAGAAGCAATTGCTAACTGATACAAAACCTTTCCTATTTGAAATTCTGAAGAATCTGACCTGCACACAAATATTCAGGAACAAATTCTAATTTCAGTCACAGAGCTTCTCTGAACTCCTTGTCCAAGCAAAAGCTGCACCCTGTCAAGTTGGTATCTCCAAGTATATCTGTTACAGTATGTTCAACAAGCTCTAACAGAACCATGCCAGCCTCGTCCTTTCATTGAAGCTTTTCACTCAGTCTTTCATGTCTGTAAATGGTGGCAAAACTCCAACCCAGGTTTCTCTTGAGGTTTCCACTTCCAGCTTACCCCACCTACCCCTCCAAACCTTTTACAACCTCTTTAAACCCTGGTTCTTGTATTGATTTATATTCCCATGAATTCTCACAATTTCTCTAATTACAGGGAGGAACTACCCATGAACATTTTCATATGTGCTTCAGCCTCCTTTCTCAGAGCTCCTCTCACATTTCTGATACCTACAGCAAGAAACTGCATGTTGAGATATCCTGAAGCCACTTTGCACCACGTTGTCTCATTGATATTCAAACTGCCCCAGGGTCACAGTGAGAGTATCCATCACCTGTTCTTCCCCTTACTTTGGTTCTAAAAAATCTATAGGCAAAGTGTCCTCTAACTGTACCTTATTACTTGCATTTTAACTCTCAACAGGAACCAGTAGATACTCTGACAATATATATAAAAACTGATAAAGAAGTGACTGGAAACGAAACATGGTGTTTTCTACCGGAATTTTCAGAATCTCAAATACAAATATGTAGTAAATAATGCTGGTTTGTATCTTGGACAGTTACCAGACTATCCTAATATTCAGTCAACATAGGGATAAGTTAAACCAACTAAAACCAGCTGGAATAAACTAAACCAGGTAAAAATATATTTTTAGCAAATTAATATGTGAATTAATTTCATATATATTTCAATTTAGAAGTGACTATGAAATGACAAAACTTTCTACTTATCTGTACATTATGCATATATCTGTTTAGATTTCACATTCCTCTAAATTATTTTCAATGTTCTATAGAAACAAATGCAATTGTTGACTATTTTAATCTGTCAGTATCTCACACACAGGCAGGAATGTAAACTACAATTGTCCATAATTCCCCATTAGAATAGTAAAAGAAACAAACTTTAAAATTGCAGGTATTTTCAGCATGTGGAGTGATTAACACTTGCCCATATCAGACTATGACTTCCAACTATCAAAGACACACTACACACTATCAAAGGCAGCTGTATAAAATGTTGGATGCTGCATGACCTTGGGGTGTGATCTGATCCAATCTCTGAAAGCCAGCAGGGCTGGGCTCTGTCAGAACTTGACTGGGTGACTTCAAAGGAATACCAGGTGCAATCCAAAACAATCCTGTTGGCTCAGTATGTGACTGTTCTCTCAGCCTCAATAAATTAAACAGGTCCCAACATTGTCTCATGGGGTATAACATGGCTGGAGATGACATTTTGGGGGACTGAGACTAAAAGAAAAGTCTAAAATAATTTTATATGATTCTATTTTGCTTTCAGATTGAGAGGATTAGCACTGATACAGAACCAAAGAACCACCAAGGATGAAAGGCACCTCTTGAGGTCATCTGGTCTAATTAATTTCCCTGTTCAGTCAGGTTCAGATTAAGCAGGGTGCTCAGAACCTTGTCCAGTTTGGCTTGAAATATCTCCAGAGATGCAGACTTCACAACCTCCCTGGACAACTTATTCCAGTGTTTGGCCACCATTACAATAAAAGCATCTCTTCTGCTCAAATTTAATTTCATGGGCTTTTAATTTGTGTCCATTGGCTCTTGTCCTGTTAATAAGCACCACTGAGAAAAGCCCAGCTCACTCCTCTTCTTCATTTCCTCGCATCAGGAATTTTGACACAGTCACAAAATCACCAGAGCCTTCTCTTCTCCAGGCTGAACAGTCCAGTTGTCTCAGACTCTTGTGAAAGCCAAGCCCTTGATCATCTTTACAGTCCTTCACTGAAGTCACTACAGTAAGTCCACATCTCTCTTGTATTGGAGGAGCCCAACCCAAGGCATCCAGGTGTGGCCTCATCAGTGCTGAGCAGAGGACAAGAATCATCTGCTCCCTAAATCTGCTGCCAATCATTTTCTAATGCAACCCAGAAGGCTCCTGGCTTCCTTTGTGACAGAAGGGTGCTCTGCTGGTTCACAGGCAGTTTGTTGTTTAGCATGATCCTTCCCTGCAGAGCTGCCTTCCAGCTGGTCACCCCTCAAGGTGTAGTGACCTGGGCTGTCATTCACGAGGGTCAGGACTTTGCACTTCTCTTTTTTGAAATGCAGAAGGTTAAAATAAACTTGTTTTTCTATTCACATCATTTGCCAGATTCAGCACCAGGTTGGCCTTGGCTTTTCTAAACTTACCCCTGCAAGATCAGACAGCAGCTTTTTACTTGCCCTGCATAATTTGCTTCTTCTTATACATCTCTTACACATTTCTTTTTGTTGTCTGAATTCTGTTACAAGCTTCTTAATCACCCATGTGAGCTTCCAGTCAGCTGGTTACCATCTGGTCAGTAGGGACTCTCCCTGAGCTTGCAGGATGCAATCATCACCACCATCAGTTCTTCCTTGTTTCCATGTATGAGCCACAGCAGAGCACCTTCTCTTGCTGGCTTCTTGATCACTTGGGTCAGGAAGTTGGTGAAGCAGTGTAGAAATCCTATAGATTTCTTGAGCCCTGCTGCTCTGTTCTTTCAGCAGAGATCAGCTATTGATATACCACATATGGACTTCTTGTCTCCTATTCTAAACTATAAAGTCACTCTTTACCTCCATTCCTAATATGTCATATTTACTAAAAAAAACTGCACTTTGTATACAAATACATGAAACTGTATATGTACTAAGTTTTAAAATATCCCAAGCCATCATTTTACAAATAAATGCAAAATTTTATATTTACATTATTTACATTTTGCAAATAAATTTTTATTTTTACAGTAAGAAAATAACTAAATCATTGAGAAAGAAACTTACAGAGTTACCTTGAGATCTTTGGCACTGGTGGGAATGACATGTAGGTGTTTCAGGTCCCACCTAAATCCCCACTCATCAGATCATCTCCAGCTACAAATCTAGTTTGTAAAACTTGGCTCCACACCCAAAACATAGGAATGTTCTAATTTAGGGTTCAATGCAACCAACTTCAAAGCTCAGCCCAGAGATCAAACCTTTCTCAGTGTTTAAATATGCACAGAGCATTTGGACTTCGGAGCTTAGCCCCGAATTATTAAAACAAAATTTAATTTAATGCAAATGCACTAAAATAAGGTAAATTGAAAAAGACTCCCTTCTGTGTTTAATTTTGACACAGACTAATGCCTACACAGTCTGATTAAAGGCAGACAGTCAAATCTGCAGCAAACACACTAAGGACACTCACGGGTGGTTTCTGTTCCTCGGAGGCCCTCACTCGCAGCATTGGAGTAGATGGCAAACACAGCTATCTGGTACTCAGTTAAAGACATCAGGTTTTTCAGAACTGCTGTTGACACACTTCCATTTACCACAACCTGTTTAAAAGAAAATTTAACTAAATATGCATAAAGAGAACAAACTATATTACCATCAAATCAATCAATCCCTTTTTCAGGCAATTTTTACGCTGCACTAAAATTCAGTTCATGCTGCATTCATTTACAGTAAAATGTCTGAAACGAACAGCAGCCATGTACATAGACAAAATGTCTATCTGGTATAAAGAGCCATTCAGAAAAAAGGGAAGAGCTTAGCTGAATAAAGTGTTTGGGATACAGTTTAAGGGTGTGTATGTGGCACTTTTTTATATAATATCATCATAAATATTCCTTTAGTACTACATATATATAAACACACAGACACAATACTTCAAAATTCCATCCTAAACTCATTTCTAGTGCAAAAGAAAACAAAATATAACCTTAGTTAATCCTTTTGCTCTTTTACATTTCTATCCAATTTGATAAATTGTCAACTGGAGTCAAATGCTTGTTCCACTGCATTTTCTCCATCTCCAAAATGTTGAAGCCCCTTCCAAATAAACAATTCTCTCAAAATTTTCAACAACTAACTGTAGATGTCCCAAAATGTACAATCTTTTATTAATATTTTTTCTTAAAACTGAAAATGTGACTTACTATCACCTCTTCTGTTCTTGTAAACAGAGTGGTGCAGGGGGTGTCAGTAGAATAGTTTCAAGTAACCATAAGAGTAAGGAAAAATGCAGGCACTTCACCCCACCCCCTGAAAGTTATTATTATTATAGCACTTAATTAACTTTAAATTGTATGACAGACATGTAGCCTGGCTAATACCTAATCTTTGTCACCATCCAGTGTGACCAACCTCCTTTCTGGAGCCCTCATAGGGAATTTCAGGGCGCATTTAAAAGAGGACCAGGGATTTCCTGTCTGGGTAGTTGCCCCTGCTGCATTAAAAACTTTTGGGCAGCTTTTCCCCCTGTTACCTCTTCTGGCTGTCCTCCTCGAGTGGGGTAGTACACAACCCTGTATTTTTCCACTTTGCCAGGTGCATGGGTCCAGCTGACCCGGAAGCCTCTGGCTGTTACCTCCGATGTGACCAGGTCTGAAGGAGTCCCAAGAGAAGCAATTGCTCCTAGGTTGGACACAACACAAATTTTTAGTCCCTCTGCATAATAATTGCTTTGTTTGTTATATTTGCTGAAGCTGTAAATATTTTTTCTTGAACCAAAATAATTGGCTACTGCACAATTATTTTGGTTCTTTTCAATGGAAACCAAGAGGTAATAATGAGTACTGCACATGAGACTAAACCTCCCTGGTCTTTCAGAAATCTTTATATGAAAATGACAAAAATACAACACTAGGTCTTCCTGACCTTCTGTCTATCACTACTTCCAGACCTTTAAGCTAGGTTTTTTTGTTTGGTTTGGTTTTTTGGTTTTTTTGTGTGGTTTTTTTTTTTCTGGTTGCTTTCCTCCCAGTCATGAAAAACATACAAGTACATACACAGCTGTGATCTGCGCTCCTCAGCAGGCTGGAAACTGATACTGCCTGCTGAAGAGACACAGTGAACAATCATCTTCTCTGGCAATCATTCTTTTCCACAAATCATCTCATCTATCCATGGTTTTCCCATTTTCTTCTGCTCAAGAGAGCCTTCCTTATTGATACATACTACATATATCTATATATTATATTGAATATATATATTATATATTCAATGCATATATATATATAAAATATTCCATATATCCATATATATTATGAGAGAGAGAATAACTCAGTATTTCTGTGATATTAAGGAATCACAAACCAATAAATAGGAACAAAATTCTCTGAAATCTTTCAAAAAGAAAAGCCTCAGGTAGAACTGTATTTCTGGTAAATGACAACATTTTTTCATAGCCATTTCTTTTCTTCAGAAAAGCCAAAATAATTTTAGTCAGAGGAGGCTTTTTCATACAAGGACAATTTTCTTTGCTGCCATATTTTCCTGTGAACCTAAATATAGAATATATTTTTTGTGAATTAAATAAGAAAGAAAAAGTTCATCAAGAGGAGGGACAAAGCAATCTAAATAGTCGAAACTCTTGAGTACTTATGAGACAATAAAACCATTAAGTTAGAAGATGGAAAGCACAGCATGAACATAACAATTCCATGTGCAGCTGTTAAACTAATTCATTCCCAAAAATTCATTCCCTCTGTATTACAAAAAGATTTCCTAACCCGCCACTTGGAAATAGTTACAGCACAATGAATAGTTATAGCACAATGAATTTTTTTTTGTACTACCAAATACCATAAAATATTTACCTCTACTGAAAACAGACAGCAAAAGATCAGAGATATCTAGGCAAGAATGAAACATAGCTAGGAAGATAACTTCCCTTACAGTGTTCTTTACTGGAAGCAAAAGAATATACAGCATGAGTCTAGTGCCAGAAGCCAGTCTAGAACTGCAGGTATTTAATTTGTAGCTCTAAGTTCATAATGAGTTACATTAAATTTTGTTTCTGTTCACCTTTGATTTCCTTTTCCTGCTCCTCTACTCGTGAGCACACTGTTCTGGTAAGACCTTCAACAATGGTATGCATGAAGTTGAAGTCAGCCACGTTGTAGACATGTGTGCTGTCAGGCTCAGAGGCAATCTCCTTCAGTTCATTTATATCTGCATTCTTTACACCTTTTATTGGAAAGGAAAATAAGGAAAATATTGGCAATGAAAATGAAAAAAAATCCTATATACGCAGGGATTGATAAACATTGCTAATATAAAATTCTGTTTGTTTTAATGACCAACTGCAAATCACTGTTTTTAATGTGTTCATTCAAGATGCTAATTTCTGCCAGTGTAAGTGGCATCTTTTCAGCTGTCTCATGAAAAGGTAGCACCCATGTTTACTGCTAAATTCCAGTTATAACACCAATGTTATAAGCAATGCTTATAAAAGATACAAATTAATGATGGTACTTATTGGATACAGGCAGAAAAGTACATTTCCTTATTACAGCAGCAACAGATATAAACACACCAGGGTACAATGGGACATGGGCATGGATATGGCAGAATACACACCAATAGCAAACAGCTCAATGCCAGCATCCCGTAGGTTTTTAGCAGGAGGGATAACATCATCTTGGGATTTCCCATCAGTAATCAGTATCCCAATTTTAGATACTCCAGGTCTAGCACCTGCTTCAGGCTTAAAGCTGTTTTCCAAAATGTAAGTTAAGGCAAGACCTAAAAAAGAAAACATTTTAAAAGACTTTTACAGATGAAAATGTCCACTAGTTTTGCCAATATCAGTGTTTGTTTTTCTACTCAATTTAAAACTCTGATGTAGAATAAGCATAAAAGAAGAATTTATTTATTGAAAATTTTAATTCCAACAAGCAGTTTAAATTACAGAGAAGTTGAAATTTATTTTTAGCAGTCTTTTAATCAATAAATGTATTTTAAACTATGAAAACCTAAATAGATATTACTGCAAATGTGTAATCTTTCCTTTTTCTTACTCTACCAAGTTCTACCAAGTCAGAATAGGAAGCTCCCGCTCCTTCTACCCAAATTGCTTATATGAAAGCATGTGCTCTGAATAGCTTAGTAAATCCTTATGCTACAGATAATCTTATTTTTGTTTGGTTTTTAAATTTTTTTCTAATTTTCAAGCTGAAAAAAAAGCTTTATTTGAGCTCAGAGAAAATCTGATTTTAATAAATACTAATTATTTAAAAGGAAATAAGAACAACAGCTCCAGGACAAACTTACACATTACAATAAGATCTTATCTGAAAACTCATTTAAGTCTCCCACAACAAACATTTCAAACTCATTTTCTTCTAACATCCACATAAAATAATCATGATAATTTACTACTTCCTACCACCCAGTAATCTCATTCCTAGACTCATACTAGAGTCTTCTGTCCTTTGTCCCACTGCAATCACTCCTTCTACCAAAATAAAGACTGCTGCTCATTGTTTCTCCTTTTCCTTACCGGTCAGAAAAAAAAAAAAAAAAAAGGCAATTTACTTAAAGCCATATCTGGGTCTTTGGATATATTATTCCAACATTACTAACTGCTGCTTTGATGACACTGGAATTGTATTCAGAGGCTGTATTTTTCCCAGATTGTCAGACATCCCCCCTTTATCCATCACTGAGTGTCTCTGGGGCTTCAGTGCTTTAACTGCTAAAAGGTCAATGGAAATCTAAAAGCCCTGGGTGGTCATTTGTAAAGTTAGTATTACCAGTTGTCAAATATTGAAACAACATTCTTTCCTTCTCCAGAACAAAGCTCTGTGCATTAACATTATAAATGGATTTTACATATTCTTCCCAGCAGGTAAAAGATTTTACTTCCAGCACAGAGAGTTAGGTAACTTTGTTTCATGAGATCCTGTCCTGATTCCCAGTGAAGTCAATGGACAAACACGTCAGAAAATACTTAAATGACACTGAATAAAGCCATTGGCAAGCTGCAAAACCCCTGTCCTCTTTGCCCTTCATAATAAGTACTGACAGTTCTGGGGCTGTGCAGCAGAATATGTTTTTAATAAAAGGCAAAAGCCCAAACACACACAGTACCTGTTAAAGTGTTCCCTCCCTTGTATGGCAGATTCCGGACTGCATCCAGAACAGCATCCTTGGTGCCATAGGCATTCAGGTGCCATTCAATTCGGGGGTCACCACTGTACTGTGCAAGACCTACAGAACCACAAATTAATCCATCAGACAATAAAATGGTTTTATTTCAAGTATATACACCTTATGTGCTTGGTTACCAGTACCTTACCAATTAGCTCACTGCAAGTAGCTTTGCTACCATACTAGGAAAACTGCATTGGTTGACAACAAAAAGTAGTACGAAGTTATTCTGGATGACAACTCCTCAATTAACTTTCAAAGCTTTTCCCACAAATGCTAACGAAATGAAAAGCAGAGAAACAGAAAACTTTTTCAGAGTTATTAAGCTTGCAAAAAATTTTTTTAAGAACAATTTTACTTAATGTACTTCTGAACAGTAGCAGATCAGAAATATAACATTTCAGCCAGTTTAAAGGACAAGAAAAGCCATCCACTGGCACATTCTGCCTGCAAAAATTAAACAGCAAGTGTTTGAGGCTAATGCTGACTGAAGTCAGACTGTTTCCACTGTTTTTATTTCTCCACTGACATTGTATTAGAGTTAACTAAGTTGAGGATCACAGTAAACTGTGAGAAATTAATACCACAAACATTCTAGCAGTATTACTCTGATGATAGAAGTGCTAGTGCTAGATGAGGATGAATCTTGCACAAAAATAGTAGCATTAAGCTGTTAACTATCCTGAAATGATAACACCTTTACATTGCTACAGAAATATTAGGAAAAAAGTATGGTACCTTACCTACTCTTGTTTTCTCAGATCCCACATTGAAAGCAGAAACCAGGTTTTCCAGGAACAGTCGAACAAGCCTGAAATTGAATCTGCCAATACTCCAAGAACCATCTACTAGTATCACAATATCTGCAATTGCTGGAGTTTTACAGGTAAACAGGCTTCCTGTAAATCATTAAAATTAAATCAATATTATTAATTCAACAATAAAATTGTAATCCAATAAATATATATCTTCCTCCACCCACCAAGCTTGGTAATTAAAGCCTTCTTCCATAGCCAGTGAGAAAAAATGAAAATGACAAAACGTGCCTAACTTCATTTATAAAAAAGACTGGCCATTATCTACTTCAGTTTTTTCATTAAAGCATTCAAAATTACTTTTGAGAGACCTATGAAAAGAAACCCTTCTTCTAAAAATACTTGAGAAAGAAAAGATTAACTGCCATAAAGCACAACCAAAGGAAGTGTTCATTTTCATTCCCAATGCACATATACAATTTCAGTCCCCTTACACAGAGCATGACACACAGCCTTAGGCACAGACAATGCAGACAGAGCTACCTAGAGATGCAGACATATCAAACAGTTATCAAGGCCCCTTTCACAGTCAACAGAGAAAAACAGGTGCTTCTATGCATCTCAAAAGCCTTACAGAAAACCACTAGGCACCACTGTTAGACTTGTAAATCCAGAAGTTAATCTCACTCCTGGGAGTTGAGCAAAACTGAAGGCCAATTGAATATGCTGTATTAAACCTAAGTAGGAGGTGCTCAATACAGCACAGGTAAAATGCAAAGGCTTCAGATTCAAATTCACAGTTTCTATGAGAATGGGCATGAGAATGAAACTTTAGTCTTACAGATATACAGAAAACAGAAAAATACGAGATCATTTAAAAAAAAAAAACAACAAAGAAAACAACAGAAAATATCTGATGAGAATTAGCAGAAGTACATATAAGTGGTGTCTAACTAACCAGTGGGAAAAACAAAGAAAGGGAAGCAGAGATTAGACACAAATTGCACTATAAGGCAATTGAGAAGCCCAAACTGAAGTGCCACATTCAGTTTGAGAAAATGCCAGGAAGAGAAGAAAGGAATGGAAAAGTTTTTCAGAACCTCAAGACAGAATTGCCATATTCCACTGAAGTGGATGTTTGGCTGTAAAATTAAGGCTGCTGAAACAGTAGACTCATATTGTAGGGGGGTAAAAGGGAAGGGATTTCTTACATCTTACACAGATGTAAGAAATGAGAGCTTATGTTTGAACTACAAAAATATTGATTGGCCATAGAATAAGGCGGGAAGTAGGAAAGACAAAGCAAAGCAAGTTTAATAGAATAGTTATGATGACAAAATAGATATGACAAACCACTTAGGGATGAAAATCATGTCTCCTCAATACAGTAAAAAACAAACACAGATTAGTGAATTAAGCTGCAGCCCAACTTTTATCATCATTTTTGTCAGGATCTACTACATCAGCTAGTTCACAAAGATGTTCAGCAAATAAAAGAAGTAAATCAGTGAGAAATTATCTAAAAGGTGTTTGCATTAGCTCCCAAGAAATTCTCCTGATACACAGAGAAAATAAAACATGTGGTTAGCAACTTTAAACTTTCACAACATATTATTAATAACAATCTTTCCATTAAATATAAAATTATAATCGCACAGGCAAAACCAATCTGATGTGCAGAAGGAGTTTAATTGGTAATAATTAAGGGTTAGATTCATACTGTAGTGTAAATCCACTGAGCATTAAACCCAATCCATAACGTTATAGTTAATGTCTTAAACGTGTACTACAAATGTTTTTAGAAGAACAGGGAACATTTCTTACGTGCAGCTAGCAGTGCAAAGTAAGTTCTAAACACATGACAAAAATTCCACTTAAAAAGATGCCAAAGCAAATATTTTATTTTAGCTTTTACAGTACAAGACAACGCTATTTGAATTGGCAACACATTTTAATGTATTGACACTGGGGAATATTTAGTAAGCATCAGAAAAATGATCTTAAATTGGAACATATAGCCAAAAGAGGTCCAAATCTTTGTCACTGAAGTCAACAGAAAAACTTCCCTTGATTTCAGTGGGACCAGAATATGTTTTGTGATTTAATAGGAATCTACTAGTCGTGGCAACATCAATGTTTTAAATATCCTTGCCAAATAAACTTCCTGTTCATCAGTCTGCATTGCTTGCAGTATCTGTCTTCCATTAACTCTGTGCCATTCTCACACTGGCTATGACTAGCATTGCAAGCTTCAAAAGAACTACTGGCAAAGTAAAATGCTACTCAACACCAGTAAGAATGAAAGCACAGGACCCCTGATTCACAGCCAAGCAGCTGTACAATAGCACAGATGTACCTTTTCAGTTTTATCCCAGAAGTTTAATCATACAGCCCAAAGAGGATAATAGGATTTGTGTGGTTGCATTTTCCTTCTCTACTTCTAAAATTTTGTGCTGAGTATGAAACCTTGGTATTACCCTAGGTAATATTTCATATCATTTCATATCAACAAGTTTTGCCTATAAGGCTTCTTCAATCCTTTAGTGATGGTTTTGTAATGAAAACTTTTATCAGTTTTAGTAAATCCATTCAGTGAAGCAAAATCCATTGAATAAAGAAAACAATAACAACATTCCTTTCAATGTTTTATTTCCACATCAGGAGATCAATGCAAATAGTATAATTCAATTATTTTTTGTTAGAGAAACGTGTGGTTTGATCCAAGATTGTACTGCAAGGTCACAGTGTGAAAATTTGTTTCATTCTTCGTAGGTAGGAGATACTTGTTGCATCTTTTCTGCATAAAACATTTAGGTTTTGTTACTTCTGTACACCCACTATTTTGCTTATGTTTTCTCCTTGTTGTATTTAATAGAATTGTAGAAAGTTCCCTAAAAGGGAATAAACAACAGTGAGATATTAAACAGAATAACACAGTGATAGAATCTTTAAAACCTGGTAAGAACACAAACACCATGACATCCTAGTTAATAAAGTTAGTCTAAAAGACAGTGTGTAGCAAATAATTTCTGCACCCCACTGTGCTTAGCCAGTTTCCACTGCCAGTTCCTGCAAATGTCTTTTTCAATAATCTTTCCATACAACCATACATAGTCATTAATTCTTGTAGGGTTTGAGGGCAATTTTGAACATTTCAAGTATCTAAGCAACTTTAATAGGCAATTTTCCCAGCAACCTTTCTTAAAGGAGGATGACAGCGTATCATTCCATATAACAAAGCTTTCAACACTCAGTGTTTTAGTCTACTACAAGGTTCAATAGTGTGATCAGGTTCAATAGTGTGCTTACTTCCCTTTTACTCGGTCATCAAGAAAAGCTTAGTGAGAGATACAGTCCCACTTCCCTCTGAATTAGACAATACTCACCAATTTCAAAAGCAGGACAGTAGGGAAGAGACCAGTTACCAACTTTTGCACCATGTTTCCTAATGTTATATAGGAACCATAATTCTGATTCAAGTGCTGCATTCCACAACAAACAGTAACAGAGCCTGTGATCTTCATGTAAGCAAAAATAACAGAACTGCAGAAATTGTAAAGTCAGAAAAACACCTATATATTTTACACCAGCAACTGTCTTCAGTTGCTTCACTTAAAACTGGTGGAGAATTTTTATGGGGAGAAAGTAAAATATTAATGCACTTTCTGTAATAAGTTTATAATCTTCCTAGCACTACTTGGCAGAAGGAGTTTGCCACTATGCCAGAAAGCTGAGGAGGAAGGGACTCCACTCATTTCTGCTTTTTATAGAAGGTGGTACAGACTCAAAAATTCACCTGTGGAGGCACCAACATACAGCAAAAGGCTACCAACAATGTTTTGGGGGGAGGTATTTGCAGAAAACCTGCTTCAGTACCACCAAAAATCAAATGACTGTGAAGGATTTTGGTTCCTTTGTTTCAGGGAATTTTTTCAAAGAGCCAGCACTGAAAGAGGCTCCTATCTGCCAAAGTTTTCTGGTTTTGATTCCTCAAGCCCCCAGACATCAAAGGTGATTTGCTGGCACTTCCAACACGCAAGTGTTACACCACTCTCCAGACCACGTCAAAACTGGTTGAGAGCGATGCCAACGATGGCAACGCTGAAATAAAGATCCAGACTTTTCTGGGATAGAGGGTGTGCTATTGGAGCCTGCAAAACAGGACCCTTGAGCCATCCCCTGAATGGAAGGGAGTGTAGAGAGAGACCTGAGAGAAGCTCTGGCAGTGTGGGGGCTGCACAGAACACAGCAGGCTTGACAAGCTCCTGGAAACCCTGCCCACCTCTCCACTGCTGCATTCCCTACCTGCAGCTATTCTTACACACGTTGTAGGCAAGAGAGCAATGGTAAAAACAGAAGTTCAACCAAAAAAACTTGCAAGTCTTGCTCACACGGAAATACAAAACTATGGTTTTTAATCTAGAGTAGGGTTCTTTGACTCTTGGAGTTAATACTATTGTCTTTGAAAGTTCCTTGAAAGGCAAAGGGAGAAGAAGCAAATTCAGGCACTGCCACATGGGAGGACTCGAGGCTTTAGACAAACCAGCTCAATTTGCATGCAGTTATGATACATTTTACGGAAACATTTGATATTTTGTCTCCCCTTGGTATGAAACTCTGTTCTCGTTTTCAAGAGCCAAAACACACACTTCTTCTAGTGGAAGTTAAGACTATAATTCTTTCTGAGTCTGCAATATGTCGTTTCCTTTCTTACTCCCTGTCACAGTGGAAAGTCAAATAATATATGTGGAAGAAGAGGAAGAAAGTTCAAGTAGAGGTCAATAATAATAATACAGTATGAATAGAAGACTCATTCACAGATAACAAAGCACAAAAGGCAAGAAGCTTGATGACAGCAGTGAGTGCAAAATACCTTGTGAATAAAGCATGAATGACAGAGAACAGCCAGTCCTGACAGCACCATGCTGAGCAGAAGCACCACTGAGGACAAGGGCAATGTAAATCTACATCAGCAAATTGTCACATCTTTTTTTAAAAAGGGTTAAAAAATTAAGGAACGTGAGGCAGTGTCTAGCTCCAAAATTCAGCAACTCACTAGTCCACCCTTCTGACATTGATATTACTGTTCTGTGCTGGTGATATCATCCTTGCACTTGGAGCTCAGATTAACACATCCCATATGTCAGGCCTATGGACCAGACAAATGCATATAACATAACTGCTGTTCTTTAAACTAGATCCAACCACAGCTTGAATTTGAAGAACTCAAATGTTGGAACATTAGGTCTGAAGAGTTGCCCAACAAGGTTAGAAGCTTGTCCCTGGTCCCTAGGAAAAAAAGAAAAATCAGCCAGCCCTTTTCCATGTGCCTTATTCCTCTCCAGGAAACTAATAGAGCCCAACTGGCAAGCCTACAAATTTATTTGGTGGAGTTGGAATATTAAGATTTACTGAATGTGTTGTGCCTAATTACATCACATGTGACAGTGAATACTGTAGCTCAAAAATTTTCTGCTTCCAAAAAGTACACAGCAGCTACTAAATAATAGTTGTAGCATAGCTTCTGAATTTAAGGCTACAAAACTAATCAAAGCACTAGATGATAACACATTAATTGCATATATATACTGGTGATAATTTTAAAGTGTGAAAGAAGAAAGCACAGACCATTTTCTATGCACTTTTCTATACACACTCAATAGCAGTTGTACTTATGCAGTAAGTAGTCACTAGTCAAGAAAAACTTCTAGAACTTCCTTTCTGAATTTGAACTTTTTAATTTGAGAGACAAAAAAAGTCACTGTGAAAGAAAGTGCTGAGGTCTCTTTACAGACCATTGTTAATTGATAGCACTGAAGAACACAGTGTCTGCAGCTGCTTACCAAACAGCAACACTAAACACTCCTGAGTCTGTGTACCTACACAGAAAAAAATGTTTTTTAATTCCCCTGAATTTAAATTGAGAGTTTAAAACATTTGTTATAACATCTCTTCCAACAGGCAATATGTCAACACAGAACAAAACATGCTGCTGAAGTTTTTCCTGAACCTGAAGCCCAGCCTGGCAATATACTGCGTCCATTGAGTCACAATTTATCCTGAAGATGATCTGCAATCTTCCTGTAAAGTGCACAAAACCTAAGAAACTCTTCTGCAGATTTTAGTGATAGCTCTCTACTTCTCATTCCTCTCAGTTCTGCATCTGATGTGCATGAATGTTTTTTAAATGAAACAGCTGTATCAAAGTCCTAAATTACTTTCCGAGACAGAAAGCTGTATTTTTTATTAATATGGTCATACTTAGCCATCATTCCTATGTAACAAATATGCCACAATTTAAAGGCTTACTTATCCTATTTCTTTAATAAGGTAGTGAAATTCCTGACAGTTTTCTTTGGCTGTTGAGAAGACAAATTAATCAGGACACTTCAGATACAAGAGTGGTTTCTCCAGAACTCCTCAGACATAATATATGTATGTCCTAAATCCACTACTAACCATGATAGAGAAACTGGTCTGTGCCTGAGATTGATAAAACAACAACATGTAAAGTAACAGAAAAGAGCCTGCTGAGAGAACAGTCTGTGTACTTACAAAAGCAGTTAACATAGAAATAATTAAAAACCAGTTGAAACAAACTGCTACAGTACAGTTAAATTATAGCTCAGCATTATAGATCAAAGTACAGTAATTTCACGAATACAAGCCGCACCAATTTGACCAAAATTTTGGTGGGGCGGGCGGCTGAGCCTGAGCCAACAGGGCGGGGCAGGGGGGGCGGCAGAGCCTGAGCCAGCATGGCGGGGGAGCCCGGGAGAACTGGGGCTAGCAGTGCAGGGGAGCATGGCAGAAGCAGGAAGGCCGGCGGGTGGGGCTGCCTGGCAGCGGGGGAAGCCCAGCAGAATCGGGGCCAGCAGCGTGGGGGAGCCCGGCGGTGCGGGGGCCTGCAGTGCCGGTCAGGGCGAGGAAACGCGGTGGCGGTGCAGACGGGAGGGGGCGGCCGGCGAGCCTGGTGGCGGCGGCAGCAGCCCTGCCGGCGGGGCGAGCGAAAGCGGCGCAGGGCGAGCGCGGCGCGAGCGAAAGCGGCGCGGGGCGGGCGCGGTGCGAGCGAAAGCGGCACGAGCGAAAGCGGCGCGGGGCGGGCGCGGCGCGAGCGAAAGTGGCGCGAGCGAAAGCGGCGCGGGGCGGGCGCGGCGCGGGGCGGGCGCGGCGCGGGGCGGGCGCGGCGCGAGCGAAAGCGGCGCGAGCGAAAGCGGCGCGAGCGAAAGTGGCGCGGGGTGGCCGGCGAGCCCGGCGGCGGCGGCGGCAGCCCTGCCAGCCGGGCGAGCGAACGCGGCAGCGGGGCGGTGCTGACGGGAGAGGGGGGCCAGCGAGCCCGGCGGCGGCGGCAGCACCACCCGGCCAGCCCCGCCGAGCCGTGGCGCTGAGCTGGGCCACCCGGCCCCGTCGGCAACCATGAGCGGGCCGAGCCTGCCTGGCCCCGCCCCGAGCCAGTAAAGCCCGCTATGCCGCGATCCTGTTACTAATTGGCCAATTTGTGAAAGCTGCGCACGGATTCTCGCGACGAACGAAAGTGCGGCTAATATTCGGGGTGCGGCTTATCTATTGACAAAGACAGCAACATTGTCGAGGCACCGGGGGTGCGGCTTATAATCCGTGCGGCTTGTATTCGTGAAACTACTGTACATATGATATTATGGACAATATGTCCAGAAACAAAAAAAGGTTAGTGCAATACAATTAGAGCTCAAAAGGCTTCCAAATTCAAGGTCCTATATTAACTTAATGCAGTTCTTGAAATAATATTTTCATAATCCAATCAGTATATATGCTTGCAGAAATACAAATATGCAGTGATCTTTTGAAGCATCACTAATTTAGGATGTTACACGTCAATCTACAAAAACTCAGGATGAAATTTGTAGTCTCTTGAATGTAGCAATTCCTCCATTCTCTGACTAGCAGAGATGTCTGAGTGAATGCCTAACTGAGAAATCTCAACTCCCAGAATGGCAGGGTACTGGAGATGAGAAGGGACCTCCTGAGTTTTGTCAAACTACTCTAATCAAAGCAGGGCAACAGCAGCAGATTGCTCTGGGCCATGCCCAATCAGGTTAAAGAGTCTCCAAGATAAAGACTCCACAACTTGAATAACTCACTCCAGTGCTTTATCATCCTCATTGCAAAATAAGTGTTTCCTTTGATTACAGTAATTTCATTATTATAAGCCATACCTGATTATAAGCTGCATGTCCAGGTGTCAGCAAGTGTCTTGGGTTACAATACAGAGTGTGATAAAAGGTATCTATTCTATCACCATCTGTTGAGGGTGGGGACAGTGATCCTTATCTCCTTGGGAGATATTCTGTTAATGGGCCATCCATTGAAACCAGGCCGGGCATTGTTCTTTATCTTTTCACAACCCATCCTTCCTCCAGCGAGTCATTTTCTGCTGATGGCCCATTGAGTCCCACTGTGTGACTGATAAAATTACTGCATCCCATTGGAAGTTGCTCCAGCCAGGGGGAAGAGCCCAACATTTCTTACCAAGATAAAAACAGAGGTTTTGGGACACTAAGGTAGCCCCTTTCTCCACAGGACTCCAGAGGAAAACCGGATTTCTCCACATCACCACTGGACCTCTGGAGGGAAACTGCACCTTCTACAGGAGCACTGCTCCAACTGAGCCACATCTGTCACTGCAGGAGGATGCAGCCACCATTTAATGGGACTGCTACCAACACCCTGCCTGACAGGGTGTCAGGTTGTACTCTGACTTTGTCAGGGTTTGGAGTTTGTTTCTTTGGAGTACTGTATTTCTATTTTAATTTCCCTAGAAAAGAACCGTTATTCCTAATTCCCATATCTTTGCCTGAAAGCCCCTTGATTTCAAAATTATAATAATTTGGAGGGAGGGGGTTTACATTCTCCATTTTAAAGAGAAGTTCCTGCCTTTCTCAGCAGACACCTGTCCTCCAAACTAAAACAGCAACTTTTTGTTCTTTGTCCATATATAAGCCGCACCTGATTATAAGCCGCACTTCCGGGTTTGGACCAAAATTTTAGTCAAAATGGTGCAACTTATAATCGTGAAATTACTGTAAATATAATTTATAGTTACTTTAGTTTGTGTTCACTTGTCCTTTGACTGGATACCACTGAGAAGAATCTGTCTTCTTTGTGTATTTTTACGCAGTGGAAAGATATCTCTCAAACCTACTGTCCTCCAAGTTGAACACTCTCACTGCCTCAGCCTCTCCACTTATGAAAGCTGCTCCAAACCTTCCATCACCTCCATGGCCTTTCAATGGATGCTTTCCAGCAAGTTCACATTTTTTTTCTGCTGGGGAGCCAGTCCAGCACTGGACACAGAATTGCACATGTGTCTTCACCAGGGCTGGGCTGAGGGGAAAAACCATCTCCATCAATCTGCTAATAACTTCCATCCCAGTGTAGCCCAGGAGGCTGTTTGCCTCCTTTGTGACACTCATGGTCACCTGCCTCCCAGGACTTTTTCTGACACTTTCTCCACACCAGCCAGTGGGCCACCAGCATATGCTGGTGCCTGGGGTTATTCCTGCCTGGGGCAGGACTCTGTGCTTCCTCTTGCTGATCTGGCACTGTTTGACACCACCACCCTGCCTATGCACTGAGCTAAATTTGGATGTTGAGTTTGAAAGCTCTTGTGGGTATGGAGAGAAGAGATAAGACTGGTGTTTCACAGGCCACAGGAGCCACTATTCCTGTGCTCACAATTTACACTTTTCCCTTCCTTTATCATACTGGAAAGATCAGTGCAAAAGACCTGAAATTTTAGCTCACATTTTTAACCACATAAACAAATCAAACCCAAGAAAAGACCCTGCTGACACAAGCTTTACTTCTGAAACAGCTGTCTGCACCACTATGCAGCCAAATTCTGCTAACTTTCCTGCATAAACAGAAACTAAATATACTCAGGCACCAAGCTGGTGCTGGTGTTCCAGAAGGGCAGAATACAAGAATACCACAGGAGAATAATGAGCCAAAGACACACACACCAAATTCAGCAGTCAGATAAGGAAGGAGAACTCTCTCATTACATGCACAGTAGCATGATCAGCACAGCCAACCAGACAGGTGAGAACACCTCTGAGGTGGAAAATGTGGTCCCCACAGCCAGGTAAGTTCCATTTTAGCTACCACCTGGCACCTTTTAACCAAGGGACACATAGCTGTAACACCAAGGCTTACTCAGCACACAGGACACCAGAAGAAGGGTGCTCACCATTAGACAGCCCAGAACCAGAGTTCTGCACCAACAGACCCAGAACAGACACCAAGACCTCAAACCATGCAGCGAGGGTGAAAATTACCCTGAAATAATCTCTCCTCAGTACAAGCTATAGCTTGTTGTTTAACAGATGAATGAAACTGATTATGAAACAAGGCCCTCCTCCTCTAAAAGGGAGAATTGCAAAGACCAGGCTTGAAAGGGAACTTGTACAGCAGACAACTAAAACCCAAACATTTGGTATCTTATAGTTGTATTCAACCCAAGGCCATCTCAGTCCCTGAAAACAGATACCAGAACTTTAACCTTTCTCTCCCATTTTGCTGATCATAGCACAAAGCAAAGAAGATTCTTCATCAGGGTATGTTGAGTTTGCTGATGAGTGCATCAATCATTTACAATTACACATTCCCAATAGAGGTTCTTGGTCTTGCGCTGCAGCCTTTTATCTGTCTGCTACCACCTCCCCAAAGATTTTTTTGGCTCTTCTTCCAAGTTAAAAAAGTGGCCCAGAGTTTCAACTTGTTGCCATGTGGCTTTTGCGTTATATCAAAGACAAGCACCGCTCATGACATACCAAGATGGTTACCTAGAATATGCATAGTCCTGAGCAAGCCTACAGACTTCAGACTGTGCAAATTCATGCTGCCAGATGATGAAGAACTATTAAGGAATGTCTCAGCAGGGCAGTAATGAAAGTGTTTCAATAATGAAACATGTCAACAGGGACCTTGAATCTGACTTAGGGGAACATGCCTTGCTGCCAGCAGAACTCAGCCATGCCAGTGCACTGTCGATTGGATGGATACTCAAGAGCTAATGACTTGAAGAGATGAAAATCAGTCTGAAGATAATGAAAGACCATTCATTCAGCTCTGGTTTCTATTAATCCATCATTCAAGAATGTGAATAGCAGCCTCCCACTTCAACTAAGAATAAATTGCACAAAAAAAGGTCAATGCCTTAGGGAAAGCTACCAAAGGAAAAAAAAGAGGCCAGACAAGTTTTCAGTTGGTAATAGTTCTGCTTTACGAAGCATTATACATATTTACTGTGCAGAGATGAGGAGAAACATAACTCAAGGGTTATAAATATGAGAATAAGCATCTTTTAAATCAGGTTGCCAATCTGATACCAGGAGCTGGATCACTTTATGAAAAAAATGAAATTTCCATTTAGGTCCAAGATAGACTAAGTCACTCTTTCTACTCAGAGAGTTGTTCTTTTCCCAAACTGGAGATTCTCTAGATATCAATGTCAACACTGCGTCTACACTTCAGTGAAGCAGGTGTAATCAAGGAGAGTTCCTAGGGAGCGACATTCTGGATCAAAGGCAATCTCTCCAATCTCCAGCTTCTACCTGGCCAGAAACACTTATGAGAGGCAAAACATAACCTTAACCAGATATTAATATACTGACAGGAAGAAATGCATTTCCTTCTACAGAAAAGAAGAACCAGGAGATAAGTCAGTGGAATCTCTTGGTAAGAATGGAGATTGGTCCTCATTTCTAATGCCAAGCTTTCTATTTTCAGAATAAAGCAAGGGTTTGTCATCTGGTATGTCACACTGAAGAAGACATCCAGCAACCTCCAAATTAATACTCACTCTCAACCTAGACTAATACAAATAAATAAAATTTTACACCTATCCAGAACAGACAAGTTTGTCTCTTACAAATACATAAGAGAGACTTCTTTATGTTAAAAATCAACCCCTTGCTCTCAATCTCTCTTCCTCTGTCTTCTCTGGGATTTCTTCTGTCAGGATCAAAGTGTACAACTCAACATGAACCATTTCCCAGTTCCAGGCTTCACTGCAATTTCCAGGTCTTCGGTTTCAAATTTGCTGTCTCTCAAAAGTATATTTTTCTCTTATTCAGATTGTATGAACACACTTGTGTGCTATTTAATTTGGCCAGATGGCAGATGTAAATGCTGCAATCTCTAAATGCAGCATGCTTAGTTTTCTCCAAAGCAACTACCAAATGATGGCAAAGGTAAAGCACTTAAGAATTCTGTCCATGTCAGTACTGACACGTCCCATCACGTTTTTCAGTCATGAGAGACCAGGAGTCTTCCAAATTACCCTGGCCAGGTCCATAGAAATACTGCCATTGCAGAATGAAATCCAAGTTGCAAGTAATACTCAAAGGACTCAATAGCTGTTTCCTCCAGAGAAATCCTTATGATGAATTCCTGGAATAAGCATTGCTCATCCACAGCAAAATGAGCTAAACATTCTGGACAGTAAAGAGGCATTTACCCAAGAGTTTCCTTGTGTCAAAGTCCTCTTGTAAGTCCTCCAGTATTGAACAAGGAGTTTCTAGTATGCAAAGATCTGCAAGGCAGCTCACAGGTTTATAGTCTAGCTTGGAAACATAATGGATGCCTCTCATCAAACTCTACCTCCTGAAAAGTGCAGAATCCAACATGGCCTGCATGCAGCATCCAAAGTTCCCATATCAAAGAGGCAGTGGCATATTCTGACAAGTCTACTTCACCTCCTTAATATAACAGATATTTTCATCACCTGAAGCTGAGAGAGAAAATGAGGAGTCCTAGAGAAGAATGGAAAGCCACAACATTTGGCACAAATTAAAAAATAATCACTATCAAAAACCCCATGTTCTGATGGCCTAACATGGATGGAGACAGGATTTCTGGGCAGGTTCTACATGGGGTCTAGTGCAGACATCTTTTAGCACACATCAGGATAGTGATCTAACCACCACTGAGACCACTGGTTGCAGAAATTTAAATGACAGCCCTATTGGCGAAGTTCAGATGGTCAGGTGCTGCTTTCACTAGAGAAAGCTGAGCTAGGAGACATCATGGATTCTCTGTTTGGGTAAGTTGGGCAGAACAAAGCCAACTGAGTCCAAAGCCAAAGAGTCTGAAACCAAAATCAGGTCTACAAAATCAGGTCTGGGCTAAATAACCTCAGAGTGATCGGAAGAGCATGATGAGTGGAACATAAAATGCTTTCCAAAGCTTTCTGGTGGTCAAAAAAGTTCTAATAATGCTGGAGCATGGTCCAAGCATTACCCAGTCTTCTCAAGGGAGGCATAGGTATCTGGGGCCACTCCTCTTGAAGAAGCATAGAAAACAGATCCACTTCTATTAACTATTTCATATAACTTCTAGTTGATTAGTAAATGCTAGAACAAGCAGGTATACACCACACACACAAGAGCTATTGACAATCAGGTCAAAGGACAGCCTATCACTGCAAAAGTCACTGAAAATGTCACTGCATGCCACTCAGTGCTGAAAGGCAGCTTTTGCTAAAGACTACAAACATGTTTGTCAAGCACAGAAAAGTAAGCAAAAAAAAATATCCTGAAGTAACAGCCTACACAGAGCACATGGCCTCAGGTGTGAGGCAGCTAATGACAGTAGATGTGCATCCCATTTCATCCATGACAAGGTAATGCATCCCCATTGTCCCTATGGACACTGCAAAGGTGAGATATTAGCCTCAGTATTATGCATAGACATCTTTTAGGGAAATGTAAGCAGTAGTCTAGAATTTAGACAAACGCAATCAACAGTTCTAAACTTCAATATATTTTCTGATGCAGACTTTCATTTACAAATATCCAAAAATGAAGTCTGTCACATAAAAGTTCTCTACAATGTCTAAATAACCTAACATATCTCTGAAGCATGCAATGTTCATTTTGCAGCATCAAGAAACTGATGCTAAAGACTAATGGCCAGGGTTATCTCTACACTTTGGAATGGAGGATAAGGTAGATGATGTTGGTCTAGCTAGTTCTGAGCAGGGAATTCCATTCACCAGGGAGAGTGCTGTAGTGAACAGGATTGCTGCACTAAGTTTTGAAATAAACTTGGCTGCATCTAGTTCAAGCAACCCTTAATATTATACTGCACTGCACTGGAACAAAAGAAAACAAAAGGTAGGCAGAAACTTTGTGTTTGCCTCTTACGTAATTCCAGCATAGACCCAGAAACTAAACAATAAGTACACAGGTTTCATCCTGCTTGCATCTTCTGAGATCAGAAACGCATTTGGATAACTTGTTCTTACTTCATAACATGGCCTGTATGGTTCAGACTGGTGGGGTAATGAGACAGGATACAAGAACAAGTACCTGGGGATTGTGCAGGATCTAACAGGATATACTTAGGAGAGGAACTAAAAGCATTGAAAGGTATTTTGGGGAGGAACACACATGGGAAAATAGAACAATAAAGACATCAAGGCGACCAGTTCCATCTGCACAAATGACTAGTTAGTATTTGCTTGGCCAAGCCCTGTGCTTGATCACCCCAGACCTATTGGAACTATGTGCTCAGTCTTGCTACTGGCTGGAGCTGGGGCACTGGGATAAAGGGTTCAGTGGTCCCCAAAGCAAGATCAAAAAATAGCATTTAAAGTGGAAGAGCCAAGTACTTTCCAACAAACTTTACTTTTATCCTCAGATTGAAGAAGCAGAAAAATGTGCCAGAGCTGAGAAAAGACGAAGACTGCTCAGGAAAAACAATGGCACTGGGAGAAAATGCCCACACAGCATAGTTACCATTTCTTTCTTCTGCTGCTCATAATCAAGACTTAAAGTGTCCTCCAGAAAGCTCAAGGAAACCCTGCTAGTAAATCAAATTATAGGTTGTGTAAAGTCATAGTTAATGAGTTCCATAGCCCAGGAGTTCAGCGAGTAATAAAAAAAAAATCATGACTAAAACCAACATTTGCAGTTACATTAGCCAGGATGAAGTGAGTAAAACTATGAAACACTGCCAATGAAGCAGAAGTTCAGAAGGTATTCATTCCTGTGGCTTAGTCAAATACCTCACAGCACTCATTTCACACTGTCTAGTAATACTTACTGAAGCATCTGACATTAACTAAATAGACAAGTTAATAACTTAGGTAGTCTCTTTTACTGAATAGTACCTTAATATACCTCTCTGTGGATTTTTTCTACTCTGCTTAAATAGTGCCCTTCAACAGCTATAAAATTATGAATGTCAAAGCTCATTTCCATCAAATGTAGTAGGAATGTTGAAAGAAAAAATCAGTATATTTTTTAAGCTTACTGCACCTCTCATTTCTATCACTATCAGAAGATTGATTCCACCTCACTCCAAGAGTTATTAAAATGGAAACTTCAGACAAGTATACCATTTTGAGAAGGACATGCCTTTTGCACTGTCTGGTAGGTGCATAGCACTGAATCAAAAGTACATTATGAAAAAAAAAAATCATTCACAAACATTTTCATTGAAAGATTGTAGAAGTAATGTAAATAATAACATCACTAATAATGCACAACACATCAAGAAGTTCAAAAAATTATCAAAAACTATCCTGCCACAAAATGCAATAACTTTGGATATGTCAAGACAGTTTATACAGGCAACTGAGCACAGGCAGATCACACTCACCTGAAAGAAACTGCAGGCATATTTATTAGTACTTATCATATAGGTATCACATGACAGATGGTTTCAGGCCTCTTTTCAGGACACTTTATGATACTAAACCCTGAAAGCGCCAAGAACTCAAAATTTAGTACAATAGAACCAAAATCTCTTCTCTGTGTATCACTGAGTATTGAAGAAAAGGAGAGTGGAAGCATGTGTCAGAGGTAGCTGTGACTAAATGAGCAGCTATTCTTCATTGTATTTATAACTTTTATATGTATATATCTGTGTGCATAACCACAATCACAATATCAGTAACAATGTTAAATTCATTAAAGGCCACTAATCATATTGAATTCTTTCAAAGGAAACCTTTGTTTCTCCTTACATGTGATTTTTACCCCTTCCTCAAAAACTTTTTTTATTTAAATTAATATACAGTGTAGGACTACTGATCAAGGTACATGAAGTCACTATTTGCTGTCTTTAACATTAGTTCAGGTTATATTACTTATATACAGATAATCTAACCTGACGTCTGCACTTAATGCCAAGGTATGGCATTACACAGTTTATTATATAGAGCTTCTGCTTTTCTATCTCTAAAGCCCACTATGACTTCTATGCTGTTTTTCCCTTGCCCATTACCTAAGTTTTCCATTGCCAAGTGTCCATTCTATACTCATGGACAATAGGTCAGTTATAAATTCTCTGTCCTAAATTTCTACCTGCTTGTCTCAGTCTTCCACACTGTGAAACTCAGATGTAGTTTTTACTGTCAATCAGTTTCTCCTAGAGCTTCCTCTGGGTTCCATTTGGGCATGGAACTAGGTGGCAACACCCATTTTCTCAGAGCTTCCAGTTGGCTCCCCACCAGCCCAGAGAGCTCAGCTAATGTTCTACCAGTTTGGCTCCTAACATACGGTAAAGGTGACTCCCCCCACCAGAAAGAGGACTTAAGGGATTGAAAAAGCTGCAGTTCCCCCAGGTATTTTAACTCGGCACCACATCACTGTATCTCCATGGAAATCAGTGAAAAAAAAACCCACCTGCCCCTAATGGACTTGTTCTGGGGTGAAACAACTCTGATTTGGGAAGGTTAAACAAACCTCTGTATTGTATGCTGTGCAGTGAAGATCCCTGATCTCCCTAACCAGTCATACTTACTGTAGGACTCTATTACAAGTACTCTACAATGAGAAAGTAACATTGTGATGCACAAATCACAGTCTTTTATGGGAGCTTATTTGTCATTGCTTGAATGTCTACAGACTGTGTAAGGTTTAACCTGTGACACTTGATTCAGAAGAGAAATCTGACCCATACATGCTCTATGCTGTCCCAAATCATCTTGATTTGAGATGTGCATAAGGTAATTTCCAAACAGGACAGGTTAAAGACTGTGCAAATTCTTTACTCTAGTAAAGAACTAATGGAGCACTTTCGGTATTGGCTGTTTGTGGCCAGGTTTGGCAGGATGGAGGCAGCAGGGAGGACCTTTCTGAAAAGAGGCCAAGTATCCATGGACAGGTGGTTGCACTTCTGGGAAAACATATTTAAGAAGGGGGCAAAAATGCCCAGCAGAGATTGAAGGAGAGTTAGAAAGAGTGAGAATCAGTAGAGAGCCCCAAGGTCAGAGGAGAGCGTGCTCCATGGCAGAGCAGATATTCTCTGCAGCCTGTGGATCATGAACATGGAGAAGAAAGGAAAGGAACAGAGAAACCACTACGCCCTGATCACAACCTCTCAACACCCCTTTTGCACCACTTGCTTCCTCTCTGAGGGGACTTGGGCTGAGTGTAACTTGCAGTGATAACAAGGGAGGAGGAGAGGAGTCTGGGAGGAGGTCAAGCTGAGCCTGGGAAAATGGAAAGGAAAGCTGTTGTTTTAATGTTTGTCTCTTGTTTCTCACTACCCACATTAGCAATTTTTTTTTAACTGGCAATAAATTAAGTAGATCTTCCCCCACTTGACTCTGTTTGCCTACCATGGTAACTGGAAAGCAGTCTGTCTTTATCTCAACCTATGAACTCTTTCATTCCTGTTCTTCCTCTTTTCACTGCCATCCTGCGGGGGAGAGGAATGAGCAAGCAGCTAGGTGGGAGTTTGGCTGCTAGCCTGCACTAAGCCACCACACCTCTCAACTAAAAACCCTCCCAATCAAATCAACAGGCATGCAGATAAAACTGGCCTCAGTATTTTGTTGTTTATATTAAAAAAGGCAGCTAAACCCAGTTCAGATTCATGGAGAAATACTCTGCAGAGAAAGATACAGTCATGTATTTGCCAGAGCATATAGTAAAAGCACTGATTCTCCCCTCCCCAAAGGGATTTGATTAGAGAATCAGTCATAGAAGCTCTCTGAGAAACTGTAAAACATCTGAGAAGGCACAGAATGTATTAACCCCTGTCACTATACAGAAAAGAGCTTTGTACATGAGGGAGTTGGAGAGAAGCCAGGGTACAAGCACTCAAATATCAGTGCGTGCTGAAAGAAGCTACATCTGTGAGCTTTTTCCTCAACAGACAGAAAGAGAAAAGGCTTCTGACATTAACATGAGTGTCCAGAACAGTGAAAAATCACTAAGTTGAAAAATGACAGGTTCTCAAAAATGTAGAAAGGTGATTCAAGACTTGAAAATGGTCATGCAGAAGAATTACAGAAAGTTTCTGGAAATCAAATATAAAGTGAACATTTGATGGATGAGTCCTAGACATTAAGCCTGAATTAATTTGGCACCATGACATTACTGGATATACACTGGAGATTTGCTTGCAATAAGAGCACCGTACTTACAGCAGAAACGGAGTAAATCTTTTTAAACTACTTGAGTGGGACAGAATAGATGTCAAACTTTAATCTAGTTTGCTGAACCTGCTTTCTAGCAAGCCATGCAAGCTGTTGACAGAGTTCCATAAAGACAGAGGAAAACCCTCATAACAATTTAACTTAAAAAGAAGAAAGTAGATTTGGGAGTTCAAGAGAAGGCATTTACACCTCACAGCACTGCTCAGAGTCTTAAACAGTTGGTAATTAAATAGAGGACAGTACTACAGAAACAATCCTCCAAATCACAGATGAAAATAAGAGTGAAATGCTCTGGAACTACCTAGAATCATGAGTACAGGTATTTACATGTTGCATTACTTAGCAAAGAGCTGGTTTCAAGGAGCAGAAGGGTTATGGTGAAAACTTTGTCCCATTGAAATTGAAAGGGAAATTTCTGGGGCTTATTGTATGACCCTGAAGACAGTATGTTAGCTATGCATTTATAAACAAGTTTATACAATTATGTGCCTGTTCTGCCTTTCAGGAAGATCATTATGATACATAACATATCCTAATGCACAAACTGGAGCTTGTGATATTGAAAGAGTTCATACTCATTGACAAGTACATTGATGTGCTTTATTAGCTTTGTCCCAAAGCAATGATTTTGGGATTTTCTGGAATACTAATGCCAGTAAGCATCATTTTTTAACAAGTGGTGCACATGCTCACAGAAGGCACCTCTTTACAACAAAGCTTGGCATTAATAGCTGGGGAATTATGCTGCTTCACTCAAGACAAGGACAGAAGCCACAACCACTGACAACAGTAGTCTGGACAATGGTTGTTTTTAATTTGTCTTAGGGGCAAAGATGTCACCATCCATGGAAGTATTCAATAACTGAATGGATGTGGCACTCCATGAGATGTTTTTGTGAACATGGTGGTATTAGGTCAAAGATTGGACTTGACCTTGCAGGTTTTTTTCCAACCTTAATGATTTTATGATTCTAATAATTTCTTCAGTAGTGTTAACTCCTAAGATCTAACCAACTTGACCAAAGATATAAACAGACACAGACTGTATCAGGGTTGCTATTAAATCCATTAAATTTAGCCATACACTAAATGGTTATGAAACCAATTAACTGCTGGCCTGGATTCATTTGGTCATACTCAAATCATTTCCTATCAAACATCTGCAGAGGATCAAGTTATTATTCATGGTTTTGCTGTAAAATTTTGCACTTTTCTTTAATCCATTTCTTTCATACTTTTCCTTATTTCTTTGATCCAATTTCAATTTGAGTTGGAATGGTCTTTCTATATTAAACTAGGAAAGTTTTGAAACCATTACTGTCTATGTATCAGTTCTGAATTCACTTTTACCCCAGCTACACATTTTTTGCTGATGCTGTTATTTTGCTCAACATTTTCATTTGGAATCTCACTCTACTCCCACTGTAGTCATTCAGTTGCAATCTCCATCACTTTGAATAATCATCATACTGCACAAAGCAGAGAAATATGCAATAGTTAGACTAGAGGAAAAAGGTCTGTTACTTTATACTGAGTTGGAAATAGGGATAAACAACTTCAAGAGTTCGTAAAAATTAGCATAAGATTTTTGTCTTTATGATCAAGTTTGTTGATTGAGAATTTTGTAAGCTTTGCCTTAGTTTTAAATGCATCCCCCAGTTTTCTAGTAAAACCAGCAACAGTAACTATATGGCAATATCTTTTCACAAATGCTGTATGGAGATGTATTTTGTTCTGCCCTGATACAACTGAAGAAGTTCAGATGAGTAAAAAGTGGTGCAGGGATGAAGAAAGTGCCTAAACTGAAGACTTCAAAAATAAACATGAATCCTAAAAAGGGAGAGACTGCAGATCCAAGCTCCTCTTGCCAATTGTTTTTGCCCTTATGCCATGAAAAAAGCATAAATTCTCTCCTGCAGTCTGGCAGACACTCTCCTCTGTCTGTATTTAATCAACATTTTCCAAGTACAGACCCAGTTTTCCCTCCTTCCACTTTTATCACTTGTCCTTCATTAAGAAAGCAAATCACATTTTCCTTCTCAGTTCTGTCATTTCTTCCAATTCAGCCTTCCTCTAGACATGATGTAGGAAAGATCACCTGTCCACTGCCCAGCGTGCACTAGCGGGTACAACTTCTCTTTAGCGTTGCAAACCCTTGCTAACATTCTTCCAATGCACCCAATGGAATTCAAGGGTGCTTTGGTTTGAGAAATGTTGTATGGAAACAAACTTGCATAGTGTTAACAAATACAACATGACACAAAAATGTGTGGTAAGAATAAAAATTCACCGAAGAAAAACATGCATGGGCTTCAAGGAGCTTTGGGTGAGGTCTTTGATACTTGCATTGTTGGAGACAGATTCATATGGAAGGGGGAAATGGGATCCTTGAAACTGTCCAGTTTATGCACAGAGAGACTATTTAAGGTCATACCAAGCTCTTCTTGTTCTGTATACCATAAATAACTACTGAATGAAATAATTACTGCTGGGGTTACTTCATAAAGAAGATGCTATTTGAATTTTTAAAAAAACAGGAAATAGAGCTGTATATTAAGCTTGAAATAGATTTTCATCTGTACTAGACAAACTTCTCATGGCAGGCAGTATCACATTTCACTAGAAGATTGGCTCCTTGTACAGGACCAAATTAACTCCTTTTTTCCCCCCTCCCTCAAAATGTTTCAAATGTTTTCATATATACAACCTACACTAGAACAGACTTAGCAAGTTTTTACGTGGCTAATTATACACTAATATTAATTTGACTTTAGGTGGGAATTAATACTGCCAGTCTGTTTTGCAGCCAGAATAAGAAGTTATTAGATACACACACACCTGCATGATTCTTCCACTATGCAAAGTGCACCCAGTGGAGAAGTACAAGCAGCTTTTAATAATTTTAATATTATCTAAAATTATTTTTAATTATTTTCATCTATTCATGATGGCATTTAGAACTTTATAAAAAAGCAAAGAAAAGCACAGAACTAAATGCAGTACCTCTGTAGCAACCCTCCAATATTTCTGAAAATACTGGTTTTTCCCCTCTATTTAATTTAACCCTGGGAACCAGATGTAAAGTACTGACTTTTACAGAAAATCTCTACAATGGCCAAGTTAAATAAAGAAGCTGATTATTTTCAGAATATCACATAAGTCGTTATGATCTGACCTTCTGGAGCTGGTTTACTCGCATTTGTTTTTTCTGGATCCTTCACCTTGGATTTACTTGTGTCTTTTCTTCTCTCTATGTCTTTAACTGTAAAGTAAGGGGGGAAAAAAATCAATTAATCTAGAAACAATGCAGTTAGAAGCATGTAATTTTCTTCTTCCTGATGAAGTAGTTGCACATAGCATTTCAAGATATGCTTAGGTGATGAGTTACTGTGTCTGTTTTCCCTCCCCTCCACATTTAATATTTTTATGGATCTTTCCCCATTCTGTCATCATTAAAGCTCTCAAAACTGACTTTTTTCACACAGGAGAGTCCAAATAGTGACATCAGCACCTAAGCCCATGCAGACAAGATCCCACACTGGAAATACAGTCCAGAAAATTGGCAAAGCAAGCTGGGGAGAGTCCAGCATTGCAAAGTTCCTCTCCAAGTCAGTCAACACAAAAGCACATAAGCCAGCTGTTACACTGTCCTCTTCACAGAATCAGCTTCAATCCCATGCCCAAATCTGTATTCAGGGCACCAAATACTCCCAGGAGTGCAAGGCTGCTCCAGAGCTGACACTTTGACAGTTTCCTGTTCCTCAAGTGGGTGGGATACCTCCCTTACTATGTCCCAAATCTCTGACAACAGCCAAGCAGAATCCAATTTGGTTAGCAATTCCTAATATTACATTAAGAGCAAGTATTGCTCTACTAACAGTCTGAAAGGTTCTGACAAAGTCATTGCTAAAGTCACGTATTAGAAAGAAAAAGCCCTTCCAGAATTTTCATGAAATACTAATTGGTATCCACACTCCAGCTGTCTGCAGCAGCCAGGAAAAGCTTAAAACAAGGAATCTGAGAAGATCTTCCACAGAAAATCAAATTCTCCTCCAACTACACTTCTTAGTTTATATAAAATTGGATTATGACTGACATTCACCCAAGCAGGCAGTGATCCTCAGCCAGGACCAAGGACTCCCTGTGCTACATCATTCAATAAAAAACACTGGGAGGGCATGAAAGGAGGTTATCTGTCTCTTGACTATATACAACAGTGCAAATATTCTGTTGTACATTAGTGGAACCAAAGTCAAATGGATTTCACTAATTTACCCAATAGTATGTGGAATATCTGAATCAACCAGGAGTGTTCCAAGTTCCAATCCAAAATACAATCAGAAGACTAAGTTCCAAGGAAGACAACGAGCCACTGACAAACATCAGAATGTGATTTTCTCAGAATGACAACCCTTTGCAGAACCTACAGTGTTCACACTCCAGGTACAGAGGTGAAAACAAAAAACCTGAAATTTTTACTCCTTACTAAGACAGCACGTGTGACTATCACCTCTGCCTTCAGCTAACAACTGTGAAACTGATTTGAGAGAAAATTCAAGTCCACAAGCTTGCAGAGGAGTCAGCTTTTACCAAGGCAGATCTTGGTTATTAGATGGGTTACAGATAATGCCACAACAACATCAGGTCTTAGAAGTCTGGGTTTAACCCTTAACTGAACAAGATTCTGACTAAAATGAGAGGTGAAATATCAGAATAATATCAGCCAAAAAGAATGCTGCTGCTTATCCTTCTAGGAGCATTCCTTTGAGAAAAGGCCAAGAGCAAGACCAATTAGCTGTCCCCCTCTAATGCTAGTGCTATTGAGGGGCAAGTCTCCAGAGAAAACAGCATAAAAGCCTGAAAATGTTCAAAGGAGACACGTTGGTCACATCCTGACAGATTTCTGGATTTGGGAACTGTCAAAATTCTAACCACATAGGAAGAACCAAGACAGCGGTTTTACTCAAGTATTTACACAGACAAAGATTTTTATCTAGCACGTGTTTTTACATCTGCATTTTCAAAGGAGAAAAATCCCCATTGATCTTAGTTCATTAAACACTATGTATTAGAATAAGAATGTACACCTCGCTACATAAAGACAAATACTCTTTTGACAATAAAATTTTATTGTAAGTTTGGGAATTCTTAGTACATCAGTTATAACTCCACAGCATTAAAACCATACTTCCAATGCACTAAACCAGATGATATTCTCAAAGCTCTTTATATATTTGACCTTTTCTCATCTCAAGAATTAGTGGCCACATGTCAGAGAACAGGGGAAATAAACCTATAATACAGGAGAGCAAAAAAAGAATTTGTATATATGATGTATCTGGTTTTACTCATGAAAGGCATCGTGTTTTTAAATGAAACTCCAGCAATAAGTGCAGCAAAGAGAGTATACTAAATAGAACACAAACCCCATATACTTAAGTCAAGTTGCCAGCTCTACTTTTTGTAAATGCCATTTCAAAACCAGCTACACCTAATATTATAGAATTTGCTGTAACTTTCTGTGGGCTTCTCTTTATTGCTAAAGTAAACTGTGGTATTGTGGGTTTCCTAACCAGCACAGAACTTAAGGTGGTAAACACACAGTTGCAGTGATGAAAAGCTAAAAGGACTTGGATACACACCACATCAAGTACTCAGCATATTTTATCCTGTGCTGGTTTTAAGAGAAAGGTAATTTAGGAGAGACAGTGAGAAAAATATTGTGTCAGAGAATTCATTAGGCTTTCAACTGTACACCTACTCTGCCACATTATCAACCAAATCTCCACCAATCATATTTAATATGCTTAACATGAATATCAAGATAAATCAGATAAGATGTGTATCTATCATTATGATCTAGACATTAAGAGTATGTCTTGATCATATAAAAATTTAATTTTTAAAACATATTTGAACACTGTAGACCATTAAGAAATCAGCCTGTCATACTGCTGAACTAGCATTTAGTTGCCAGTTGTCACAGCTATAACTTTTTTTAATAAAAAAGAAAAATTTTGAGTATCAGAATATAACACTTTCTACTCACTGAAGATTCTTGCCATGAAATACCAGCTAATTTCCTAATGAAATGAGGAAGAAAGGGATGCCAACCCAATGGAATCAAAGCCCAGTGCAAGCATAGACCGTGCAAGCAATTCAGGCCTCCACCTGTACATACACCAGTCAAAATACATGGCTTTGATTTTCCTTCCACTACAGAAAAAGCTTTTTTCCATCATTCCCCTTTGTGCAAGTCTTGTTACCATTTCAGAAGTTACATGAAATATCTGATACATTCTGTATGTCAGCCATAAAGAGACACCTACTTCTGAACTGGCCTTGTGCTGGCTTGCTCTCCTTGTCTTCACTGAATGCAATGATCTGAAGGGCATAATTTTGGTCTGGAATGAGACCTTGAATAATTGCTTTGGTTGCAGTGTTTTGAAGAATTAATTGATTTGTTTTTCCACCTATAGGAGAAAAGAGAAAAATCCAACAAATACATTACTTTGTTTGCTTTTCTTCTAGCACAGTAAACATAATGATTCAAAAATACCTGAAGCTCTATCATGACCTGAGCATTCCCACTTTTTCCACTTTTGGGACTACTCATACAGCCAGGCCAGAGAACATCCCAGAAAAGAAACAAGATAAGCACTCAAACCAGTTTTCTTAAACAGAAACATTCTTAAGATCAGCATTTGTATCTGGGCCTCATGAAACAGCCATGGTGTCCAGCAGAATCATTAAAAAAAAAAACATTTCACAAAAATCTGTTAAGTGGTAACATAATACCTGCAGGCTTTCACTCTGTGATTGGTTGCCAGTTCTGGTCCTACTGTACCCACATCACCTCTGAATTATCACTTTGCCAACTTTCTTTAGACAAAGAAATTCTCATGTATAAATACAAATACTAAACATTTCTATGTCCATTTACTTATAGAGATTGCATGCCAATATATACAAAGCTATATTTTAGCTGTATGTTAAAACTGTATGTTTCCATATCTAAATTTAATTTTAAATGTACAGAAGTAGGACCTTTATAGCTTTATACACCCACTCTGTTGTCTATCTTTTCAATGTTTCATACAAAAAACTTTTAAAGATTGTTTGGATTTTTTTTATTTCTTTTTGAACTTTTCAGGAGAGCTCACTAAGAGATAAGGGACAAGGAGATCCACCTTAAAGGTTGACTGAATTAGAATTCCAGTGCTCTCCCTTGAACACTTCCTAGACTTCCTTACACCCCACTGGAACAACGGTAAGGACAGGTGGTCAGTGACAATTCCCAAAGACTACACGTGAAGCATAACTAGCATTGACCCACTTCTGCAACCTAAAGCATTTTCTGTGCCTGACCACACCCTACTGAAATCAATCTCTCTTCTGTTGATCAGCCAGTTCTTCATATCCAAAGCTCGGTCACAACTTCTTCATTGTGAAGGATAATACTAAACTCTGAAAAGCTTTTATGCCTTAGGAAGACAGTTCTTTCACCTTAAAAGAGAACATACAGACTTTTACCTGAACTTGGAGTGACAAGAAGTTTATATCCAGTGAACTGCCCTTTGGGGGCTTTCCAAGAGATCTGTACACTGTCAGGACTCACTACATTATATCTTAGTCTTGTTGGTGGGGACACTGAAAGTTTGGAAAGAAAACAACACTTTAAATTCAAATAAAGACTAATCAATTTTAAACAAAAATAAACACATCTAGGAAGAAGACAACACAATTTTAATGGTAAAGGATGCAAGTTATTTTAAATGTCACATACATCAGTTTATTAGTTTGTAAAATGACATCCCCAAGTAAACTACTTCCCTCAGACAGACCTTTTGTTTATCTCTTTACAAAACAAACTAAACAACCTAACAACAGAGGACAGAAAGACAAACAATGTTAGATGTTAAGACACTAGTTTAGCAGGCAAAGCTGGTAATAAAAATGCTCTTTGTTAATATATGGGAATTAAAATTGCTCTCTTGCTTACACTGAAAATGCATGACCTATACTCCTTGACCTCTCATAACTGTGGGCACTTCCCCACAATTAATGTCATCCAGGGCCAAATTTTCAAATCCTTGTGAGGAGAGAATAACCAAGAGAAAAGACAGGCATGCACAAGGCAAAGGGAACAGCAGCTGCCTAATTTGCAAATCTGGCTTAAGCAGCTGCAAACACTGCTTCAGTCTCATCAAGACTAGCAGGCATGCATAGGCAAGTCAAGACTTAGACAGGGGCAATCTGGATGGTAAGTAAAATTTGGCTTCTGTTTATATTGTGCCATCACCAAGGTTTCAAATTGAAGGTGAAATGAATAAAAGAATGAAATGATTGAACAAGAAGCCATATATCAGTGAAGCAACCCACACAAGAACAAATGGAAAAACTGCCCCATGTTGTTACCATAACATCAGCAACTTGGTATCTCTGCACATAAACTAGTTTTTCAGTTTTGCATCCCACTGCTCGGTCAAACTCCACTGATACTGGACCATACTCTGCAAAACCTTTCCACTCTGCTTTGGGACACACATCCCTTCTTCACTGCAGAACTGCAGCAGAGCAGTTGGCAGTGCAGCCTGGAGTATCCAAGGCTGTCAATAACGGGAAATCTTCACACATTTGAATAGAATTTGGTTTGCAGAGAACAAACTGATCTCTACAGGGAAAGGCAGCCAGGGAAGACACCCAGGGGCTGAACAACAGAAGAGCCAGAAAACCTTTGACACCTCCAACCTTACTCCTCCTCTTCCCATTGTCTCCACAGCCCCCTCAACAGTGGCCTTCATTTTCCAAACCTTTGGTGCCTTTGCCACTACATCCTTAAGGTTTCTGTTAGTAGGCCTAAGAAATCAGGAAAATTAATCTGAAGCAGGCAAGTGGCAATCTCTTTTCCCCAAGGCTAAGATTGTTCTTAATTGACTAGGCTTGTGCCTGCAGTCTGTTGGTCCTTTAGATATAATAAACCAACAGTCTCATGATATTTCTGAGATTTAAGGATTACAGCACATGGAGCATCTGAGTCAACAGGCAGAATGTGCTGGCCAACAATCTCTGACCTCTCCATTCGACCTGCTACAGCCAATGCAGCTCTGGCATCAGCAGCAGCCAAAGACCTGTCCTGAGCCAGTAACTTTTTCCTACATGCTACTTTTTCCAGCAGCCTGGGGGAAGAAAGAAGAAAAAAGGTAGGTTGTAGTTTTCTGAGATTTGGAGGTGTGTGCTTTTTCATGTCATCTACTATTAAATACATTTTAGATCTTAGAAGTAAGAATCTGGAGGTTTAATACAAGAGATATATTCCCTTGCATCCAAGCTCTCATTCCCTAAGTGGCAGTTTTATCAGACCAAGAGCAGGTTCTGCAGTTCTCTTCCTTGAAGGACTTTACACCAGGACAAAGAAAAGAGTACATAAGTACCAGGAACAGCTTCACAACACCTATGTATTCTCAAAGACCTCAGAGAACAAGCTCAAGAAGAGAGGCAAGGGGGCAGAAACAGCAAGGAGCACATGAACTCCACACACTCAAAGCTGCTCTAATTCACAGCACTGGGCTCAGTCCCAACCCATGCATTTCCTTAGTTGCTGGACACAATCTTGTCAGACCTCATCTTCAGTCTGCCTGTCACCTCCCTGAAGTTTAGAAAGAAAGAGGCTGCAAGCAAGATCATGCGCAGGAATCGCTGCAAATACAACATCAGTTATTTGAAAATTTGGCCCTTGTACAGCAAAATGTTTTGCTAGGCAGGTTTCTGCAAGAACATTCAGCGTGCTATAATTGTAAAAACATGACAGAGACTATGGCAAAAAGGTTTTAAAGCCAAGCAGACTGTAATTATGAATTACAGCATTTAATTCATTCTCAAGATTCATTGTGTCTTTGAGCTATACATAAATCACAATAAATTTGGGCTGAATGAACAAGAGTGACAAATCATAGAAGTTCACAAAAATACAATTCCTTTTGTTATTTTGCTTCAGGAATAGAAAATAAATTTTTAAATAATGGCTGTATGCAAGCGTGAAAATGTGGCAGATTTTACTGAGATTAAATTGTAAATTTGTATGAGGATTAAGAAGCAGAGCAGAGAGCAATGAAATAACATCAAGGACTGACAAAAAAACAACCCAATCAGGTCTTAGAATTTCAGAGTTCACTTTCTCTGCCATCTTCTTCCTTTCTTGTCATTTCTTTCCATTCTACTTCCAACTTGACAGTTTATGAAATCACCTTCTAACAAAGAAGCATAGTTCTGGCCTAACTGCTATTAGCCATCACCCAAACAGGTACATTATATGAGCCCCTAAAAACAATCACAGATCTTACAAGCAAAGAAGGACACAATCACCAGAAGGTTTTTTTGTATACTACAGAGTTACAATGTGAAAGACTAGAAAAGTTGTGCCAGATTAGTCTTTACATAACTGGTCAATTTTCATTGGGTACTTTTTGTATCAAAGGCAGCGGTGCAACAGAAGGGACATTCCCCCGCAGCAATAAACCACACAAAAGAAAATAATTATTCATTAGGCAGATAATGAACTGTCTTAGTTGTGCAAAGACTAACATTCTGGCATAGAAAAGTACATATAACTAAGGAAGTTAAAAATCTAGCACTCGAACAGACAACAAAATATTGATGGGAATTACTACGCATTCACCAACCTGAAGAGGATATCTTTATTTCTTTGGACCTTTATTGCCTGTGGAACAAAATCTCACTTCTTGCAGAAAGGGAAAAAAATTAATCCAAACTGAGTCAGTTAACTGATAAAAATCAGTAGCTAGATCTCTTTAAGTGGTTTTACAGGAATGCAAAAAGAGAATGGTTGTCAGCAACATTAGAGCAGTCACCCAAAAGAAAACTGACAAGTTCAAGGCTTTGGTTTATGCCACCAGGTAAATTAGCACTCCAAACACATAACTCTTACTTTCAACTCTTACTGAAAACAAAAAATACAATAAATTGCTTATGGACAATTCAGCAAGACATCCAACAGTCTAAGTTTGGATATTAACTAAATATTGTGGTTTTCAATTTACTGTTGTCATAATAATTGAACAAGTTAATATGTACTGCAATTACTTCACAATTACAGTAGTAACACATGAAAATCATTGCTACACAGAAAAGTTTCCATCTTTAAATACAGAAAAAATCTCAAAGCATGTTATTTAATGAAAAATTCTCAAGTGTTTTTATTGCCCAGTGCTATTTTCATGTACTATATAACATAAATAGAAAAAGCTGTTATTTATACATTATATTGAATGGGGAAGAAATAGCAGTGCTAAAAATAATTGTTGTTGAGTGAAAACCAAACAGCATTATGTGGTTTATAAGGCAGTAGGGGAAAAAACTGAGATAGAACCACATAGCTCCTCTGAAGGGATAATTTGTAGCTTCAGGCATGTTGGCTTCAGTCTCACAAACACATTCTCCTTTCCAAGAAGTCACATTACACACCTTTACTTGAGCATCTTTGCCAAAGGAAGGAAGCACAAGCTGGAACTAATGCCAGCTCTTCCTACACCTTGGCAGAGTGTACAGTTGATTAAAACCGACAAATAAACTGCATTAAATTGTAAATAGTTGGCCAGCTGCATGAAGAGCTTACTTCAAGAGATGGCAACCTTGAGAAAAGAAAGAATTTGAGAAACATCTTATTACTTTTAGTGTACCAAGAAATGTTTTTTTTGTGAACATGAAACAGATTTCATCTCACTGAATTCAATAGAATAACAGTCATGTTGGGCTAAGGCAATGATCCACTTAGCTTAATATCACACTGCTGACAGCATTCCATAGCTGATGCTTGCTGAAAGAGTCTAAGAACAAGGGAAGTATTGTTCTTTATTCATCAAGTACACCAACTCTAGCTTCTGCTAGTCTGATTACTGGGGAAAAAAAAAAAAAAAAACAACCCTCTCTGACCTTCATTTCATTGTATTGGTATTAAAGGGAGAAAACTTTCCAACTATAACTGACTGAATCAAAGTTGAAAAAAGGCAAATAGTAATAAAGTTTTCCAAGATCAAGGAATTTCACAAAACTTTCTGGAGGTAGATCTCAATCTCCAGTCCTGTTTTGCAAATCTTAACCATATGTATTAGGACTGAAATACAGAGAAAAGACTAACCATATGCTTTGCTTTATTGGCTCATTAAGTCACAAACATTCTGGACCTAATTTCTGACCAGAATGATGCACTGAACATTGGGAACATACATTTCTTGATTCACCTCACATCGCCAACATCGAATATGACTGCTTACACGTGTCCCTAAATTCAGGGAGAAGCCTGTAAAATGTTCACAGGTTCCCAGACACCCAAGATGGTGTGCTTCCCCAGCCCTCGAGTGCCACACAGACCAGACAACACTGCTGCTTGCATTATCAGGATTTTGAAAGCCTCACACTGCCAATAGTCTCCAAATGCGCTCATGAATAACACATTATACAAAACGCTTTAAAAGACCCCAGGATCCAATTCTACTCCCAGTTATGCCCATGCAATCTCATATCAAAGGGATTACAGAAATCTAAAGTTGACAGAAATGCCTTTCTTTAGAAATCATAAAAACTCATTGGTATTCTTCCTCCCTCCTTCCCCAAGCAATAGGATACATTTTCTCTAGCAGTCAAGCCACTATCAATACAATCCAACAAGTATGTGAGCCTAACAACCCCAGCAGTATCCTTTAATACCCACAAGGGAGATTTTCATTTTAAAAGCTGTAGAAGTAGTCCGTGACATTTAACAGATCTGTGCAATATGGAATGATGCAAGCACTACAACAGCTAGTGTTCCAAAAGAGAAAAAAATACATATTCCATAAAAGCTTCACATCATAGCTGATCCTTCAAACTTACTTGATTGTATAGAGGACAATAAGAACGATTTCTGATACATACTTTCATGTAAATAGCAGTAAAAACATGTTGTTTATAACTCATTTTGAGATACATGAATTTGCACAAATATTTATGCTATTTGTGATACTGGGTTCAAAGAGCATACATGAACATAGAATTCTACTCCCACCTGCTCCCCGAGCTCAGCAGCAAAATCGCTGCTTCTTCTCAGTATTATTGGATTCACATCCTACTAAGGAGGAAGCAACACTTGCATTTGGAAAAAAAGGTCTACTTCTGCACATCAGAGTGAAAAGCTCCATCCTCTTATTCATGACTTACCTTGGCCCTGGACATCACTGATGAAAAAAGCTGTGACAGCTAGAAAACCCAAGACAAAACAGTTCCTTATCTCGTGTCGACAAACCATCTTCTTCCCCTCAATACACACAGTATCAGCAGGTCTGAAAGCACATGGAACAAAAAGACTTACTAAACAGGCAAAGAGAAGGCATCCACTTTAATGAAAATTGTGGGGAAAATCTGGATTTGATTAAAACAAACAAAAAAACCCAAGCAAACAAACAAACAACAAGGAATTTACCACAGATATCAGTGGAGACATTTTCCTGGTAGCAGTTTTATGACTAAAGCACATTTTACCTGAAATGGACAAAGAACCCCACTTGGGCTACTCAACAGTTTTGAAAACTTGGCCCACGTAAAAAGAAAGTGTCTATTCTCTGCCAATCATACACAAGCATTGGAAATAAAGTATGCTATAGATAATAAAGTATAACATGCATTCCTATACAATCCAATTTTCTAAGAACCTTACCAAGATATCTGTGGCAAAGAACTCTGAAGCTTTTTTAAAAAGGCAGAACTTTGTTCTGAAGGAACTCACATCCTTTTTCCATTTTCCTTTTTCTACTTTATTCAGCTTATCCTGTGCTCTCTGTTGTACTATCTGCACCTACAGCAGGTAATATCACGGCCAAAACCATTGACACTAACTTAACCAGGTAGTCCCAGGTGAACTGGCTGTGTTAGAGGAAACAATTCTGGTGCTAAAGAGCAAGTTTCAGAGTGGTTAGTTTACCTGACCACAGAAGTTAACTTAAAAATAGTACCAACCTCAAGATACATCAACATGTGCCTAGCACAGTACTTAGAAAAATTTCTTTCATACAACTTTACTGCACCAGTTTTAGTCGTTTTCTGGGCCAATAAGATGTTTTTCTGTCCTCTCCTGTTAAAATTCTACAGGAGTAACAAATTAAGATAATTCATAGTAGATTTCTTGCTGTCAGCAAAGAGCATTCAAAGGCTTACTTGGGTAAATTTTGGTTTGTGTACTTCTGTTTTGCAGGTTTCTCCCATTTACCTCTTCTGCCATTTTATCAAATATTCCTTACATCCCATCACTGTATTAGCCTTCCATGTTTCCCTTGTCTTGAAGGCACATAGCAAGTGGTTCATCCACTATCTAATATAAAAAGCAGACTGAAGTACCCCAATCATTAGTAAACAGAGGAGGATAAGACCTACATCCCCTTCTCTCTGAGTATTTGCAACCTGCTATAGTTGCAACCAGGACTTGGTGGGCCTATTGTCTCAAATCACAGTCATGAATACTTGATACAACTCCAATGCTTGATAGGGGGATTAGGCTTTGTAAACTCCATCTCCACAGGAAGTTATCAAAGTTTTAACCAAATTATGAACAAATTTCACATTACTTAAACATATATTTTGAATCCATCTCTCAAGACCAAGATCCCAAATCAAAGGTGTGCACCAGGAACTTATATATTGCTACGCAGAGTTCTTCACCCCATCCTCCATACAGAATTCAGAAACCTGTGCAGAGTTTCCAGGTTTCCTACTACATGAACCAAAGTGTCAAACACCCAAGGATCACAGTCAGCAGACAGCTGCCAGTGACAGGCAACAGGACGAACCAAGAATATCTCAAAACAGGCTGAAATCCACCTCTTGTGTATCTCATGTTGGGTACTGATGCTTCTCCCCTCACTTAGGATCAAGTAAATACAGATTCTTCAAACAACAGCAAACTACTCATTCTCCCAGGCAGTTACCACTGATGATGTATAGATTGCCTCCCATAATAACCCAGACATTAAAATATTCATTCAGTGGTGGTTGAATTCCCCATCTGCTACATTTGATATAAATCTTCCTCCAAAGCAAGAGATATAAATACTAACGGACCCATAATTGTGCGTTAGAAACATTCTCTACAGCTGCCATTAGAGAAAAGCCAGAGAAATTAGATTTATTGGAATAGACACAACTGGCAATGGATCAGCTACACGCTGATCTGCAATGATCCGCATGTCAGGGTTCACCTAACCACGAAAGGAAACCCCCGTCTGCAGCCACCTTGTGGTTGACATCCTCTGAGACTTACAAAAAATACTCTATTCCTTCTGCTTTTTATGTATTTCATCTTTTAGTAAGTATGTGGTAAATGAGTTATCTGCCAGACTAGCGCTAGGAGCGGGTACCAAGCAAGCCAACAACCCTGCCATGAGGCGAGGTCCGCTCCCCGCAGCATCTCTCCCAGCCGTGTTCCAGGACACCTTCTCCCGAGGGAAGGACGCGCCCTCGGCAGCGCCCAGCGGGACAATCGCGGCTCCGCAGGGCCCCGGCTCGGCGCACCCAGCCCGGGGCAGGAGGCTGAGCCGCCCCCGCGCAGCCCAGGCGCGGTCCCGGGACGGGCAGGGCAGTCGGGGCTTTTCCCCTCTCTCCGTGTCTCGTTGCGGAGCGGCCGCGCTGCCCGGGAACACTCTCGTGTTCCTCGGGCCGATGTCCGGCCGGGCAGAGCCGGAGCAGACGAGCCCCAGCCCCGCAGAGGGACGCGGCGGGGGGACCGGGACCTCGCCTCTCCACAGCCCGGCCCCAGCCCGGCCAGGGCCCCGCGGCTCACAGGCTCCACTCCTGAGCCCCGACTCCTCTGCAGGGACTCCCCGCCACCAGCACCCCCCGTGTGAAAGCGGGTGCTCCCCGGGTTAAGGCAGGAACAGCGGGGAGCTCTGACTCCGCCGAGCTGAGGCAGGAATGGCCCCGGGAGAGCCAGGGGCTGCGGGCGGGGAGCGGGGACGCGCTCGCCATCCCGGGCAGCCCCGCCAAGAAAGCGCCGAGCGGGGCCGGGCGGAGCGACTGCCCCGGCACGGCGCGGCACCGAGCGGGCGAGGGAGGAGGCACCGCCGGCAGCCAGAGCCTCCGCCACACCAACAGCGGCAGTGATCGGGGTTTGGTTGCTATCAGCTATAAAACCCCCTCTGCAGGGGGTTTTCTAAAGGGATTTCCCCGTCCCAGCCTGAGCTCGCCACCTTCCACTCCCCCATCTCCTCCTCCCTCGCCCCATTCTCCCTCCGGGGCTCCGGTCCTGTCGCCGCGGAGGTGGCCGGGCAGGTGGATGGGAAGCGCTCCGGTCATGCCTCGCCCCTGTCCTGGAGGGGGAAGCGCAGCGCACACCGACCTGTGCGGGCATCAGCCGGGAGCGGCCGGCGGGCAGCGGCCGCTCCTTCTCACGGGGGGCTGCTGGTGCTGAGCCGGCTGCAGGAGAGCCGCTTCCCTCCCCGCTGGCTGCTCCGCATCTGATAAGGCGAAAGGGTAGAGAAAGGAGGCGGGCAATTATAGAGCAGAAGGTGGAAAGAAGGGGAGGGGGGAGGGAAGAGACATAAACGATGCCTGAGATCCCACCCTCCGCCCCCGAGCCCGACCCCCGCGGCGGGGCGCGCCCAGGTGCGCGGGAGGCAGGGCCGGGGAGCGCGGGCAGCGTTCCACGGGCAGGTGCTGGGCTTGCCAGCATCCCGGTCTGCTGGGTTTGCTATATGTTCACTCATTTGCCTCTCTCCAAAGTCCCTTAGTCACTTCGTTTAGTAGTGATTTAGAAGCTGCCTGCTCCGCAGTACGGCTTGGAATGCAAGTATTCCTCACGCCAGCTATTGAGATGTGTGGATTAGTGTGACTCATTGGGGAAATATTTACATAAAAGTGTTCCAACACTTTTCGGGCTTAGTGTAAACCTTGATTAAAAGTGTTGTAGTACATAATTACATTTTTTGCCATATGGACAGACACTGCAATGGTACCTGGAATTGTAGAATCTATATTCTGTATTTCCATAGAAATATGAGTTGCCCTGTGGTATATCCTACAGAATTCACAATTAAGGCTACTATTCTGTAAGCCCTGAAAATTTAAGAGGTGAATGAAAATATTCATTACAACATGCCTGGTCATCTGAATAAAATCACAAATGAAATCACTGAAGTATTGAAGTTAAGAATCAGTCATAGTGATACAGAGATGTGCATACTTTCTTAATGTAAATAGGAGCCCCTTCTAGGGAAGGAGAAGGCAGTGAGTCACAGGGAGATGACTAAGTGTAAAGCAGGACTTTCTGTTGCTGAGTAGGATTCCCAGTCCTGCAGATTCTTGTCCAAATTCATAGTGCATGGATGTCTTTCCATGTTAAACTGCAGAAGGGTTTGAGCTTTGAAGAAACCCTTTAAGTCCAGTTGTTTTCTATAGCAAAGGTTCAAAAGCATTCCTAGATCTAAAAAGCATCGACCAGATTCCTAGATGTTGTCACCTGCCGTTACTGTACTGCACTGCCAGCTGTGTGCTGCAGCCAACACACATACCAGTCAAGAAGAGTAGCTTGCGAGATAACAGCTCCTCTTAAGCAAGAAGATGTTCAGCTCATTGATGCTAAATATCATACAGTTTGTACCTCTTTTGGTCCCTAATTTATGTATTTAGCTAAACAGCAATACCCAGAAGAACAAGAAACAACCCATAGAATCATAGAATTATAGAATATGCTGAGTTGGAAGGGGCCCATCAGGATCATCAAGTCCATCTCCTGGCCCTGTGCAGGACTCTTCAAGTCTCATACCATGTGCCCAGGAGCATTGTCCAAATGCTTCTTCAACTTTGTCAGACTTGGTGCTGTGATGACTTCCCTGGGGTGCCTGTTCCAGTGCCCAAACACCCTCCTGTTAAAAAAACTTTTCCTGGCATCCAACTTACACCTCTCCTGACTCAACTTCAGGCCATTCCCTTGATTCCTGTCATGAGAGTGAAAACATCATTACTTGACCTTCCACGTATCCTCACAAGGAAGTTGTAACTGCAATGAGGTTTCCCCTCTGTCTCCTTTTCTCCAGACAGAACAAATCAAGTGACCTCAACTGCTCCTCATATGGCTTTGATGCCTTAAAGCATCAGCTTCCCCTCCAGACCCTTCACCACCCTCATGGCCCTCTTTTATTACTGTCTCATAGTTTAATACCTTTTTTGTACTGTGGTGACCAATACTGCCCCCAGAACTCGAGGTGGGGCCACCCCATTGCAGAACAGAGCAGGACAATCCCCTCCCTTGCCTGGCTGTGATGCTGGGCCTGATGTCCCCAGGACAATGTTGGCCCTGCTGGCTGACAGGGCACTGCCAAGTCAGGTTCAGCTTGCCATGGACCAGGACCCCCAGGTCCCTTTCCATGGCACTGCTCTCCAGCCTCTCATTCCCCAGTCTATACAAACAGCCAGGGCTGCCCCATCCCAGGTGCAGAATCCAGCACTTGCCCTTGTTAACCTTCATAGCTGCTGACTTCCCAGTCCTTAAATTTGTTGAGGTCTCTCTGCAGGGCCTCTCTGCCCTCAAGAGAATCTGCAGCTCCTCCCAGTTCAGTGTCTTCAGCAAACTTATTTAGTATTCCCTTGAGTCCTGCATGCAGGTCATTAATGAGGATGTTGAAGAGCACAGGCCCAAGGATGGCCCCACGGAACCTCACTAATTACAGGTCACCAGTCTTATGTCACCCCATTCACCATAGCTCTTTTTGCCTGACCTGTGAGCCAGTTGCCTGCCTACCACATAACTCAGTTATCCAGCTGTGTGCTGGACAACTCAGATTCTGTGAGAAACAGGATCAAAGCTTAGATGAAGTTCAAAAAGATTACATTTAGTGACTTCCCTTGATGGATCAGTCTATTTGCAGTGCCCCTGAGGACTCGGTAAATGTAGAGAGGTAAATCAACCCAATCCATGATTGCTTGCTGGCTCATGTATTTTGGGGTAGGACAAGGAACAGCCTACCAAGGGGAGAGTCTGCCTCCCTCTCGTTTTTTTCCTCCCTCCTCCCAGATTTGTAATGTAGTATACAAAGCCCATGAGCACCCTCCCGCGGCTGCAGCTAGTTGAAGTATTGTGATTCGAACAAGAAAGGTTTTGAGGATCCCGCTGATGTGTAAATAGAACTCTTTGTAGCCTTCAAATGTCTGTATACTTCAGTTTTTGTCTGTTTGCATCAGAATTAAAATTAATATTTTAAGATTATGCAAAGTGTGTGCTTTCAAGTGTAATTTGGTTGACTTTATAATCACTTTCTTTTCCTCATTTACAATTCTATTTTAACATCATTTGACCACTTTTAGAGCTGATGATGCTTATTACCTTTGAGTTTACTCAGCTTTCTCTGGAAGGCACAATAGATCTCTTTGCATTATTCCAAGAAAAAACTATTGTTCACAAGTTCAAGGTAAAAATTAAAAGGTAAGGTTCCTTGAAAGAGTTTGTATAATGTACACATCTGGAAATAGAGTAAGAGCACACAAAATGTACAAATGATTTACCAATGTTTCCTTCATGTCTTCCATTAAAAGCAAGCAAGCAAGCAAAAAATCTTTTAATTTTAAGAATTAATTTACTGATTGTGAATTTTCCCCATAAATTTACTTTCCACTATTTTGAATTTACCAAGTCTCAGTGATTTCAAAAGAATAACTATTTACAGCCACCACATTTTAAAAGTATTCACACCAGCAAGATACGGACCATCTTTTGTTTGGCTAGTGTAGATTCCACAAAATTTCTATAAATAGGATTACATGGCAATGATGTTGGAAATACAGCTGGAAACAATTCCATAAATCCTTCACAAGAACAGAATTAGTGTAGGCCCACGACCTCAGAGTGAGCTGGCTGAATATCTAACAGTATGATTAAACCAAGCAATGGAACACCAGCAGCAGTACTTGTGCAAACTGAACAGAAACCAAAAAATTGATGGTTTTGGTAGTTGTGAGGCAGAAATGCACTGTAATTATCAATCTTTTTTTTTTTTTCCATATTCCTGTTTTTTAGGATATATGTAGAATCTTTCTCTTTTTTCATATGCTAATGAATGCAATGTATACAATTTTTCACAAGATTTTAGAAACAAGAATATCAAGATTGGGGTATTTTTTCAAATGGGAAATGATCAAAACTAATCATATCTTGTATTCTTTTATTAAAATTATTCTTTTATTATTTTATTAAAATTATGTTTTTTAAAGTTAACTTTAACTCCTAAACTAAAACATGGTTTCCTTTCCTTTCTGTACAAGGAGATATACAATTTTAAATGCCCTTTCTTCACCAGCACCCAAAAGTTCAAGTCACATTCAAAGATCTTGACCATGGCACATCTATTTGAATGACTCAAAGTAGGCCTAACAGCAATTTGTAGATTTTTCTTTTTTTTGCTATTCAAAGAACTCCATAACACAGAGACAGAGATAATACTTGAAGTATAACTGACTTTTGCTTTACATTTTGTTAAATATAGAGGAACATACAGCACTCTTTGAAAAGTGGTGTGCCAAGATCAGTCTGTCAACACTTGCAGTGATTAGGTGATCTATGAAGTAAGTCATGCACTGTGAGAGTAGAGAACGATTTAGGACTGTATCCTAACCAAATTAAAATAGAGAAAAAATATTTTAATTGTGATGCACCTTCTCTAACATATTAGCCATGCATGGTTACTTTTTAATTTTTCTCTTCATTAGTTAAGACAATTATTTTTTTATATGAATGTACAGTGAAATTACTTTTGTAAAGGGTAGCTATCTTTTGTGAAGTATTTTTTTCTAGTGGTTTTCTTTGTGCTATAACTATTTCTCTGATATCAAGCCCACAAATGTGGCTTTTTATATCTCTGTTTTCAGGCAGGAGCTGTCAAAGTAGCCCAGCTTTGCTTCATTATTTGTTGACATGTCTGATGAGTCATTTTCATTTCCTTGATACTTTTTTTCCTTGATACTTTCAATGCTGTCAGCACTTTAGTGAGCTTCTAGGTCTATTCATCTGAAGCTTATTACACATAATGAGATAAGTAAAAGGAATGCTGAAGAAACCAGATTGATGCCATGGCCATCGAAGTGTGAAAGTTTATGTTTAGAGTTGGTCCTGCTCCTCTAAACATGCAGGAAGGAGAGCAAAACTGGGCAAAAGGACCATAGAGAAATTGAAAAAAACACCAAATATCATTCAATCATGTGTTTTTCTGTTCTCAGTATGAAGAAGAATGACAAGGTTAGTGTTTTGTAAAGTTGGCTTTCTCTTCTACAGTCAAATTAGAACTCTTTAGATTTCGGAGGTGAGGTTATCTACCATGTGTTTACACTTCCACATCTCAGCTCGTTTCTGAGCCTTTCTCTGGCCAGGTCTGAGAAATAAATACAGCTATATGGGCCTGGCAACATGGTCAGGAGTTACTTTCATCCTTCTGAGCCTCTGACAAGGGCAGCTTGTCCAGTTCCATTTAGGGAGGGAGCTCAGCCACTTATTAAAGTCTGTGAGCAGCAGGGAGATTGAGTTCAGCTTGCTGAGATACTGAAGGTGCAAATTCCTGCACCCACAGCTTCCTCATAGCTGCAGTGAAAGGGCAGAGCTTCAGACAAGTGATGTTATCCTCTCTGATGTGCTCACAGGCCAGGAGCCCATCTTACCTCACTGAACAGGGAGGGCTCATGAGTGCTCTTTCTCCCTCAGACAGCAACAAGAAGGGGTTTCCTCATGTGTTGCTGGCAATGTTCTGGACTCAGCAGCATTATACAGAATCAGAGAGTCTTTGGAAGGCCTCTCTGGAGAGCAGAAAGTCCAACTCTGCCCTGTTAAAGGAGGGTCACCTAGAGTGGATTCCCAGGGCCATGTCAAGTTAGTTAAGAGAATCTCCAAGAATGGAGGCTCCACATCCTCCCTGGGTGACCTACTCCAGTGTTTGACCATCTTCACAATGCAGGGAAGAAACGGACCACGACACAAATGTTTTCTTGTGTTCAGATGGAATCAGCTTAGTGCCTGCCACTCGAGGGCCTTTTCTGCAAAATCAATCAGCCACCAGTGTGTACTGGTGTCTGAGGTTATTCCTCCTGAAGGGCAGGGGCTTGCACATCCTTTTGCTGCACTCAAAAATGTTCCTGTTTTGCATTTCTCCAGCCTGGTGAGAGTGCTGTAAATGGTAGCAGAACCATCTTATAGTTCAGAGTCCTTCCAGCATTTTTGCTATCTGTGAACTTGTTGAAGGTGCACTTTCCACCATTGAAGACTTAAAGCAGTATTGGCTCTGGTATCAACCCCTGAGGTAAATCTCTGGTGCTCATGCTCTTAATGAGAACCTCTTGAGCCCTGAAATTCAGCCAATTTTCAATTTATCTCACTGTCCACTTATCTAGTCCGTGCCTCAGCAATGTGTCTATAAGGAAGTTATGGGAGAAAGCATTATTAAAGTTAAGATAAATACATTGCAGTCCTAGTGTGAGCACTGCTCCCATTTGCTCCCGAGGCACATGCTGGGACTTCAACCCTCCTGAGAGAGCACTGCCTCTGGTGGGTAGTCCTGGGACACTGCCAGCATGGAGGAAGGGTGCCCTGAGTAAAGAGGAACAACCAGACTTTGTGAAACTGGGTCTACCAGCAGCTGGAAATGGGTAGGTACAAATACATTAGCCTGGCAAAAAGTTTCACTGGATTAAGCTGCAGTGTGGATGAATTTGCAACCTTCTAATGGTCCAACTTAACACTGTGAGGGAAGGATTCCCCCATGTTTTACTGAATAAGCATAAAAGTTACAGATTCTGGCTGTCTGTGCAAGAAATAATTTTCTTTGGAATGAAATCCTGGCTGGAATGAATATTTAAACAGTAAGAGCTGGAAGCAATACTGTGGTGGTCTCTGTAATAAATACCATAAGTAATGAATGCAAGGGATCTATGGAACAAGAAAGAATTCCTTTCCAAATAGCACATATCTTAAGCTATTTCCTAAAAGCAGCAGGGCTTTTAGTCTTTCTCCTACTGAGCTTCTGCATTGAATTCTTACACTGAACACCCTTGAACAGTGTAATTATGCACCTCTGGTCTGCCTCACTCAAGTACTTTTCTAGTACATGTTTGACATGAGGAACAAGATTTATTAAACGCTGTCAACATGATGATCTGGTTTTGCATCTTGTAGATTGCTGAAAAACTGAATTTTCAGTTTTTCTAATTTGTAATTTTAAGAAAAGCATCTGTTCATTAGAGTCTAAAAATAATTCTAGTTGTCTCTAGACAACTGTGTGTCTAGAATGATATCACATAGCATTTTTATGCCATAAACACACAAACCAAACTTGCCTTTAGGATAGTACTTTATATTTCTCAAAAATTTTATTCATGAAACTGTTTCATTTGTTCAATTTTTAACAGCCTAGTTCTCTTTGCTGCTTATGTTTTAAGGGGTTTGAAGTAGATGATTAGATTCAGTGGGTACTTTGTTCTTCTACTCATTTTTAACCACTACAGTTGGAATTTTCAGGAATAGACTTAGTTTTCCAATATTTTTTTAAGAATACTTAAACATATAAAGTTATGTTTCCATGAATAAAATACTGAATTGACCTTAGCAGAAACTTTCTGAAAGAGAAATGGTCCTGAGATTTGTCTTTGCCGAAGAAAAAGAAAAAAAAAATTTTTTGGTAAAAAATTGTAGCGCATATTTTAGAGTAATTTTATACAAAATATGAACAGAAAAAAACAAAAGAAATATTAATATTTTTATTTGCTGCAAACAGCTCAATAAAATCCCCCCTACTCAAATACTCACTGAAAAAATTCAGTATGTTTTCCATATTTATATTTCAGGATTACTTTATTTTATGTTTTGTTTTATTTTATTTGCGTTTTATTTTTCCAATAAATACTGATACTAAAAATCAGTATACTGGAAATCTCACTTTATGAGGTATGAGAAGAATTTACAGCAGTTAGAAATATTTTTCCTTTTTTAGCTGTGAAGCAATAACAGAGGGGGGCAGTCTTGGATAAACATCTCTTCTGTATATTCACAAACCTCTATCTTTTGTGCTTCAAAAGATCCAAATTCAAGTACTGTGTCCGTTAAAACACAACTCTTTGATCTACATTATAAGAGTCAAGAAATTATCAGCTGTACAGACCTGGATTACACCCTTTCTGTGCAAAAAAGTTCCACTCAGCAAGCCAAAGGCAACCCATTGAAGTTCCTCCGTGGAGGAAAAGCTGCTGCCGTGGGATGGACTGCAGTGCTGCTCAGGGTGATGGCTGAGTCAGACTGTGGTACCTGCACTACAAGAGTCCCTGTGGTCTTTGATCTCCCCCTGAGACTGAGATGGTCATTTGGTTTGCCAAGAATTGCTGTGGTAAAAGGAGAGGCTGTTTTGTTTCTGCTCTGCATCTCTCGCAGAATTAGCTCTGTGTTGTGTGTGCACCCAGGAAGTGCATACACTTCCCACTGAATGTGATTAAGCACCTAAAATATAAAGTAAAAAATAACAGGAAATTACACAGGAGGAAAGCAAGTGTGTACTCTAGCCTTAAACAAAGAGCCAGCAGAAAGTGTGCTCCAAAGTGATCTGATGATTTAAAGAATTATAGGGTATTGTGACAAAGAATGAGAAAGCAGAAAAAAGGAGAGGCAATAGTCTACAATTGAAAAAAGCTGATAACATCTCAGAAGCTTTTGGGTTTGCCTTTTTTTTTTTTTCACTCACTCTCAACACTTAGAGACTGTACTTTATGCTGTTGTAAAAACTTTTTGCAATATCTAGTTTTTGCCCTGAACATCACCTCAATCCATGTTCTCCATGAAAATAGGTAAAAGTGTTTGACAACACTCCACTCATGACTCCACATAATTTTCTAGGATTTGTTTGTTAAACTGTAGTGACTGACTTGTCATCTCAGGCTTCTTGACCAAGTACCACAATCCCCATATCATCACTTTTTGCTATTTCCTTTTCATTATCACTTTTTGGACCCTATTGTAATCTTTAATTTATTGGTAGCATCTTTCATAAATCATAGTTTAAATGTTCTTGTAATATTGGCACTGGTCACAGTAATGTTCTTTGTCTTACAGTGCACAGAAAAAAAGTTTATCTGTGGCCTGTTTAACACAGTGTTTGAGGTCAGACAGGTTACAAAAAATAATAAAAATAATGTCTTGTTTCTTATACAGTGTTTCTTGCAGCATAATCTTCAGAGATAATGCTGGGTTAGTAGATATTCTTCGTTGTCTTACGCAATCAAAATCTCTGTCCTGAGGTTTGCAGTCTTGGAAGAACAGTCAAAACACCTACTTTAGGCCACTGAGCATTTCACAATGTTGTTTTTTGTAATAATAAAAATAGTAGTTAATCATAAATCTATTGTTATTGTTATTGTCCAGCACATGGAAAGGAGTTAGTGCTGTTTGAGCCATCAGTATATTTGTCCCTTCAAACAGCAAGGCTTAATCGGACAAAATAGTCCTTAAAATCTGAAAACTCTGAATGCTTTTGCACTGGAAGCAAGTTTCTAATAACAGACTCTGTGTTCACATTGCTTTTGCTGTCTTGCTGGAGCTAATATTAGCCTGTGTAAGAGACTGAATACACAGGCAATTAGACAGCAGTTCAACTACATCAAGATGCACCACAATCCTATTTCATCCTGATCAATTATTTTTTCCTAAACGCAGCTGAAGGAATAACTGGCCTTCCTGTCTCCCATGTAGCAGAGGTCACTCTCCAAAGGGGAATCAGACTGATATTTGACTGATATTAACCTTTGGAGGACTCCCCCTCTTGTCTTCCCTGTGATCTGTCATTGTTAAGGCTGCCAGCCTGGAAAGTCTGGGAAGCTGAATGGGAGAATGTAGGTTTGGACAATGAGATTTCCTCAGTAAAATAATTCTGCACTGGACCTAAAATATGCAAACTGTAGGAGTCTATAACAGGGATTTGAATCTGTGAACTGATAAAAGCAGCTTCGTTGGGATTTGACTGTGTTCCATTACAGTGAAGAGCAAAACTCACTGGAAAGGGGAGGATAGGAACAGCTTATTTCAAAGTGTGCAATAAGCACCTTTGAAATTCTGTAATATTCAGGCTCAGCTCACACCCAGAAGCTCTCCTTGAGTAAGTCTCCACTAGTGCTGCAGAATCATCCAGAGATCTGTCCATTAACTGCTTCTGTGCTGTATCAAAGAAAAGAATGGGCAGTAATGAGGCATTTTTTTTACTTACATCAACTGTGAGTGCATAAAGATTTCCTAAAATCATGTTTCTGCCCTTCTGTATGGTGTGAACTTCATTTTCTTTGCATTGTATCTGCTGATATTTTTAAAAACTTAGGTGTTTATTTCCTGTAAGCTAATGAAAAAAGAAATAAATGGAAAGAAGTGAAGAAAAGCTTTGTTTCTCCAGTGTAGTACATTCTTACTATGTTTTTTTTTTTGTTAAAAAATCCACCTATGGCAATTTGCCAAGTCCAAAAAGTACAATCATATGACAAGTTCAGATTGCTATGTATATTTTGTTAATATTCAAAACTTTTTGTCATAAAATTTATAGCATGTAAAGTTTCCTCACAGAGGAGCACAATAAGAATGCAATGCTGTGGCTTGTTTCTGGGTTCATAGGATTAGGTGAGAGCTTAGTGTGCAACACTGAAAGTGGCCCATTAAAACAAGGGCCTGGATGACACCCAGTGCTTTAGTGACGCTGAATTTCAGTGGAGCAGGTTGTCTTTACTGGCACAAGGAACATCCAGTCTCCTTTTTGATGGCCCTTTTTAATTTTTTTAGATGTTGGTTTAGAGAATCATCATAGTCAAATCTGTGCTTCTCATGTTGAGTAGCATTTATTGTTAAACCAAGGCTGCATTTGGTGGTCAAGTCCAGAACAAATTTAAAAAATAACTTCCCCTAAATATGAGCTTTATCTTTCTGCTGTCAAAATCAGCCTGCCAATAAGGAGTCAGACTGTGATTTTTCTACTAATCTTATAGTCAGGCAACATTTTTGTCCACTTAATGGAATTATTTCTAATTTTCCAGTAGGTAAATAAAACAGAAGGTCACCATAAATATTTATAATCAGTATTGTTATTTGCCTAACCGCATTCTTGAAGAATTTTCAACACTATTTCTTAAACAGCATTAATTTTCTTCTCTTGTTTAGTGAGTGTGTAAGATTTATAGGGCTTTCAGTGTGTGATTAGTGTCAGTAACAAAATCAGAATTATTAATGGAGGAAAAATTAAACATCTAAACTCTTCCTAATTCTCCATCTTTTTGGAAGAATGAAACCCACATTTTACAGTTCTCATAGTCCAAAAGATGTTAACCTGTCATATTTACTTACAAATTCACATTTACGTTATTGTACTGAAAATATGTATTGAAAACACTGTGCAATCCATTCAATAGTCATTATTTGGGTAAGAAGTTATTCCTTTGGAAAGCCTGTGGATTCCCAATGCTTGCTTTTAGCGATAGGCAGGAATGTGCTGGGCAAATCCTGCACAGCAGACGCTGCTGAGAGTGTTTTGTGCCCGGCCCAGCCCCTCACAGACCGCAGAGGTTTTTGTGGACTTGCCCTGGTGAGCGTGGGCGGCTCTGGGTGGGCGAGGGAAGCTCGGCCTGCACAGCCTCCCTCGCACTGCAGCAGAGGCTGTGAGCGGGGCCTGGGCCTGGGCCTGGGCCTGGGCCTGGGCCTGGGCCTGGGCCTGGCCTGGCCCGGGCCAACCCTCAGCCAGCTCAGCCAGGGGCCTGGCACTGGGGCTGGCTGCAGACACAGCCTCTCACAGCCAGGACAGCCCGGCAGGAAGAGGAGCTGGGACAGGAGCTGGAAGACGACCATGGAGCTGAGGAGGTCGTAGGTTGGCCACACATGACGGGTACTTGGCACGCTGCTGACAAGAGTCTGCCGAAACTGAAATACCAAGTTGCAAATAACACATTTATGGCTGCAGAAGATTCAAAATGCATAAAGGGAAATGTTTTTCCACAGCCATGGAGCCTATGGGGTGCAGTCAATGTGGGGCAATGCTGTCTTAGGGGTGTGGGCCTTGTTTGCTCACTGAACAGCCATCCTGCAGGCTGCACACTGGCCAAGGCTTTAAGAGCCTGAGCTTCAGCTCCACTCCTCTGCAGGCTTCCTTGGTGGGCTTAGATATCCAGGACATGGATTTTACATTGTGTGTACTGGATCTAGGAGCTCATGTGGTAATACTTGGAAAGTGGTGGATGTGGGAGTAGGGGACTCTGAGGATGTCCTGTAAAACCATGAACATGAACACGATGAAGAGGTGTAAGCCAGCTAGTAATGCAACATGTTAGGGAACTAGTGGTGAAATCTTCAGTCCCAATAGTCTTCTAAACACCCGTGCGAGTTAACAGAGGTTTTTAATTGATTTTTTTAAATGTCAGCATCTAAGTTCTCTATAAATTTCACTTTGATTTCCTCACTTGTGTTTGGATGCTGCCTGTGCCCCCTTCTGCTGCAGGGGTGAGCAGAAACTCCCCTTGTAGCAAAGGCTGATATGTCAAACACTGAGATGTGTCTGACTGTTGTGCAAGAGACATAGCAGAGAGAGCCATCACTGATGTTTAGTGGTACATAAATACCTCAAGGCTCCCAAGAGCTACAATACCTGTCATATTGTAAGCAGTGCAATGAAACTCAGGTTTATGTGGAAACACTCAGCTGCTGCTGCATCTGTTCTCATCTGCTGGGTCTGCAGTAGCTGCTACTCCTTGTTATGATCCCATTTCTTGATTAACGGGAGCAGTTGCTGTCTTGCTGTGACTCCTTGGGTGGAATTAGCACTCTTCAGGACAACTTAAAACCAGTAACACCCAAAAAGCAGCAGAAACTGTTGAAACACACAGGAAGTAATTATACATGATCATTTATATACACATATTACAGCTCAGCTGACAAATGGCTCCAGACTGGCAATAGACAATTCAGAAGCAAAGGGATTTTTGGGTGAGAGGCCACTTTGTATCTTGACTAAAAGCATGAGGAAAAGAAAAAAGAGACACATTTCTTGAGACATTTAATAACAGCGCATCATCACAGTCAGGTCTGCATGATACAAGTGTGCAGCAGCTTTTCTGAGAATTGGCTGGATAGCCAGGATGTTCTTTTCCATCAACAGTGCTAATTGAATATACAGCTGGGTAACTCCAAAAAAATTACCAGCAGTGAGACAATTGAATTAGCAGATGTTAAGTGGTGATTATTAGGGATGTCATTCAGTTGTTCACACATAGGTGTCTAACGCATTTTCAAGTATCCTACAATATTTAAGATGTCCTCTGGGACTTAATCTCTAGATGCGATTTTCAGGGCTCACAAACTGCCCTGAAGCTGCTCTCTGCTACAGAAGAATGTCTCTAATATCCTAAAAGTATCTTCAGTGGCACTTGACATTTATGTGTATGCAACTGAACCAAGCCCCTCGTTTCTCAGCTCCGATTCCAATTAGGTAAGTAGAAGTAGATGCCATCACCCTGCTGTGATGTTTTTTCAGACTATCTGCAGTGCTGGGAAAAGAGCACTGCATTAACCCATGTGCCAAAGGTCATCTTTGCAATCACAAGCCCATTGTTAGGAGTTAATCATGATAACTACTAGAAAAGGGTATCATCAAAGAGCCTTTAAAATGTGGACAATTTGATCCTAATCATGAAGTTTTTATTCCTGTATTACATGACTTCCTGGAGCTCTGCAAATTAAGACAGCATTGTCTGTTTTTTGAGAAAGAAGCAGTAATCAGCAAGACTTAAGGTAAATGTTTTTTGTGCCTTCATCTTCCAAATTAAAATTTCTGAACCAGAAGAGATTTTTTCTTTCTCTAACTATAAGAGATAAGGTCCAGGGGATTTATATTTAAATGGAATGCTGAATACTCTAAGGAATGTGAATCAGTAACACCCAGAAAATGATATCTTAGGAGAATAACAATGATACAATCATGTACAGTGGGAAATGAAACAAAATGTAACCCACAATAGCACACATTTTATCAGGAAAATCAAACATTAAGAGGGTAACTCAGCACTCTTTTGTAAATGCATCTTTTAAGCATTTAATAGACGATTTGCCTGATGGAGTGTAATAGAAAATGAAATACTGAATATTTTAATATTCAGCAGGATCTTGTTTATTCTGGCAAAACAAACAAAACACACACACTTCCCAGCTGCAGTAACAAACAAAGGGTTTGTAACATTATCTTCAGAAAGCAGTTGAGCTGAAAATGCTTATAAAACAAAACAGACATTGGGAAAATGTAACATTAAGATCTTAAATACTTTCATGTTTCCTCCTTTCCAAGTTAAGCCATAAAAGTTAGTACATTCCATCCAGAAATTTTTTATGAGTTTTAAGAAAACTTGTCATGGTTCTAGAAATATTTTGCATGCAAAGCAAGGCTGTTAGGGCACTTTGAGAAATTAAATGGGTTCCTGATCCTGCACACTACTTAGCACTTCTGAGTGTAATCACTTAATATTTCCCAAGCTTTGCTCAACATTATGCTTAATTAAACTTTTGCTAATAAACCTGAAGCACTCAGTTTAGCCCCATTGCTGGACTCCATTGACAAAACAGTTTTTCTGTCAAGCCTGCATGTGTACTTTTTGTTGGTTGATGCATGCAGTGTTTGCATTCTACTTCATAAATAGAAGTTATGAAAAAAAAATGTCTAAATTACTTCATAATGTAAATGGAATTTATCTTGTTAAAGGATATGTTTTGTTTGGGTAGCTTGCTATAGTTGAAAGGGAGATATTTCCCAAACAAACATATCTTTACTATATTCTTATGTACTGCATTTTTTGATTGAATATTCATAAAGCAAAAGCATTAGTTACAACTTTGTTATTAATGAAAAAGCAGGCTTAAGAACATAAATTGTAAATTTAGCCATAAAAGTACAACATTTTTTCTCTCTGTGATATTTTTAAGAAACTTTAGAGGACATTGTGGGTCTGTCTCATCCCTGGCAGTGCCCAAGGCTGGGTTGGATGGGGCTCTGAGCAGCCTGGTCTAGTGGAAGGTGTCCCTGCCCATTCCCTGTAGGGGAATGGAACTAGATGATCTTTAAGGTCTCCTTCAACCCAAATAATTCTATAATTCTATGACAGAAACATTCCATACTACACCCCTTCACTGCACCTGTCTGATGGATTCTCTTCTGCAGTCTACACTCATTTTGCTTATACTTCAAAATTATGAACAAGAATTTTAAAACAAGCTAACATGTCTTTGTTTTTCTTCTTTTTTTTTAATAATTATTTGAACACACAATGTATTTTCCAGGTATGATCTACTAATAGGCATCATATTGTGGGTTTTGCTTGGGTTTTTATGAAATTTTCATGAAATTTTGCCTGAGGAGGTTTGCCCTGAGAAGGGCAGGTGAGAACAAGCATTCCCTGAGTCAGCCTTGAGTACAAACTGAAATGTATTTCTGTTCATCACACGTCCCACTGCAAACATAAGGAGGGAAAATGCAGCACTTCTTTATCAGACAGACAGAACCATACGCAACTTTTTAAAGAGTAGATTTGGTGTCATTTTATACCTAAAATGAATTTTATTCCATCATTTTTGGTAGCTTTTTCTTACTTTGGTCTCTTGCCTCAAGGCTTTTTTTATACATGAGCTAACATTGGATTGCAAAGCAGCGGCCAATTCACCTGTTTTTCTGAAATATTAGGCTTGCTAAATAAGCACTGCTATTTTATGGAGCTAGTGATGGGCATCACGGTAAAGATGCATTCAAAAACATACTAGTAAAAATACAAAGAAAGCAAGACCACCAAGATCTCCCAGAAATTATTTTTTGACCTGGAAGAATAACGTAGGACCAATGTCAGCTATGCAGCAAAATAAGTAGAATAGGAAAGAAAATTAAATATATCCACATATCACTGGTAAAGGCAAAACAGTCTGGTAGGTGTGGGCTGTCCTTTTGACCAGTGTTCCCCAGCCTGGTCTGTCTGGGTGCATGCAGCAGCAACAGGAGCAATGGGAGCATTTCCCTGGAGAGGAGGAGTTCAGCTGCTGAGGCATGATGGAAATGACTATTTGAAGTGGTCAGAGTACCACTAGTGGTCTATGTACCGTAATCTAGGGAGCAGTTTGTGGATGTGGATGTGTCTATGTAGAAGCACCTTAGGAACAGAATCAAGAGGTTGCACATAAAAAGAGAGTTTTCCTCTGTAAATCACCTGCAAATTCTGGAAAGAAATGATGATTACTATTTGACAAGGCCATAAAAAAGCCAGCAGAAGACTGCTGTACTCTAAGTTCGAGGAGAGTTATGGTGACACAGGATGGGAAACCTATGGGTATATGGCAGCATCTTTGTAGAAGAGACATTACAATTTGTGCTACCTAAATTTCAGTGTCTGCTTCAAACCCCTGCTCTTAAACTTAAGTGCTGCATTTTAAGTGTGTGCTTATAAAACCTGAGTTTCAACAGTACTGGAAATTCACAGCTCCCATGGCCAATATGAGAGGGGATACCTAACTGCAAAACAACAGCCATTTTCCTAGGGGACATTCAGTTTGACACTTACAGCTACTCCCTTCTGATTATTTCAGAATTTTCCTGAGGAACTGCAAGTACAAAAATTAGGCAGCTATACATGAAACACTGCCTTTATAGTATAAATTAATTGTATCATTGATTCCTGTGACATCCTTTGACATTCTTAAATTGTCTCTTGCATTAGTGGCTCCTTTTAAAAATTAACCTATAAATATTTATTTATGTACAAGTTTGTAGAGAAATCTAATGGTTTAAAATCACTCAGCCTCTCTGGAACATTAATGATATTTTTATCTGCACTGTGACTATACGAATGGAATTACTGAATTAGCAAGTACTATTTATGTAACACATATAAGTGAAAAATATAAGCCACATCACTCACCAGATAATGATATTTTAAAAGAGTGATCTGTGAAAATCTTTAATGACAATTTTATTGTAAAAGGTTAGAAGTTCTCTCACTTCATTTGAAGAGTGGTATGGTCTAACTGTACTTATGTATGTGACATACACATGCTTTTTCACTTACACAAGGGGTCTAGTTCCAACTAGACACTGGAAAGAAAATAGTCATAATTGCAACAATTGATTTCTCAGTCTGTCTTTCATTAGACAAACACTTTTTAGACAAAAACATATTGTTTCAGTTTCTCCTATCTCTAAAATTAGAATAATACTTACCTAAAAAAAATTAACATTAAAAATTACTATTTAATTGCCAGAATTGTCTGAAATTATTAAAGCACTACCCTATAATTTGATAAGAAAAAGGAAACCTCCATGCATTATAGCTGTCAGCACAGAAGAAGAAAGGAGTCATTTGCTGCTTATTCCTAATCCTCAGACTATTCTCATTTGTTTATGTCTATGTTAGTACATTAAGTCAGTATAGAGACTGTCTCTGGTCTAAAGGCCAAGAGGCACTAAATTCTGATCTCATGTTATTCTTTGAACTGCACTGGGGCAAATTTCTCAGAGATCAAGACCATGCTAAGATGAAGCCCATTAAACCAATAATTCTGGGACAGCATTTGACACATCCCTAGCACTCTAGTCATTAATGAGGGTATGAGCAGAAAATGAAGAAAAAGCTTTAAAAATCACTTTGAAACCACTCCTACTGCATGACCTTTTCATTCCAAACCTCTTTCTGAATGGAATCTCACAGAAGAAGGTACAGCAGGCCACACCCACTCGTATTTCAGATGCTGCTATGACATGTCTTTTTAATTCTGAAAGTTTTATTTTCAGCTTCTACACAGACCAAAAATGCTGACAATTCAGTTCTGACACACCTGAAGTGGATTATTGCATCACTGTGGGAATGAAATGCCTTCCATAGGACTAATTGTGGAACCAGCTGTGTTCAATACAATACACATGGTATTTGATCTTGAAAAAGATAATGAAAATAATGAATCTTGTAGGAAATATAGCAGGGGGAAATATGATAAATATTGCACTGATTTAATGCTCCAATTAGCTTAACTGCTACTTGAATTGAATTAAATATTACATTGCTTGAAGATGTCCATAAATTATTTGCAAATGTACACGTACAGAGGAATGGCACTAATTTGAGTGATTAAGGCTTAAAGATTTATTACATGATCTTGCAAGATCGACAGTAATCAAAAATGAGATTACAGAAGAGAGTAAGTTTTACAAAAATGCCTGTCTTTTTAATGAAGCTATTACTGCTGATGCCAGGGTTTCTGTTTTTTTTTAATTTCTGGTTTCTTGCTTCATTCTACACTGTGATATTCATGCATCTCTTGAAAGGCCTCACTTCCATGAATAATCTTACATTTCCCCTGGCACTTTGCAGGAAGCAAGGTGCTCTGTTATATTTGAAATTCTGTGCCCTCTGAAGTGTGTGAGAGTTTGACACTGACTCCTGTGGGATGTCTCGGAGCATATGCAGCACTGTGTGCAGATAAATTGTAATTTAATTGAAAGTATACATTTCATAGCTTAATTGTTTACTTTTCATCCTTTTTTTCCAAAATACAAAATTTCATTGCAGACACGATTTGAATATCTTTGTCACGTTGAAGAAAGAAAGAATTAATTAAATCCTGGGTTGTCAGTCAAGTTGAGAACACAATATGGAAATCCCTGTTAAACAGAAGGCAAGTAGCTGTGCTCAAATTGTGATAGAGACTAATGTATCTTGTGAATCAAGATGCCATCTCCAATCTGTAACATAATGAAATGCACAGATTTCTCCCTGCCCCCATTGCCACTCTTTTTGCTCCAGTCTGAAGTGCACTCTGTAATGCATTATTAAGCCAAATTCTGACCCAGTTTCTTAATTATCTGTAAGCTACAGAGAACTTCTAGCAGAATATTAACTAAGGCGAGAGATATAATACAGACAAACTCATGATGGCATTAGAGAGAATCATTAGCATTTTGCTAAGAAAATCCTTCAATTGTAATATTTAACTTAGCCTAGCATGCAGAATTTATAGTATAAAGGGGCTAAGCCACCAAAACAACCCAGGAGGAAAAAAGAAAAGAAAAAAAGAGATTTTTTTTTTTAAACAGAAATTAAATAGAAATATTTGGAGAAGCATTCACAAACTCAAAATACTTATAGAATACTGAAACATTTCTGGAACAAGAAGATTGTTTCCAATTGATCTGAGTGGATGCCACAGATGGTTATTACAGTCTAATATAACATTATGTGCTCAGCTATTTATTTTAGATGACCTGTAAAATGTAACCTGCTATGGCTTATACATCTGTACCAAAATTCTGGGGAGTACAATCGGGATTAAGAACTGCCGCAGCAGACCACAGTTTGAACAAATCCTCCAAACACTCTTGTGCCTGGTTAGCATTGGGAAAGCAGCTGCAGTTTTCTATCTCCCTGCACTGCTGCATATTAGTGGAATATGGGAAGTTTTCTTGGTGAAAATACAACCACAGACATACAAAACCAGAAACAAGGAACACAAGGATTTCTTCCTACAAAGCTGCAGGAATATGAGTTTGAAGACGTGCTGTATCTCTGAAGTAAAAGTGTTTGAATGAATGAAAAACATACTGAAAGAGCAATTTATTTCGTGAGAACAATTTTTAATACAAAACATGTTTGAATATTATTTGAGGAAAAATACTTTCCCCACCCCATAATTGAATGATTTGTGCATAAAAGTCAAGCTTTAATTGTAAAATTTAGACAGCAGAGAAAGTCTGCAAAATATATTTATAACTTTGTGGAGCAGGGTGTATTCATTCAGTTCAAAGATCAAAGAAAACCATGCAGTCCCCTTAACATCGAGTTGAAGAGTCACCTAACTCTGCTGAATACGGAATTTTTACGTTTTTAAAAAATATTTGTCATGAATTCATCAATGAAAAAAATCCTACTGTTTGAGAAACAGTAAGAGTCAGTTAAATGCAGTATTTTATTTGTAATAGTGTCAAATGCAGGTCATGAGGGAAGTTTGTTCTTTGCAAAACATCAGATTATTGGAAAGTGCTGATAAGCTTAATGTACATTCAAGTACATTGCTTCAATTTGAAGTGTACTTTTGCTACTGGAGAATCCGGATGTATCATTCCTTATGCTGACACTGTGGGTTTCCCACTACAATCTCACAAATATTATTCTTCCAGGAATTAAGGTGTCCAAAATTTCTCCAAAGCGATGAATAGCAAGACTGAGGCACCTTTCCTTTACAGGTATGGAAAAAACTTGAAAATCAGTATTTTATACTCAAGCACCTATCTAATCCAGTACACAGGCACTGAAACCAAAAGACCAATTTTCAATGGCAGTTTCTGTAAAAGTACCACACATTTTCCCCTTTTCTTTTTAGACTAACCCGTGTAATCAGTCAGGCCCAAACATTCACACCAGACTATCCTCTACAGCGCACAGACACTTTTCTCATGCATTTGCAGTTTGTTTGTGTTTGACTATAATCAAGCCAGGATTTAGTCAGCTGTCCCTCAGCCCAAGGAGAGAGTAACTGTGACTGAACATGCTCCAGGGACAAAGCTGGACACCACGACAATGTTTATCACTGTCAGTATCTCATAGAAACTATCCGTGACATCCCGACCCCACAGCGCTTGACTCTTTCACCTCCTGAAGTGCTTTGATCCAGCAGTGGACTGGACTGGAGGTCCATGGCCTCTTAGTCTGGAACCCATTCCAACCATGGCTGGACAGACCACCTAAAGGCCCTGATCTTGTCTCTGCTGGGCACAGAGAAGTCCGCAGTGAAAATATGCTGGTATCTATTGTTCACATCTTAGCATAATCACCAGTGCTATTATTGTTAAATGAAAGAGAGCCCCCTCCCCTAAAAGCAAAATCATCTCTTTAGACACAGCAACATTCTGCTGCCTTGTGTCATGTCACTCCATGGCTGTTGCTATTTGTCACAAAAATGTCCAGTAATAGGCTTTTTTGCCTTCTCAGGCCTCCACTTCTTCCATCACTTCCATCACAATTGTTCGAGGGCCGGTCAGGATGAGGTTGCTTACTGTCCTGTAATCCACATGGAGAACATTGAGGCCGTTGACAGACACGACAAATTGGCAAACCTGAGGAGAAAACAATCAGGAAAATGAGTTATGCATTAGACTTTATTGTGTTGGGTTAATTGCATAGATGTACAATCAACTCCTGCGCAGACAAAACTCTTCACATCATCTTATTTGCTTTAAAAGCCCCCACATTTCTTAGAATTAATCTGGCAAATTAATTTTCCTCTTTTTTTTTTTTGAAACACCAACATTCAACTTTCGAATCTTTGAGATTTTAAGGTCTTATATCAATCATTTTTTCTTATAAAAATGTTATTTTTTCTTATATCAATGATATTTTATGGTATCAATGGTTCTTTGCAAACAATATGGGACATCCAGTTAAGGGGTCCCCAGCACAGGAAGGACAACAACAGTTGAAGCAAGTCCAAAGGAGGCCACAAAAGGATTAGAAGGATGGAGCACTTCTTCTATAAGGAACTAAGGCTAAGGGAACTAGGTTTTTTCAGCCTGCGGCCTTCCAGTACCTAAAAGGAGCCTACAAGGAAAATGGAGAGGGACTATTTTCACAAAGGCCTGGAGTGACAGGTCAAGGGGGAAAGGCTTTAAGCTGGAATAGAGTTGGTTTGCATTAGGCATTAGGAAGAAATGCTTTACTATGAGTGTGGTGAGGCACTGGCACAGGCTGCTCGGAGAAGCTGTGGTTGCCCCATCCCTGGAACTGTTCATGGCCAAGGTGGATGGAGTTTACACCAATCTGGCCTGGTGAAAGGTATCCCTGTTGAGAGCAGGGGGCTGGGAACAAGATGATCTTTAAGATCCCTTCCAATCCAAACCATTCTATGATTCTGTGAAGACAGCTCTGGCTATTGCAGTCTGTAAACTTCAGTTTGTCTTAAATGCTTTCTTAGAAATCATTTTATTCAGCTCTTGGTAATCACAGTAAAAATATGCACAATGTTTCCAGGCTCAGGGCAAGGTCTGGATGATGACTTCACTAGATTCAGTGCCAAAACTTCCAATGGTATAACATGAACCAAAGGGATCCAAATTTTAAGAAATAGTATCATGGAAGATTAAGTCAGTACTAGGACAGGTTAAAACGTCACTGCCTTGTGACTGGTTTTCATTTCCTTCAACCAAGTATGGCTAATTAATTAATTTCAAAGATGCTAGTATTTTGTTTGTAAAAGCTGTAACAAATACAAACATTGGAGGTTTTGTATGATCATAGGTCATTTTCAAGAAAAATAGTCTTGACAAAAATATACTGACCAACATCACTGTACATCTTAAAACACTTAAACAGTGAAAAAGTCACATCAACATTGTAAAAATATTCAGGAAAAGAAAATAATACTGACATTAAGACTTTTCTGTATCAAATTATAACATCAGTGTTTGGAAGAAAAGGTCAAAATTGTGTGTAGTGTCTAGATTTGTATTTTTAATGATAAAAATATGGAGCCTAAGTGAATAATAATCTCATCTTGATGTTTCAATGGAAACAATACATTTACTAGAAGACTATCTTACCCGTAAGTCACCTTGAATCTGTAAGAAACAAGCTATGAAACAAGTATCACCAGAAATTTTCATGCTTTATTTTATATGGACACACTGGATCAATGGGTTTGGGTTAGTTTTTTGAGGTTCAACAAGGCCACATCCTGAGTCCTGCACTTGGGTCACAACAACCCCAGGCAGTCCTACAGGATGAGGAACTGGAGTGGCTGGAAAGCTGCCCTTGGAAAAGGACGTGGGGGAGCTGGTGACAGTCACTGAACATGAGGCCAGCTGTGCCCAGGTGGCCAAGAAGGCCAATGGCATCCTGGCCTGGATCAGAAACTGTGGGGCCAACAGGACCAGGGCAGTGATTGTCCCCTGTACTCAGCACTGGTGAGGCCACACCTCAAGTCCTGCGTCTATTTCTGGGCCCTCAGTACCAGAAGGACATTGAGGGGCTGGAGCACATCCAGAGAAGGGCAACGGAACTGGGGAAGGGTCTGGAGCACAAGTCTGATGAGGAGCAGTTGAGGGAGCTGGGGATGTTTATCCTGGAGAAAAGGAGGCTCAGGGGAGTCCTTGTCACTCTCTACAGCTCCCTGAAAGGAGGCTGGAGCCTGGTGGAGGTTGGTGTCTCCTGCCAGGTAACAAGTGACAGAGCAAGAGGAAACAGCCTCAGGCTGCACCAGAGGAGGGTTAGTGCCAAGTCTAGTTGACATGATGGTGTTCAGTCATAGCTTTGACTTTACGATCTCAGAGGTCTTTCCCAATGTATTTGATTCTGTGATATGAGAAAAAAATTCTTCACTGAACAGGGGGTCAGACATTGGAAGAGGCTGCCCAGGGAAGTGATAGAACCACCATCCTTGCAAGTGTTAAAATCCTGTGTGGATGTGGCACCTGGGAACACGGTTTAGTGGTGAACACAGCACTGTCAGGTAAATGGCTGGACTTGATTCTATTAGACCAACCAGTCTCTTCCAGCAGTAACAATTACAGTAATTTCACGATTACAAGCCACACTGACTATAAGCCGCATCTCTGGGTGTCGGCAACATTTCGTTCTTTGTCCATACACAAGCCGCACCCAATTATAAGTCGCTCTGTCGTTCACAGCGAGGACCCATGTGCAACAAATTTGCCAAATAGTAACAGAATCACGGGATCGCGGGGTTTACTGGCTCGGCTCGGGCTGTGCAGGCATGGGGCTGCTGACGGGGCCGGGTGGCCCAGCTCAACAGGGCCACTTGGCAGGGCCGCTTGAGGCCAGCCGCCGCTGCCGCTGGGCTCACTCGCCCTGGCCCGGCGCTGCCCCGCGGTGGCAGGCGGGGATGGAGCCTGCCGGCACCCGCGGCAGTGGTGGCAGGTGGGGGTGTAGTCCCGCACTTTTCCCCCGGGCCCCAGGAATGGCAGCACGGAGCCCCCGCCTCCCTCCCCCCCATGCTGCCGGCACGGAGCCCACCTCCACCTGCCGCGAAACACAGTAACCAATTTGTAACAATCACTCAATGCTGGCTTTTACTGGCAGGTGCTTGGCTCGGCACCCTGGCTGGCACTCCCGGGGTTGGAAATTCCAGAAAATTTTTCACGTATTAGCCGCTCCTGAGTGTAAGCCGCATTTCCGGGGTGGGAGCAAAATTTTAGTCAAAATGGTGCGGCTTGTAGTCGTGAAATTACTGTACGTATATCAGTCTATGATTTTTAGCTTTTCCTATTTAGGCAGAAGCACAAGACAGAAATGGATGTGGGAGAGGTGGGAAGAAACTCTGATGTCCTAAATGCTAGCTCTAAAGCAGATTTTCTCACATGTCAAGTCACTTAACTTTTGTTAAGTGCCAACTAACTTCCCTCTCAAGTAAAATGTGTGGTGAAACTCAATTTGTATTTCTGCAAAATGGACAGAATGTAGCTATCAATTTAAGAAAAATTATACAGGAAGCAAACCCAATCTAAAAATGCAACATTTCATTAAAAATGTCACAGTTTACTTTAATCTCTGCTACTTAGAGCCTCTGTACAAAAAGAGTGGCAGCAGCAGCCCCTGAAGGGATGGTAGACTCTTGGACCTTACTCCTTACCCTCAGAACTCTTCTGCAGAGCTGAAGGTCCTGGAAGTAAAGTATGGCAATCAGTGATACAACTGATTAAATCTCCCATGGCAGTAATCTTTTCTATATACGAATATTTCAGCTCCAAGTAGCATTAGGAAAATGGTTCAGTTTTTGAATGCAGACGAAGCCTTCTAAATGTTCAGGATTTTTGTAAAGGTAACCCATCATCCTCTGCAGTGTGTATTTAGTATTAGTATTTAATTGGCATGTCTGTTTAGTTTAAAATGCAAATTATTGCAGTATCTGTAGGTCTCAACCTCAAGTGGTATTTCCTAATACTTTCTATGGCTTTCCAAGACTGTATCAAGTTTTACTGAATTATAGGTCTGGCTCTATAATAATATTTGGGTTGATTTAAAACAGACCTGGAGAAACAACATTGTCTTTTCTGGCTTAAAGCATTTTTTGGAAGTTGAATGGCTGATCTTTGTTTTACTGTAGCATATTGTCAGACTTCTTGAGTTACTGGAATCCCAATGCATGGGGCTCGTGTTTGGCCAGGTTCACTCATGCAATGGATAAATGCATGCTGCATCATGGCCCAGGCATTCAGGATCCTTTGGGGAAAGCCCTCGCCTTCAGAGGAACAAACTTTCAGACCAGCCAGTCACCCACACCAGGGTTGCAATGGTGTAAATGCAGATGGTACAGGCACAGCATTAACAACAATCTGGATGCCAAAGAGTGAATTTCTTGGGGAAGACAAGAGCTGACAAGTCTGCATTCTCAACGTGTTTGTTTTATCACATGCCCTTGGCAGTACGATTAACCAGCAAAGCGTACGGGCTGAGAACAGCTCCCTTTGTGCCCTCCGATCCAGGGGATCCACATGGCTTATTAGTTTCATCCTTCCCAATGGAGAGAATTAGATGCAAGAAGTCCACCCAGGCCAGATGAGAAGAGAAATGCAGAGGGGAGGACAATTCACAGAAGAGAACAGTCCCATCCTAACACTGCAGGAGAAGATCCATGAGGAACAGGAGATGATAATAAAGAACCAACTGCCCTGGGGGTAGAAAGCTCTGTCATAGTAATTGCTTGACCAGTGCTCCTGAGGGCTGAGTCTCTGCAAATTCCAGACCTGGCTCCCTCAGGGATAAAGAAATGTGGAGCCATGTGCTGTGTCCTCCAATCCTGCTGAAAGAGATTTGCGTAGTTCTGATCCCTTTATTATGCTGACTGCCCTCAACTCACTCAGTTTTCTTCTCCCCACCCTGATTTCCCATTCAGCACTGCATCCAGCACGGGAAAATGAAATGCAGTGCTGCCTTGTGCATTTTAGTCATCATTAATCCTGCCCCAAAAATGCTTATATTGTGCATTGCTCTACTGAAATCAGAAAACGAGCAAGAGCAAGAGAGCATCCACTCACCAGCCCTGACTGAATATGTCAACCCATATATTATTATCTCAGGAATTCTCTTAAGGAGACTGGTTTACAAAAACACAATGATTTAATGTTACATTCATAAAAACACATTTCAAAAAGCTGTGAGTGCTCAGCTCATAGCTGCAGCTGTTAAGGGCTTTGTAACTACAAACATGTAAAATATTTCTGTTGGTTTCCACACATCAGTAACTATAATAGATGATAAACTACAGTTAAAAGAGTCTCAAAGAACCTTTTATTGCTCATTTCCTCATTGCTCTCCAAGGAGCTTCACAAGAGATAACAATCTCTTTTTATCCCTTAGACTTCAAGAAATGACACAGCCCAGAATAAATTCCGACCATTTTGTTGGTCAGGATGTGGTAATCTAAAAACCACAGAACTAATAATAGTTACATAAAGCAACACTCAAATACAAAAAAAAAAGCCTCCCTTAACTGATTTCAAATATTTAAGTATGACAGCAATGAGCATTTATTGTTGAGTATTTTGATTTCCCACCATTGGAAACAGCAGCTCATGGAAGCAGGTATTGCAGAAAAGACACCTCTGTCTTTCTGTGGGTTTTCCATGGTGCATACGGAAATTTAACCAAATCCAGGTGTCCCCATAAAAAGATAAACTTCAAGTTTCAGCTTAAATTTGAACAAAAAGGATCTGGGAACCTGTAGTTTGAAGAAGTTAGCAAAGATTCATCATGCCATTTATCATTGCACTGAAGATGTCAAGAAGAGGCGAGAATAATTTGTTTTACCGTAACATTTACTGGCCAAAATCAGGATTGTGCTGTACTTGGAACTGTACAATCCTTCCTCCCCCTCACTGGTAATTGCTCTTTCCTCCACGGCAATCTTTGGCTGCCTGCCCCTTCTCGGTCTTGCCAAGCTGCCCTGCAGATGCACATCCACACCCCTTGATTTTCCTGCTGGGACAACTGCCTGCTGGCCAAACCAAAGCCCCTTCCCTCACAGGGGGCTGCCTGCACCAGGGCTGGACAGCTGAGCTGGTGTTGATCAGGAGCTGAGATGAGGATGACTGTGGGATCCTTCTAAGGGATGTCAGGGAGTGGCTGCAGGCATGGGTGTGGAATTGCGCAACTACCTTAAAGCCAGTCATTAAATAAAAACATCGCATACCTGTCACAAATTCTTTGTTTGTTCTGCCTCAGGATGACCTTAATATTTGTAAATGCTACAGGAATGTTCTTAGAGAACAGGCAGCTAACCTAGATCTTTGAATATTCAGATGCTGTTTGCACTGTAGGCTTTAATTAGCTCTCCCTGGAGATCCAAGCCTTGCTTGCTGGACTTTTTTGAATGTAATATATTAAAAAATCCTTTAAAATATTCTTTCTTTTTCTAGGCACACTATTTAGAAGGGTGTTGTGAAAGTTTATGAAGAGCTGGAAATTTCTACTGCAGACTTTACCTTAAGTGATCATTACTGTTTGGGACAGCCCTAAAAAGACATTTAAATGTACAGATGCAGTGAGTCCCAACTGTTCATCTCTGATACAAAGCAAGTAACAGCCACACACAGTCAACAGATAATATATCTCAAAACACTAGGTAAGACTATGATTTCATAGCCACCTTAATTTGAGATAAATTTTTTAAAAACGCATCCAGGTGAAGAGGAATACAACTGCCACGAGGCAGCGTGGCTGGGGATGGAGGGGGACTGCCCTTTCCACAGCAGTAAATGTGTGTGCCCCACTCCAGCAGCTGGGGGTGAGGTGCTAATTCTCAAAGGATTTATCATTTACAATTCAGTGCCAGTATCAGTGTCTGGAATCCACTCTGCTTTTTTTTATTTTTTGTTTGTTTGATTGACTGTGGGGTGTTAGTGTATTTTTTGGTGTTTCGTTTGTTTGTTAACTACTCTTTAAGAAAGTACAAACACTACTAAAATTGTAGATCAAATAGGTGTCAAAGCAATCAATGTTACCAAATATAATGTAGGCTTGAAATTCTCAAATCCAAAGCTATATTATGCAATAATACAGTAAAGATAGTGGCAAAAATACTGTATTACAGCAGTACTGATACTTTACCCCATTATCTAGGTAGCAATGGGAATATTCAGGGTCTAAAACTGCAAAGCACAAAGTCTATGGCAGTACACTCGAGTTTTCTCCTTCAACAGCAACAAGGTCAACCATACAAAAAGGTTTGATGGGCTGTTTGGTACTGATAGCAGCTCTGGCATCAGCAATTAACAGCATAAAGAGATGTTGAAAACACTGCCACCAATTAATTTCCGCTGAAGAGGCGAATATTACTCTACACATGGCAACTGTACGAAGGAAAACACTAAAAAATGCTGGAGACAGTGTTCAAACAAAAGTGTGTTTTGACTATTTTATAGAGTAGAATTCATACCAGAATTGATAATATAACTATTTCAAAAAGAAAAGTACATCCCAATGGTAATATTTTTGTTTTTCTTCTTGCTAATGAAAATCAAAATTAAATCCATTACAGAGACAGCCTGCTTACATTTCTGTTATACAGATACCCTCAATAATTATAAATAAATGCTTTCTTCATGTCCTACTAATCCAGCAGGGACAAGGATCAGCTGGGAGGTTTGAGTAGCTCAAACTTATAATTGTTTCCTTACGATATTCTGAAATTCACTGTGATCTTTCAGAGAAAAGTCCTCCACATGTGGTTAGCAAACCCATCTGTTTTCTATGTGCATGAAAGACCCACAGGATCCTGATTTCTATTAAATATCAGGCCATACTGTCAGTAAGAACCCTTCCTTATGGGCATCCATGAAATCAGGGCTGAAGGGTTAACATTTTGCAATTGTCAGTTCCCTGGAGATGTCATCAGCAGGATACCAAACAAATCAAAAATTTCACACTTCAGATACTTTTGAAAGCTCTGGACCAGTTCCAAAATCGAGAACTTACTGGTTGATTCCTGTGGTATGGCCACAGCCCCCACCTGAGAAGGTTACTAAACTCCTGAAACTGAGAAGGAAAGAGCAAAGCAAAGAAAGAAGAAACTACAGCCTTTACTATTGCTTGTTTCAAGAGTCAATACAGCTGCTTTGGCTTTTCTTGTCTTGCTGACAGATTTCAGCAAAATTTGGGCAAGGCTTAGGTGCTACAAGAACATAACATCTGAAACACAGCTTTCCAGCTTTCTGCAAGGAAGAAGGGGACATCCAAGCTTCCAACATTTCAAAAGAAGAGGTATCTTTCCAATGGGATCCTTTCCCCCTCGCACATCCCTTGCTCCTCTGCAGATGCTGGGAACCATTCCTCCCACTCCTGCCTCTCAAACACCACTGCCATCCAAGCAAACAGAAGGAAATCAAAGTGTCATTTTTTAAAATCTAATTTAAATATGAAATTTGAAGGAGTTGAGAAATGAGTGAAAGTAAACACTTCCATTTAAGGCTGTCATTTTGTCACAGAGAAAGAAAAAAACTATACCATTTGTACTTTGCATTGTTGTTACCACCTAGAAAGGAGCTATTTACAAGTGGATAACCACACAGGTTTGCCTCACTAGTTGTTAGATCTCTCGAATAAATCTTCCCAATTGCCACATCACCTTCTACCTCACATACCACATCATGGGTTTGTATACAAAACCCTTAGTGACAACACCCGTAGTGACAATGAGTTTTCCCTCTCTTTAGGGTGTAAAAAGATAGTTGAATTGTGGAAAAAAGTGTTTGTTTATTAAAAGCTGGATCAGTAATCTGATTAGGGGCCTCACAACTCTTTCAGAGGGATACACTCAACCTGAATTGCCAAGGAGTCTGTGGATCCAGATATGAAAGCCCTTTCAAAGGGGAGGAAGGTTCATAGCAGGACTTGGTGCCTGCAGTCCCAAGAGGTGCTCCTGTCCCTTTGTGCTAGCTCCAGGAGCAGCACACCACAGCCAGGCACCGCTCCCTTTTCATCCTTTTCAACCTGTGCCAGCAAAAATAAATAAATGAAAGGACTTGTCTCCAGGCAAAGTAAGTTCCTTGATGTGCCTGACATGGATGGAGGAAGGAGACAATAGATACATATCTGTTTGGAGGCAAAGGAAAAGAGGGAGATGAAAAGGAGGTGAAGATAGGATCAACCTTCCTGGCAGAGCTTACACTTAGACCAGTAAACTACAGCCTTTAGTTTTCAGATAACTTAAAGTCCCAGAGAAATTAATGGCAAGATGGATGTTATGGTACCAAGAACAAGAGCAGAGAAATCTGAGGCAGGAGAACAACAATGGAGGAAAGAGAATGCCGAGCTCAGCTTCTTTTACACACTTACACATGCAGCCTGCATTTATGCTGATACAGGATTTCTCTATTTTAATAGGTCACCCATAGCCATAAAGCAAAGGAATCCCCAAGCTCAGCAAAGAGCCCAGGCTACAGAGATGCTGAATGTGGTACCACAGAAGAGACTAAGAGCTAAGACTACCTTCTATATACAAGAAAACACAGGCAGCACTGAATTTTTTTCTCTCACTCTGCTAAGCTTTACACTGTCACAAAGGAATGAGGAAAAGAGATGAAAATCAGAGGTCTTAAAAGTTATGTTTTCAGTTAGATTTTTATCTTTGGTATTTTATTTTAAAGAGTTCATGCAATCTTGATAGGATTAGTAAAGTAAAACTGGAACCTCACAATTCACAACCAACTGTATGTTGCCAGAAGATTAAAAAATCATACCGTGGCCTTTCCTCCACAACTGAGGTTACTGGATGGAACAGAATAAATTGCAGATGTGTGTTCAGTTCTGTAAATATCTCTAGTGAAAGTGTAATTGGATGTTGAGTGGGTGATGTAGAAGTAGGCAAGTATCCAGACTTTGCATAAAAAAGATTTTGTCTCTTGAGAGATGTGTTTCTTGTCCATTCTATACACCAGTCTGAAACCGGCCCGCTGTTTCATCGGGGGCTGGAAACCAGCAGAGCACAGGACAACTCACAGCAGAGAAAATGAACTCCATTTACAGAATTAAAATACAAGTTCACAGTTCTTGTGCTCCATCTTGATCTGTGACTGCAGAGTGGTGTGGATGGTTTGCCCAGGCAAGGCTTCATTACATACTTTCATTACATACATATTATATACTTCTTTCATTTTTAAAAAAGAGGCAGAATATTTTATAATATTCCAAACAAATTGGTCTTCAACTGAGAAAAAAGCCAACAGGAATTAAACATCATAACCTATAAACTGCATAATACCAAAAAATACATAAATAAAGTAATATCTATTTTATAACACAATACAGTAAGTCACATAATATAAAAAGTCATCGATTCTCAAGGGCTTCATCACTGGTTCAGATAGTCTCTCCCTCCCTTCCTCCCTTCCAAATGATGGGAATCTGTGGGAATTCAAGTCCTTTTTACTTCACCAGGAAGAGAATTAAACCATTGCTGAGCAAACTCCACTAACGGAGTGGACAAATTAGAGGAGGAAGAGCTGACCCAAGAGCCCATGAGAACAACCCTTGCTTTGGAGGGCGACTCCTTTGGGCTGCACGAGCCTCAGCTCTGCAAGCAGTGGAGTGTCACTGACAGATTGACTGAGTGGTCAGGCAAATGCCAACACAGAGAACAGGAACTATTCACAAAGGTACATAAATGCTATGTGTACATATCTGCAGAGTAATAACATAAGAACCTAGCACCCTGAAACACAAACCATCCATAAATGTGGAGTAGGGGAATATAGGTCACTGCTTTCCATGGCCCTAATTGGGAATTGGTGTGTAAAATCACTGACTTAATGTGAGTCCCAGTGAGCAATACCCACAGGTAAAGCTGAGCCAGGCTGCGCCACATCAGGAAAGCAAACCAGTGACTGCATGTCTAACTTTATAAGCATTTTTATCGTATAATGCAACTTGATACCTACCACAGAACATTTCTGAAAATGTTAAATAACTCAAATGGCTAAAGATGGCTCTGGGTAAAATACTGCATCAGTGTCAGAAGAACAGAGTCTGAGCTCAGAAATAGTGTTTTTTAATGCTTGGGTTGACCTTTTGAAGTCTTTTTTTTTTCTGGCATATCTGTAACTAAACTATATTTGCTAAAACCGCACATAATGAATGAAGAACTTTAAAACTACGTATCAGTTTACCTACATGGTCAAATATAATTATGCTGAACTGCAGCTCATTTAAGTCCCATATTGGTTAAAAACAGTCACTAAGTGTGAGCAAGGGAATTACAGGGGCAGACAGACTCAGGCAAGGCACCCTCAGCACCCTCCATATCCAGCGTGTCATGAGCAGGAACAGTCTGCGCTGTTTGAGACAAACAGCTGCTCTCTGTTTGCACAGACAAAAGTGCAATTGTTTTTCCATGTGTTTGGCTAGCTAAACAGAGCCTTGGCTTTAATGCAACATGCTTCCCGAATCATTCGCTTATACCATGAAAGGAAGCCACTCTGTGTCTCGAGCAGCAGCAAGAAAAGAGACGAAGAGACGGAGAAGTGCAGGCAGAGTCTGTAGAGCAGCAGCTGGGGAGCAGCAGCATCCTTGGAGTGCTCAGGGCAGAGAGCTGAGACAGCCATGGACTTGTAAAACCAACAGCATCTGAGGAACTCTCCAAAGCATCAAGTGAAATGAGTATTGCATCTAAACCAAGTAATACAAAACGCTTTTCCCCTGCAGTGGAGAGCAAAAGTAGTTTAAAATGACAGCTTTTTGCTGTAGTGGCCTCTAATCCTATGTCTTTTTTACAGACACTTAGGATAACCTTTTCAAGATTTCAGGCATTCTGCAGATCAGTTTTTCAGATGACAGTACTCTCTTTAGAGAGCCTGGACTACCTGGGAGTGACCTGCAATAGCCTGTGACAGCTCGAGCATGGGTGAGATCCCAGCCTTTCCATCAGGTGCTAGATCCTGCCACTTCATGGCCTACAGACCACACAGGAACTTGGAAGTTGTATCAAAACACAAGCACAGCCCTGTTTTACAATGCTGCTGTATCTCTTTCTGAATGGCTACAGCTGTAAGACCCCAGAAAACAAGAAAACACTTTCATAAAGGCAGGGTGTTCAGATATCTGGGTTATCCTGCCAAAAAACATCACTCTTGAAAAGAATTGTTAGAACTCTCATTTATTATAAATATATTATAAATTTAGAAAACCCTCTGATCTCCAATAATTAAGCTGCAGAATTTTTTTGCATTTGTATTTCCTATTGATGAGAACGAGCCAACATACAGACCTAAGTACAGTGGGGTACTTGTTGCCCAACAGCATTTTAGGTGACTGGCCTACAAACAATTCAATTCCAATGTCACCAACACTGCCGTGAATGCAGAAAAAAGAGCTCTGAGATATTGTGAAACTCGCTGTACTCACATAAGGTTTCAGTTGTAAAGAGAAAAAAAAGTTATTTTATTGCCCAGTAAAACTCTCTCTGTTAAAAGAGTCTTTAGGAAAAATCACACAGAGGCATTGGAAACCTAATACTGCTCTGCAGGCCAAAATTTGGGTCTGGGATAAGCAAGTAAAACCTTGTTAAACCTGTGTCCTGTAAGTTCAGCCAGCGGGGGGAAGATGTTAAAGGCGAAATTTAGACTCAAAAAGTTGAACTTACTATTTTTATATTTCACCTGGGAATTCCCACTGTCTTAATCCCTTTCTCTATAGTAACATGGATCTTGTTGCCCAAGAACAGGTCTGACAATCATAAAAATAATTTTTTCTCTGTTTCCTTTTGTGTGTGCAATTTGCAGTTCACATCCTGCTGGCGTGACGTTTGCGTCAATGTTCCCAACTGCATGGGAGGGGGTCTTTCCCCTCATACCTCAGCGTGCGACTTTTCACATGCCAAGTTTTGATTTCTTTATCATAGAACAGTTCCACACAGTCACAGCACGCACCTGGTCTCTACTACAGGATAAAGGTGGCTGATTTTTAGTCAATTTTATGTCTGCTGGCTCAGAAGAACACAGGCTCATGATCCACTGAAGCAAGCACAGTCCCAGAACCCAACAACCTGGTGACGGCTGTGCACTCTGAGGCTTGCGCACAAGGCTGGGGTTCACTTAACCTTCCAAAACAGCTTCAGAAGTTCTGCAGCCTCAGAAGAGATTTCTTCAAAACAAACTTATCCTTATACAGCTCCATGGACAAAGAAGCAAGGCAAATCAAGGAAATAAGCAGGAAAAAACTGAGATCCACCAAGAAAAGTAGGAATATAGGATGAAATTCTGACATGTCAGAAGATAAAAGGAGCTTCATCAATGGTTTCAAAAGAACAAATATTTCACAATGAAGAGGCTAATGATTTTATAGTGAAAAGTGGAGAGAAACAGGAGAATTTTTGTAAAGATCAGCAGAGACCGGCATATGGCTGCACTGGAAATAGAAAGTGTCTGTCTGCAGAGTAGTTGCAACCTGGGCAGGGGTGGCAGGGTGGGATGTCACAAAGAAAGTACCTGGAGTTAATACAAACACAAATTTCAGGAGGGGGAGAAGGATGGCTTAGAAAGAGGAGAGCTGTACAAACTGATGTTTGAAACCTGAGGAGCTGTAACATTGCTCACTGGGCTCAGTCTGCAAATTCTCTGCTGTGAGACTGGAAAACCTGGACCTTTATGCTGTGAACCACAGCTACCACAAGGCAACAAAGAAATTTAAGTAAACTTACCTCTACAGGGGCAAAATGGATCTACTCATCAAATGTTTTGGTTATGTTTGAGAACATGTCAGATTTTCTGGCATTTTCCATCTCTATTTAAACCCAAACCACTTAACAAGAATTCTGGTGGGAAATGGTCAGTATTGCACAGAGGGCTTGTGACAGGAAAAAGAGGAGAATCCAAATCCAAACTGTCACTTCCTTGTGGGCAGGTCCCCAGCAGCCCAGTGGAACAGTGTCTCTAAGAGTCTCCTGACACAGAGGTTCAACAGTGCCAGGGCTTCCAACACAGAGGAGAAATAAAATGGACAGAGTAGCTTTGTGCAGTAAAGGGGCAGAAGAGAGATCTCCAATCCTGCACTGGGATTCCCAATACTGAGAAAAAAAATCTTTCATTATTTCAATCAACCTAAAGACACTGTGCGGATGCAAAGGATGGTCAAGGACATAAAGACTCTGTTGTTGCACTTGTAGTAGCCTGTAAAGAAAGTAAAGGAGAAATTTGCCAAACCTTGTGTCCTTCTGGCAACTAAACAAAGTTATGGCAGTGACACACAATGCAGATTACAAAACCACCTTTTTCTTCAATTAGAGAAGCCTCTACTTTGGTGAGAGGGCTGAATTCATGAAACTCCCAGACAAGAAGAGATGGGTGCAAGACAGTTTTCTGCCCAGTCCTCACAGAACCATGTTACTGTGATAATTTTCATGGCATTATTCCCAGTATAGTAAGAGTAACATGATTTTAGGGTTGGTCCAGCCTATATAGAAGTGGTAAAAAGATTAACTCTAAAAATTTGGGAACTACTCATTGTGTTTAATTAAATACACACAGGGAAAGTGGAAACCTTGAGACAGTTAGGGAGGCATCATCACAGCTCACCAGCAAACTACTTGAGCAAATGATGGCCACAGACAAAGAAGAGAAGGCAGACACACAGCAGGAACATCTGGGCACAGATTCATTCACTTATCAGGAAAACGTGGTGAGGGCTACACATGATAAAAGTTGTCAAGCACAACCAGCCAAGAACTCATTTTTCATGTTGATGGCAGAGCTGAGTATTTTCACATTCACAAGTATTTGATCTCTTCCAACTTCTGTTGAATCATTATGCTACTAAGTAGCACAGCCTTACTAATTCTTTCTTCTGAGTCTTTTAGAAAGATTTCCATTAAGGATTAAATAAATAATAATGGAAAAGCCATCCAAACTGTTCACCAAACTGTTCAACATTATGTTCATCATTGCTATGCTCTTAACATGTCCTGATGTCCTGGTCCTGCACCTGTACCAGTACAGGGTGGGGACCAATCTGCTGGAAAGCAGCTCTGCACGGAAGGACCTGGGGGTCCTGGTGGACAACAAACTATCCATGAGCCAGCAGTGCCCTTGTGGCCAAGAAGGCCAACGGTATCCTAGGGTGCATTAGGAAAAGCACTGTCAGCAGGTCAAGGGAGGTCATCCTGCCTCTCCCCTCTGCCCTAGTGAGGCACATCTGAAGTGCTGTGTCCAGATCTGGGCTCCTCAGTACAAGAGAGACACGGAAAAAATGGATTGGGTCTAGTAGAGGGCTACAAAATCAGTCAGGGGTCTGGAGAATCTCTCTTACAATAAAAGGCTGAGGGAGCTGGGCCTGTTAAGCGTCAAGAAGACATGACTGAAAGAGAACCTCATTAACATCTATCTAAATGGAGGCTACCAAGAGGATGGGCCAGGCTCTTGTCACTGGTTCCATGCAATACGACTAGAGACAACGTGCAAAAACTGAAGCACAGGAAGCTTCACTTGAACACAAGGAAGGACTTCTTTGCTGTGCAGTGATTGTGCACTGGAACAGATTGACCAGGGAGGCTGTGGAAGTGTGCCCTAGGACGACCCTGCTCAAGCTGGGAGGCTGGACCAGATGACCCTCTGTGGTCCTTTCCAACATAGCCCATTCTGTAATGTAACAACCACTCTTCTCAAGCATGATCTTGATGTTTGAGGCTAATGCTACCCTACTCGGTTGTCTCTCCAATCTCCATGATGGACAATAGCAGATAAAATCTGAGGTCCTGGTACTGCTGCATAAAGTGAAAGATAGAGTGAAAAAAATCTTTGAATTTTCTTTGGTTTTGCAAAACCAGATTGATTTTATGGTAAAAAATTAGATGTTCTTAAAATTGGATTTTTCTAAAGTCATAGATGCTTGAATACAGCTTCCACATTTCTGTGGAGAAGAATGGACCTTCATATTATAGTTTATAATTAAATAACATCAGAAAGTGAAGCACTTACAGAGATGTGTTTGAAACTTATATATACGTTTATATTCAAGCCCTTCAGCAGTGGCATTCATTGTGGGTAGCACTATGCGTGTTTAGCTCTGCTGCTTCTCTATTTATGGACAAGCTATGAAAGCAGTTTGTCAGCAACTTTTTCTGAGTGCTCACATTACCAAATACATCCATTCTCAACTCACTCTAATGTAATTATTGAATTCAGCAGCAAGCTGATAACAGAGCTAAAGGAAAATCCCAACCTGCCTCAGTGTTTTCATGCTGTAATTGAAAACAGATGGCAACTCATGTAATTTATGCTTTTCTACAATTAGTAACATGTTGGTATAAGATACGAATTCTATGACTGATTTGCATCTGCTTGAACAACACCATATGCTAGTGCACAGCATAAATATTTATCCAAGCCTACTCCATCTTCTCATTTAAAGCTCAATTCCATGAAAAAATGAAAGCACCCTTCAGATACCTTCAATTAGCACTGAAGCATCCTTGGAGTGCTTTGAAGGGATAGAGGCCCAGTACCAAACACTGAGGCATCTTCTTTTTCCTAAACTTTATGGGGAGAGGTAAATGGAGGCATGCACCTTGTGCCTTATTGATACAATATAAAGCCCACTTTCCAAGCTCCCACTAGAGTGCCTTTAGGAGTTACAAAGAAGTTTCTCACCTACAATATCCATGCTTCTCTACCTTTCCCACTCTCCTGTAAAAGACTGGAAATTGGACTTGGGATACTTCTTCCTGGGGAAAGGGTTTTTTTTTTAGAATTTTTAGACTGACTTATCTTGCCAAGCAGTTATGCAATCCTTATGTTTGAGGTCAGGTTGGCAAGAACCATCAAATGGGTTTTGTGTTTCTCTGCAGCTTGAGGTATGTTGAACTTCACAAGAATCTCATTGTTCAAGTTTCTTCCAATTGCAGGAATACAAGGCATTGGCAATTCCTCTGACATCACATGATTTGAGTTGGTTCTCACCCTGCTGGACACTTATAATGGGTGCCTTTTAGTCTTCCATGTTACAAGTCTGTAATATGTTGTTATTGTGGCAGTACTTGAATTCTTTGGACTACAGTAAATTCACGAATACAAGCCGCACTGACTATAAGCCGCATCTCTGGGTGTTGGCAAATATTTTGGTTTTTGTCCATAGATAAGCCGCACACGAATATAAGCCGCTCTGTCGTTCGCAGCGAGGACCCGCGTGCAATTATTAACAGAGCCACGGCAGGGTGGGGTTTACTGGCTGAGCTAAGGCTGTGCAGGCTCGGCCCGCTAGGGGCCGCTGACGGGGCCAGGTGGGCCAGCACGGTGCTGCAGCTCGGGGCCGGCCGCTGCTGCCACTGGGCTCGGTCACCCCGGGTCGGCGCTGCCCTGCGGTGGCAGGCAGGGACGGAGCTTCCCCTGCTCCTACGGCAGCGGCGGCGGGCGGGGACGGAGCTTTCCCGCGCCCGTGGCGCCGGCGGCGGGCAGGGACGGAGTTTCCCCGCTCCTGCCGCGGCGGCGGCGGGCGGGGACAAAGCACCCCGTCGGCTCCCCGAGCCGCGGCAATGGCTGCGCGGGGCTCCCGTCGGCTCCCCGGGCCACAGCAATGGCGGCGCGCGCTTCCCCCCCCCTCCCTGGGCCGCAGCAATGGCGGCGCCGGCTTCCCCCCCCCCTCCCCGGGCCGCAGCAATGGCGGCGCCGGCTTCCCCCCCCTCCCCGGGCCGCGGTAGGGGCGGCCCGGGTCCCCCCTCTCCTCCCCGGGCCGCGGTAGGGGCGGCCCGGGTCCCCCCTCTCCTCCCCGAGCTGCAGCAATGGCGGCGCCGGGCCCCCCCCGTCTCTCCCCTGGGCTGTGGCAGAGGAGGAAAGAGAGCTCTCCCGCCTCTCTCCCCGCCCCCCGTTCTGCCTACACGGAGCCAGGCTCCACCCGCGGTGCAACAAAGTAGCGATTTGTAACAATCGCAAAATGCCGACTTTGCAGCTGCTCGGCTCAGCACCCTGGCAGGCACTTCTGAGGTTGTATTAGCCGCTCCTGATTATTAGCCGCATTTCCGGTTTAGGAGCAAAATCTTAGTCAAATTGGTGCGGCTTGTATTCGTGAAATTACTGTAATCAGATAGTACAGATGTTCCTTTGATTGCATGAAATGGGCTTGGTGATCTTGATAAAGTGACATCCATTGGCTTCTTGACACAGTGGCAACTCAACTACACTTGAGAGTTGGTTCTTATTCTGCTAGTGAAATCATTTGAGAAACTGGACCTGAAATAATCACTTCAGGTGAATGCAGAAGACAAATTGCACAGGCAGAAAATTTATAAAGCTGATCTTCTCCCTGTTCCAGCTTTTAGAGATCAGGAGAGCACAACCATGCTGAAAGGGTCCTGGCTGCACACTGCAGTTCCCAAGCTGAGCTCCGAACAGCAGGCACTGGCACCAGTGACAGCATGTGGTCCTTCAAACTCCCTGCTGCTGAAATGAAGAACTAGGCTTGAAAAGTTTAAACAGCCACTGGCAATTTGTATGATTTGAGGACCTTAGGTGTAACAGTATAAATACTAATTTGCTAAGAATCAGTTTAAGGAATCAGATAGCTTTCTTTTAACAGTTTGAGTAGGGCACTGATTTCTCCAGCCAGCAGGAAGAACAGATGATCAGCAAAATGAGTGATTAATTTGTCTCTCTCACAAGCCTCATACTTAGCTAGGTCTGCTTGTTCCATCACACTCTATTGCAGTTATGTCACACTAAATAACAATGTGATGCATAATTTAAGTCACTAGTTTGAAGTCAAGTTGTAACTTTTCAAAAAATACTTGCACCTTAAAAATGAAAATTAACTTACAGAATAAATCACTGAAAAAAAAGAAAATTAGTTTTACTGACATTTGGCAATACGTAGTAGTGTCATCTGCAGAGAACAAGATTTTTCAGCCAGTCAATAACAAATATTAAAGCAACCTGGGAACTTCAAAATCCTGCTGCTCCTGTCTGCACTGCTGATGACAGCAGACAGCTAAAGAGAGCTGCAAATAACTTAGAAGGCATCGCAACACTGACTCCTTTCATAGCCTCGCATCGCCTCCAGCTCCCACTTGTTAATGCACTTACAGCAACAACTCTCCTCACAACCCTGTCACAGGCAAACACACTTCAGCAAACCAAAAATACTTTAATAAAGTTAATTGACTACATATTTACTGAATTATTTTCTCAGATTCATACCTGAAACTTTAGACTATGAGTGGTAATGCTATTTACCAGCCCCAGAAGAGGTATCAAGTCCTAAAGCTGATAGCCTCTCACACATCTTCAGCAGATCATGCCAGCAGGGATTTTGTCACAAACAAATTGTCTGAAAATTCCCCCAGAAGAGGATGTTACACACAAGGAGATGGCAAGTGCTGCCCTGCTGAGGTGTGTGACAGAGCCCACGTGTCCCAGCCACAGCCACTGCGGGCGGTCAGAGCTCTGTCCCCAGCTCACTGAGTCTTCTACTCAGACTCCCAACTCACAGCACTTTGGAGCAGGCCAAGAGCCCAGCCAAGCTCAAACTGAAAGCAAGCCACCAGTAAGTCCAGCAGGTAGATTGAGCCTGCAATGTTGACTGCTTTCTGTGATACATGGTAGAATTTTAAATGCACAAACTAAGGCCCTACAATGAGATTGTAGGCAGCAGTCCTCTCTCAGCAGTATGTCCAGCATAAAGCAAAGACAGGAAAATAGTGTTCTGCAAAACAGGCAAGTGCAAAATCACAAGCTTTGCAAATAAAGACATTCTAAAAAGAATCAGAGTGGATGCATCTTCTTAGGAGGAAAATCCCTGCTGCTACTGCCAAGAACTTTTCTACAAACTGCAACGCCAAGGCTTGGCTCTTCTTCAAATTCTTGCCCTTTTCATCATAGCCAACTTTCCTTGTTAGCGCTTCTTTGGTGTAGCACTCTTTTTGCAGACAAAAGCCTCTTGCACCAGCCCACCAGAAGTTACCGTGCCCAACAGCCTGTTTTCAAAGTGCCCTTCCTGCAGCTTCCACACAGGGGAATGTTTAATTTCAAGGAGCTGTCATCTAAAGCCTGTCATTTGATTTCTTTAGATTTTCCAGATTGAGGAGTTCTGTAAACAGATGGATTAAGTGACATAGATTTTTTAAAATTTCAAATACTGCATTATGATTTACATACTTATTGCCATGGGAACCTTTAACAAAAGCCCTTATTTTCAAAGAAAAACACCATCTCTTCACTTGGCTAAAGGTATTCAGCATTTCCAAAAATGGGGCAACAATATTTATGTCTAAAGAGGGGCTTATCTCATATACAGACTTTTATGTGTAATTCTGCTCTGAAAAACTCTTTCGTATAAAGATAACAGCTTTGAAAAGAATCAAATCTGTCCTTCTGTAAAATCAGGGAAATATATTCCAGTTTTACAGCACTGTTTGTTCCTGTCAGGACAGTGAACTATTTTGTATTCTTCAATCTTCCACGGTTCAGGTAGACCTCTGCAACCCCACTGGATTACACATGACACCACTGTGCTGTTTTTACAAGTCAGGTTTCAGAACTGCTCCACTCTACTGCTAGCTTCTATATTCAGAATAAAAAGTGCTGTAAAATACTAAACTCTCAAGTTCAGGATCTAGAACATATACATGAATTAGTAAATTATTGTTAAATTTGGGCCCTCTAAATTTTAGACATAATAATTATTTGAAAATTATACTCATCATAAAAAATTGTAACTGTATATTATATTTAGGTGTTGTATAAAACATATTTAAAAAATGCCAGCTCCCTCTGAACTGAAGCTTCTTTGCCAGCAGGTTGTATGTGGGTGCTGCATGCACCAACAAGCTCTGCAGCTGCCATTCCTTGTCCCAGGGGTTTTGCCTACCTGTACTAAAAAAACAGTTTCAAAGACAGTATGTTGAAAGTTCCATAAAAAAAAAAGAATCAGTAGCCACAGAGCAGAAGTCCCTGTCTGCACTTGCTAAGGAGGGTCCCGTGGCAGGTCTGGCACCATACAGGATGTGCATCCCTGGAGCTGGGGCCTCCAGCTTGGTGGGTGTGAATAGATAGGTGAGAGACAACTGGGATGAGTGTGATGGGAAAGAGAGATTAATTAGAAGGCTGGACAAAATTCATGGAAAATTTGGGTTCATGTGGAATATACTTGAAACCCTCATCTGTGTTGCTGCCATACAAGAAAGCATGGTATGAATGGGTAGTTTAATCTTTCTGGCCATTGGAGCAGGTGTTGCAGTTAACTTAATTTTCATGCTCTTATCTGTACTTTACATAATACTTTGTCTTTATTTTTCTCTTTGTACAAGGCAGAGATTAATTCACAGATATATGCAGGATGTGGTCCAAGCCCACAGGTAAGTCAATGGGCTCTGCATTGCTGTGCAAAAGCTAAAAGTAGAATGTGTATTTATTGATTATTAAATCACTTATAAAGCTATTTCAGCTCTTTATGAAAGTATCACCTATTGTTCTTTCCAAATTGTCTTGAATCTTAACTGCTTTACACTGAACAATGGGGTATGCTAGCTTCACTTTCACTAGGTATGTCTGCCTGTTCCTATACAGGCAAAGTCCAGAAGGTGCATACCAGTAGTCACATAAATTGGAAAGCAAAGAGGGAAGCTAAAATTGTGCAGAGTTGAAAAAAGACATGAAAATTAAGAAAATTTTTTAAAAATCCATCAAAAAATAAGAACACCACCACCACCAAAACCAGCCAACCATGTGAAGAAAAATCCACCTCAAAAAGGGAAAAGATCAAGAAAACAACTTGAAAAGGATAGTTGAGTCTTATGTGAAAAAGAGACTTAAAGAATCTCAAGGACAGAAGAAAAGAAATAGGAGGGAGTTTAAAGACAACAGGACTCACTGTGCACCAGTGCCTGAAACTGAGGCAAAGGGACTCAACGCTGGAAACAAAAGCACCTCTCCCTCCCCAAATACAGGCACTGAGCAGCACAAATTTCCCTGGGGAATCATCCCATTTTGAGCACCCACCTTCATCCCAGCTGCAGCTGCTGGCCCACTGGGGTCCACAGCCTGGATGTGGCAGGGTTTGCTCCCCCGCACCACAAAGCCCCAGCCCACGGCATCGCCAACGATCTGCAAAGAGGAAAGGACATCATCACTTTCAAGCAGCTCCACGAAATTCAAGGGGACAACTTCTAAATGGTCCAAGATGTAATTTCAGCATCTCTGTACTTCCCACACATAGCAGAGTACAGGTTGCTATGTCACTCATGGGAAAGGCTCTATCCAAATCTTTCCTCTTAATTTTAATGAACTTTTTTTGTTGAACTAGGAGGCCCTAAAAGCAATGACAAGGTTCAAGAATGTCTTTAAAGAAAGGCTCAAATAATATGAGTCGAATTTTCTGTCCCATCATACAGAAAGACCCTGCTGGAGAAGTTCAGTTTGGGTAGGTGATCCACTCCTGCAGAACAAGAGCACCAAGTCTAGATGAGTTTGAATAATACTGATGTTATTGGTTTGATGTTATTTTACACCCCTTTTAAGTATCACACTGGCACAAAGAAAGAGTAAGCAAGTGCTGAATCAGACCTGGAATTTGTGGAAGTACTGATAATAGAGTTTGGGATTTTGAAGTATAAAACCTCAGCAAATACAAATAAGCTCTAATTATCCCATTGGAAAATGTCTGTTTGGATTGCTCTATGCATATAACATTCAGAAAATAAAGAAAAATATTTGAGACATACCGTAAAAGTTTTTCTAACATATGGGGCTCCAGGCATCAAGAGCTCATCAGCAGTCACAGGTCTCTTTAATACTGTGGAGGCACAGAAACAAATATTCAATAAAAATATTCCTCTGGAGTCTCTCCTAATAAAATGGATACAGTGATGGGACACATATTTTTGGCCCCACTTGCCATACATGCTTTCAGTTCTTGCAGATCTGTCTGAAAGCAGTAAGACAACCAAGGAAAAGCCTGCAGAATAACTCTGAGTATAAATTATGAGATCTTTGGAAAACTGGGGCATTTAGCCAACAGAGTTTGTTGTCTGAAATCAAAATCCCCTAAACACTATCACAAAAATCACAAGTGGCTTTTTCTGTGTCCAGTGTTGAAACAAGTGACCAACCTTCCTGGCACAGAGCAGCTTTTCTTCATAGCTCACTGTGTGCTTATTGGGTGCTCTCTGCTCTTTCATCTGAGTTGGGCTTGAATCACATAATTGAATAGCAAGAAAATCCTGCTTGGGTGAGGAATTATCTCAAAAGATTTCTGCAACTGTAGGCACCTATCTTATCCAGGGACAGACGAGGTAACCTACAGGTGTCTGGGAATTTAAATGAAAGGAAATACCAGTAAGCTTCTGCAGGTCCCCACTGCCTTCCTATGTAATGGCATCATTTTCCTCCCAACAAATTAAATTTGAGTTCTGCCAGATAAAATCAATACCATCCTGTGTATCATTTTTTATCTGTCCATAAATGCTTCAAACACAAAGGACAACATAAAGATATATGCTGTTTACCCCATTTGCCTGCTTCACCCTTAATATTATGGCTGTTTTTCTTTTAGTGATAAATAATTTTGACAGTGTCTTCTGTCTTTTCAATCACAGGTGGGAGACAAAATTTCTCACAGATGGTATTTGAAGACATTCTTGAGTTTCTTAATAACATTCATGGGAGTAGAGAGAATTCTAGCAGAAAAACCAATACCTTTTTTTTTTTTTTTTACTTTCCCATGTATTTTGATGAACTGTCATTTAGCCAGTGTTACACTTTGCAGAGCATGTCTGGTTCAATGTGAAAAAACTGAATGATTGTGCTCATTTGACAAGTCAGAATCAGGTAAATCATCCATGCAGGCCTCTCTTATGTGCCTCCCTGCATTATACCTCCAGGAATTTTTTTTTTGTTTGATGATTGTTTTTCTACATGATTGGTCAAGTCATGACCTGGGTGTTTTTTAAGTGCTTGCCTGCAAGAGAGCTCGTCTGACAAATACCTCTGCCTTGTGTTTATTAGCACGTAGTTCAGCAACACGCTCTAGGTCTGGATAGCAGGAAGCTATTTGTGAACAAAGTCTCCTTATAGTCAGCAGAGGATTAGGAATTCCTCGTAACATTTACATCTGACAGCCTTATGTTAACCTATGCCTGTGGATCTGTACTTGTGCTCTGGGAGAAATAACCCTACATTGCCAGTAATTGTATAATTCGTAAAAATCAGTCTGTTTATAAGCCCACTGCTGCCTTCTTTCAAATATGAGTCTGTTAAAGCTATTCACAGTTTGAAAACTAGTCCTAAGGGAAAATTTCTTCTGAAAAATTTATGCAAGAGCAACATCAGCCTATTCTTTTTCTTCCAGTGTTGTGTAATCAGCTGCATTAAAATAAACTTGTTCTCACTACTCATGGGCTGACACTTCATATAAAATCAGAACCATAAATGAACAGAATAGCTGGCATACTTCAGATAACATACACATTTATGGATAGCACATGAATGCAGTTTTATCTGTCCCAGAAAATTTTCCAGGATGTAATTAATGCGCTGGGGACAAAGAGCTCCCAATACAAAAGCTACCAGAGTATTTCTGGAAAGTATACCTGAGAGGTGTTCTGCCAAGACATGATACTGTAGCACCCTTTATACAGGGGCAGTGAAGGGGTGAGCACACTGGAAGGTGGTGCTGAACACCCACCAGCAACACCCTCCGAGGATGCAATGGCCATGAGAACTGACAGCATTCCCTCTGCTGGGCAGCACGTCTGCTGGAGGGGGCTGTGAGCATATGATCCTACTGACTCCTTCCAATTATTTTAGTTCTGAGCTCCATACTGAATTCCCAGCAGAGCTTAAGCAGAGGGAAGAAAATGTGCTAAAAGGAGAGAGAGGGAAAATATCCTTCCCTTTCTGATGGCCACTCTGCACAGCAGGAATGAAACGCACTTTAGTTCACTCATCTCCAGAGAAAATGGTCAATGTTTTGAACAGCATTCACCTAGTGCTTGAGGCACTCTCTTGTAATCACTTCAAATGCCAGCATCCCTCTGAAAGCAAAGATTACACATATCCACTGAAGCCTTACCCCGTTGAACAGTCCCCACACCACTGGCAGGGACTTGGTGAATTTGAAATAATAAGGAGCTCAAAGGGCAGCAGGGGCCCTGTTTGATATTCAGGGCTATTTCTGAGGGAAACAGAGAGGCTGAAACAATATCTATCTTGGTCTGTTTTTCCCTTCCCAGATGTACAGTAAGAAACAATTTTAAGTGAACTGTGGAAGAATGGGTGTGTTTAACCTTCCGGCGTGGGATAGGAAATCCTTTCAAAAGGAAAATAAGCTTGAACACTATTTCTACCTTCTGAAACAGATCAGTGTAAGACTTAAAACAAATTAAAAAGTTCAAATGGTCTCTGACAGGCTGAAACAATGCTGCCTCAGTATTTTTAGAGCCTTCTGTTTTCTGAGAGGTGTTATTCCATAGCAGCTCAAGCAGTCACTGGATAGTTAAACCCTCCTCTGACTTGCACCAAAGGAATGTTTCTAGGAGGAGATTTGAATTGGTTCAGAGCTTGGCAGTGAAGAGGCAAATCTAGGCCTCTGGCTGCACGTCGTCCTAAGAGATAAACTGCAGCTCAAACCACAATTATGGACTTGACGCTGAGATTACTGGAGGCAGACATCTGGCTTGTGTTCAGCAGGACTTCAGGCTAGATGATGATAATAGTTCCCTCTGGCCTACAAAACCTGTGACACTGTGAATTTTTAATGTATTCTTGGAAACAGAGGCTTAGGCGTGACAACAGGAATTCTTCACTTCGCCTTCTCCCCACAGAGATGTCTGCACCCTGTCTGCTGTGCATCCTAAGCCAGGTTGGTGCTCACCAGATTTGGGGTTGCAGAGCACAGGGGGACTGCTGCTGAGTGTTGGGCTGCTGCTGAAGTAGCCACTGCTGCCACAGCTACTCATGCTGCTCCTCCTCACTGCCGACACAATCTTTATCTCCTTGGTGGGACTCACTGCAAGCAGAGGGAAAACAGAGAGAGAAAGGGAGCTGGTACCAGTTATTAAGTCATTTCCCTGTTTCTTTTTTAAAAAATCCAGTAATAAGCCATGCTTTCACTGACAACACTGGGAATGGGTCAGTGTGTCCTACACTGTTAGAAGAGTCACTGAATTAGAGTAAGGCTGTAACTAACAGGATAGCTGAACTGCTCCCTTTAGTGTCTTCTAATAGGCATTTCAATACAGGAAACCATGTTTTTAATTTTTTTCTTTCCCTTTTTTCAGTTCTACTAGATATTACTGTACACAAATGCTGCAGGGCCCCTTTCCCTCATTTTTAATCTCCTTGTAAACTCCCCATAGAATATACGACAAATTACTTTGAGTTTAGGGGACTTTAACCATTTCAGTTTGAACATGGACCCCAAATTTTGATGAGCATCTGAAATGCTCTTGATACAGATACACCCCAGGGACCTATAGGTTTGGTAAAAAGAGTGAATGGACAATCCCTATGAACAAGGACATAATACTCAGCCCTGCATTTTTTTCTAACACTGAAACTCCTTGTCCAAATTCGTTTTTTTAATACTCCATAAGTCACTCTACAAACAGTAGTGTAATTAATGAGTCACCTGAGAGAAAGCTGGTGTGTTTCCTGTTGTCATGGTTCTGCTTGCGCAGGCAGAACGGGCTGTCATGGCTCTCTGGCATCAGGCGAGACTTCTCAGTGAGGAGCTCCATCAATCGCCGCCGCCGCCGGAAATTCATTCTGCACTGGTACAGCAAGTTGCTGTCCATAAAATGGTGCTTGTTGGACACTAGGAAAAGAAATGGATACAAAGTTTATGCCCTGTAGGCACAGAAAGAAATCCAAGCCTACCCATGTGCAACTTGTGCACTACAGACCTTGCTGTAAGGAAGCAATGCTCAGAGCTCTCCTCTTCCCCTGTGCAGCAGAAAGGGGAGGAAGGTGGTTCAGCTTCACACAGGTGACTTCAATACACACTCTTTATAACAGCAATAACAAACTAGGAATTGTAGTGGACAATGCTGAGAAGAACCTTTTACACCACTTTGATTAATGACATGCATTTTTTATTGCCCAGTGGAAATGGAAGTGTTTTACCTCTCTGTGACAGCTTGCATAATGGTCCAGCTCTGCGCAGGATTCCTCTCTACACCTCTTGCTGCCACTGGTTGCTACAGACCAGACTTTGCTCCTTAGGTCAAGTTTAGTGTAAATTCATCAGTCTAGGGCAGCTCCTGGGAGCTCTGTCCAACCACCTTGTTCAGAGCTACAGGGCAGCAAAGAATCAAGACCTGTGTATTTCCTCTGTCTTGTTAACCACAGACACTGTGTCCCAGACATTTCCTGCAGGCCACTTCCCCCCTTCGCACGGATACACAAGGTTTGGGAACAGGCAGCTGGCCAAAAATCATTTCTTACATAATGAACGAAAATCTTAATTGCAACCTGTATTGACCCTGAGAGCAAACCCCAGGCTGCTGGTGTCAGAGCAGGAGCACCAAGCCTACTCCCAAAGTGCAACATCACTGTAACATCAACATCTTCACTGCCACCAACGCTGAGACGATAAATGCTGTAGTTGGATGGAGCTCTGTGCCAGGTGCTGAAAGGAGTTCTGCTGCAGGTCCTGATTGCAGGAAAGCTCTCTAGGCTACTCTCTGCATCAGTACTGCAGCATCTAAAATAGCTGCAGTAGGTGTTTGGCAACATTTTTCTCAATTTTCACCCAGCTTCTGTGATCACATTCCACAGAAATAATTTCCCACAGCTGACCTTTTCAATGAAGAATCCAGGTTCTGGATTTTCTTCGTTTAGAAATTGCATTTCTTGCAACATTGAATTGTAAGAACTGGTGGGGTATGGATATTTGTGTGTAAAGTATAAACAACATCACAGGTATGCACTGAGGTCAGTCAAGTCTATGATTACATGTCTTAGCCTCCTGCTATAAACACAGAACTTTTGCCTTGCTCTTTTCTCTGCCCAGCACATGGGGTCCAAAACCCAGCAGAGTCCAGGGCACTACACAGAGCCTGGAGCCCTGCTGGCCTGTTTTCCTTTCATTCTCACCCCCAAAACAGTCTTCCTTGCTCTCATCCCTTCTGAACACCTCCCTGTGTCTCTGGTTACTCTTCATTAAACTACAGAACTACACTACATGACAACCTTGCAAAATCGGTCACATTTACACATAAACTGCCAGTAAGTCATTGGATGTTTGTGAGCTGAAGAAATAACTTCAAAGAGGAAAAAGTCCAGTCCAGTCATCTTCTCCAGGGATGTCAAGTTACCCAGATAACAAGGAAATTGTCAGTCCTAGATATGAACCTCAGGGCACTGTATTCTATGTGGATGCAGAAACTGCCTTATGATGCCAGACCATCCTGCAAAGAAGCATGTCCCTTGCCTGCCTGGGTCTCTGTCAGAGACACCACTGTCTGTACAAATGGACTTCTACCTTTGAGATGCAAAGAATAATCAGCACACAGGAGCTTTCTGAACTGCACATGCTGGTGCCCAAGCTGCCACTCAGTCCCTCTGCCCCAGCGTGGCACATTGTAGGCTGTAAGGCACCCCTTAGATTGCCTGGCTCTAAGACCTTTGGAAGAGCCAGTGCCACTTGGCTTTTGTCTGCTTCCTTTTGATGCTGAATCTGTTGTGTCCTCAGGGATGCAAAATGGCTTTGCTAAGTCCACAGTTACCATCACAAGTAACTAGTTACTGTGTTCTGACACATTAATTATTGCAGGCACACACTGCTGCTGTGCTCCCCATTTTGCATACGTATCATATGCAATACTATTAAACAACACTTCCTAACAATCACTATTTTTGAAGTAAGGAAGTAGAGGAGGAGAGATTTGGCAATCTGCCTACATCCCTCAAAGGATTTGCTATCAGAGGCAGAGTTAGTACGTAGGTGTTTGCAGCTACCAGTTTCATTTTAAGATCACTGACGTAAGAAGTAAAAGCAGCAATATCTATCAATATCTTACCCCATTATTAAAATAACCTAATTTAAAGACAAAAAAATTTGAGGCCATCTCAAACTCAATCTTAAAAAGGCAAGTGCTACTTATTCAGCACTATTGTGGCTCATAATCTTAAATGAAAGAGGGCTCCACAAATGCTTCCTAGGAAATAGCACGGCTGTGGCCAACCATTCGCAATGTAAGAAATAACAGAATGGTTTCTGAGTCAAATATTACGAAGACACAGTTTTTAACGAAAATTATTCTGTTGTTTGTCCCATTAACTGAAGTACTCCGGCAGTACTCAGAAATTATGATAATCAGAGATAAACACACACTCGTGCTGCAGACATTGCCAAGCACTCTCAACTTCAAGAATTACTGACCATGAAACTAGATAATGTAAACATCTTTACGCCATTATATTGAACATATTTTAAAATAAAAATACTTGTTTTGAATTAAATATTGTAATATTTCTATATATTTAGAACAGTAAGGCTTAGGTTTTCCACTGAAGTCATTAATCTCTGCTGTAACTATTTCAGTCCAGAGAAGGGTAAATTTTTATACAATAAATGAGTGCAAGTGGAAAAGCTAAGTCCAATGACTGTGTGTTGGAGAGTATTTGTATATTATTTACACAACAAAGGATTTGCAGCCAAAACGCTTAGGACATGTAGCATCAGTACAGAATTTAGCATGCTACTTGGCTTTCGTGTTTTAACCCCCTCATTTCTAAGAATAGTTCACATATCATGTGTTTGTAACATCATGTAATTTCTTACATATTTAAAAAGAAGCTAAAAATACAAATAGGAACAATATAGCTCAGACTGCCTCCTTGTGCATACATCATGAGATAAAGTCTCTCACCAAAGTTATGACTGTGCCTCATAGGGCTCTTTTTTATTTTTTTTTTTTAATTATCTGAGTTATTCATGATTTGTGATTAAATGTCCAGGCTGTGACTCTGCCTAAGGATGAGTGTATCTGGAGACGTGTGGAAAAAGGAATTTCCAGACTATGGATCAGAAGGAAGAGGTTGAGGAGGGGGAGGCAGTGCAGTGGCTGATTTTCAGCAAGAGCCAGGGGAAGCTACACATGGCCTTGGTAAATCACAACCCTGTGGATGCTGGATGAGAGCACACACAGAAGGTTGGGTGTGTTACACTGGCGTACCTGGGTGTGTTACACTGGGAGTTGCTGTGAGAGGTGCAGGTGCAGTCAGGGGTGCTCACTCAATCACTTCAGCAGCCCACACCTTGCTGCAAGCAGCAGAGAAAAGTGGGAGTGGAAAGCTTTTCCAAACCGATGGCAGAATGCAGAGGGGGTTGCACAGACTTGCCCAGGAGCAGTTTCTTTAAAGGCAATTTAGAGGCTGTTACCTCTGGGTGTTGACTCAGAAGCAGCAGCAGATAAACTTGTGGCAGCTGACAAGGCTCTTGCTCCAGGAACCTCTCATGGAAGCTGCTGCTCCAGAAAGGGATTAACATCACTACTCCTGAATTAGCTTACTGCCCTTCATAGTGCAGCACAGAAAGGCAAACTGGCACCATTTCAGTTTGTCTTTAACAGTGAAGCCATGGCTGATGAGTGTCAGGACCTGCATTTGTACAATATGAGGGTGATGCAAAGAGCAAGGTGGGGTGACTTCATGTTTCTTGCTCCAATTTAATTCACAGCTGTTCAGGTGGCAACATGTTCATGTTGCAATATGCACCTTATGCAACAGGAATAAATGCACTGAGAGTGAAGTAAAAATATGGCAACTGGAAACCTCCAAAACCATAAAAGCACACAAGAGCATTTATTGTCCTGGAAGGAAAGGCACCAACACTCACATATACTCACTGATGTCAAACTCTGGAGACAAGATCATAACCCACCAGTCTAATCTCTCACATACACAGGCCACAAAATGTCTCCTAGAAACAGAATTTAACAATTATCTTTCAATCTTACAAAAAATTAGCTTACTTATACTTTAAGGCATTTATTGACCACTTTACTCGTCCCTTTGGAAGCTATTTAAGCCTTCAGTCACTTGCCCTGCCAGAAAACAAAGATTAAACTCAAAGCTGAATTTGCTTATATTTAGCTGCTAATCCCTGGATTTTGTCACACCTTCATTGGAAAGTTATGTACGATGTGGTAAAAAATCTTAGCAAAGAAATCTGCGAAGAGAGGAAGTCAACTCTCAAATGTATCTTTTATCAACTGAATAAATACCACCCATTAAATTTTGATCCTTTAAAGCCTATCTGGAGTCCTCTTCAGAATTTGTTTTTTTTAATCTTTTCTAAAAATTCACCTATCAGAACTGCATACTCACAGTTACAACTTCACTCCCCTTTTCTTACTGGGTGTTGTTCTTTTTGTACATCTCAGGCCCACTGTTACTACTGCACTGAACTGCACAAATAGCATCAAATGGGAATAATTATTGCCCTGCACATCCTCCTTTCCCTGCACAGCACTGTTCCACAGCAATGAGTGGAGCCTGTATTCTCATTTCCTAGATGCATTGCCTTGTAGTTATACCATTACCTATACAAAAACAAAACAACTCTTTTGGGGTAATGACCATTTAATTAATAGAGTTCAATTATTTGTTTATTGTCTCATCTATCCCTGGAGTTTGAAATTTTCATTGGCAAGGGTTTTAGCTGGTCATGCACCATTTATGTCACTGTTAAGATGAGAAAAATCACAATATTTATTTTGGATTTTCTGTTTGGGAGCACTTAATGTTGCAGCTTCGGTGCTTCTTGTTCCTGGCTGCCTCACAGTTTCTGTTCAGACACATAAAATATAAATATTAACATCCATGCAAATCTTCTTTCAGCTTCTGATTCTGACATGAAATCCCAGGATCTGCATGGGGCTCAAACAGCCTTTTCTTTTCCACTTTTCCAAGGAGGCTGATGCACAGCAGAGATAGAAATACTAGCTTTACACTGATTTCACAGGACCGAGGAAGCTTTAGGAAGTACAAAAGCCTATTTTAATAAATGGTATGACTCATGCCTGAAAAATCAGGCCATTTTCATAACTGGCTTTTCCCCCAAATCCCTCCCACCACTTCAATTCCCCATGATTTTTAGCGCTGATAATCTGTGCACATCTCCACCACAGTGATTAATGCTCTCTACCAGCTGAAAGCTGCAGTCCCCAGTAGGACACATCCAGCGAGGCACTCCAGCTGCTCTGCACGTCCCCACAAACAGCACTGTCACCAAGCAAGCTCGTGGCTGGAGCCAGGGAACGGCTGCTCCATGTTGAGGGAGCAGTGGGAAGGAGATCAAAGTTCCATGAGGAGCCAGATGAGCAGCTTTTCTCAAGAGAGTAGAGGACACATTGAAGTGTGTGCTTGTTTGTGCGAGAGTGCACTTGTGCTAGGGCTAAGAGGAAGAGGCTATAAAACATGAGCAGTGTATGGATTTTTCAGTGTGGATATGTCATATCTTTCTCCACTTAAAGACAAAAGCAGCACTGAACTCCTTCCAGCAGTGCACAACACATCCAAGTCTTTGCACAAGGCAGCAGCCCCAGTCTATTCAAAAGTACACTTTATCTTTTTAATGAGGTCGTTTCCTCTATTAAAATGATGTGAAATGCAGTTTGAAGTTGCAGGAGATCATTCTAGACCTTCACTATTACTGGCTGCAATAGTCTGTGCCTTCATATAGCAAGTTTTGACCTCTGAAGTGGCAGGATATCACCCCAATAGAGAACATCAAGCCAAGCACAAATGCAGGACGATGAGACACACACTGACAGGCTGCAGGGACTGGGGGTTGTCTGAAGGAGAGCACAGCTGGAGCTGCTTCCACCTACATCCAAAGTGTGCCCAGGGAAGAGTCTGGCTCCCACTCCATGGCATTTTGCTTTCTCACTCCCCCCTCCAAAGCAGAACCGGTGTTTAAAGTCAAGGAACAAATCAACACACAAAATAGGAGTTCCTTAAAAAAATGCCTCTCTCTAAGGATAGCACACAGCTTGCTGAGCCAGCCTCCTCAGTGCCTCAGGCCTTTGGCCAGCCCAGTTTTGGTCCCTTGCCAGAGAAACAGTGGAAGTGTGCGTCCACTTTGGCTTTCAGAGAGCAGTGGTGAGTCCGTGGGCTTGGCAAACATCAAGAGCTGCTGAGAGCTGCAGAGAGCAGCTGTGCAGCGTTCAGCCAGTGCTCACCCCACACTGCCCACCTCTGCCACCTCACCCAGCACTCCTGTCTGCCCCTCTTCCACTCTGCCTTCACTGACACACGTGTGGCTGGCACTTTATTCAGCACTGGACAATGCTTTTCCCACTCCTCTCAAAGCCTTCCTGTTTTTCTGCTAATCTGGCACTGCAAATGCATTTTAATCATGGCACCTATTCAGATTAGTTTCCTTTTACACATTGATGAATTCCACCTGCTTGGATCTCTCACAAATCCAGGGAGAGAGAGACTACAGATGTTCAGTGAGCGCAGGGCCCTGGATCTTGGGTCTTGTATTCCCTGCACTGCATAAACACAGCACTTGCATTTCCACCTTTTATGAATGCTTACATGCTGCACAGTCCATAGATAAGCCCACCTGTGCATGTATTCAACCATCACATTAAACTCTCGGCAGTGCAGCTGTACTAAATTGTATTTTTTTTCTTATTTGGATTACAAGGAATTCACTTTGAACAGACAATGTATCTCAGCTTGAACTGCCCTTCTTTCTACTGACCCCCTTGTATAAAACTGCAAGGCAGATTCTGGCTCTGCAATACAAAATCCAGAGAGCTGTTCCAGTTCATCCTACTAAAGGCAAAGTCAGTAACTACATCCAGAAATAAATAGGTCCTGGAACTGTAAGTAGGTCCAGAAAAAAAAGCTGTGCTGTAACTACAGTTCACTGAGCTATAACTAGGGAGGGCTTTCTGAGTTGTTTCAATGAACTGTAGTATATCCATGTAGTCCAAAAAACATCTAGACAATTTTTATACTGTCTTTAAAGCAGCAGGATTACAGTAGAAAACTGTCAAAAGTTCCTTGGGAACTGAAATTCAGAGTATCCTGTCCTTATTAAGGCGGTATGTTCTGATCAGTGCAGTAACATTTTATTTCTGCTCCCTTAAAATAGGTATGCAGATATATGTTTCTATATACATTTTGTCTTTCCAGCCAGTTTGCCATCTATTTGCACTATATTTTCAAATACACATTACTTACTCTAGCATGAAAAGCCAGTGTTGAATCACACACATTTCAGCAGTCTTTTTGGTTTGTATATGAGGATTTATCATCTTTAATTTAGTAAGTTTACAGAACATAGCCAACTGCTTTTCTTTGCTTCCAAATAAAGTATGGAAAGTACAGTCTGTGGCAAGGGAAGCAGAAGATGAAAAGGCCCATCTGGGTATCTCTTTCTTTTTTTTTTTTTTTTTTGTTGCAGCCATTAAAAACTGAAAATCATTCTCTGTAAGAAAAATAAAATTCAATAGTTAATATGAAAAGAATTTTTCATATGTTATTTACATAAAGCATAGAGCATGTGTCTCTTTCAAAAACCAAATCAATTCCTGCTGTAGATAAAGACAACTGCAAGAAGAGCACAATGAGAAGCTGACAGACTAAGGAGCAGGAGGTTTACACAATTACATACAAAGTTCTTTGACTTCTTGCAAGGGGAAAATCATGAAAAATATGCAAAGTGGTCTCCAGATTTAGCATAAGCAGCTGAATTACTGTGGGTGAGGTTACTGTCCCTATGCACAGGGACACTGCCAGGGGAGAGCTGCCACACAAACAACTGAGTGCTTCTGCCTGGCACCAGCACGGGGGCAACAGGACTTACAATAAAATTGTGTTGCAGGACATCATAGACTAACTGAAGGCTTGTGTTTTACTGGATAAATCAAGGCATCATCTGTAAAAATGTGATGTTGTATAATTTTTAGTATCATGAAAGCTTGGATATATCCAAGGGCTGATGTGATTCAGGTTTTGGATCCTCTAGAAAAATGATTTTAAAAAATATGTGTGTTGATTTTGGAGAAGAAAGCCTACGATTAAGTCGAGGATTTATGGTATGCTTCAATGATACGTGTAAACTGCTATCTGCAGTTGATATTTCCAAGAAATGGGTTACAAAGAGAAATCTTGAATGAAAGAAGAGTACAGTAATTTCATGATTACAAACCGCACCGATTATAAGCCGCACTTCCGGAGCGTCAGCAACATTTTGTTTTTCCTCCATATATAAGCCGCACTGGATTGTAAGCCGCACTTTCATCCACAGCGAGGATCCGTGTGCAACTTTCACAAAGTTGCCAAATAGTAACAGAATTGTGGGATCACGGGGTTTACTGGTTCGGCCCTGCTCGGGGTGGCCGCCAGGGAGTGGCCCCGGCCCCGCTCGCTGCTGCCACTGGGAGGAGGGAGAGGGGCGTCCCTGGCTGCTGCCGCCAGGAGAAGGGAGAGGGGCGTGCCCAGCCGGTGCCGCTGCCACGCCCCCCGGGGCTGGGCAGCACTGCCATTGCACCGCCGCTGCCCCGCCGCCACCCGGGCGGCCTCTACCGCGGCTCAGGGCTGCTGCTGGCTCGGACTTCCACGTTGGGAAATTTCAAAAATTTGTTCATATATAAGCAGCTCCTGAATGTAAGCCGCACTTCCGGTTTGGGAGCAAAATTTTAGTCAAAATGGTGTGGTTTATAATCATGAAATTACTGTACATTTCACATACATGGCAAGTTTTCACTTTGTAAGTGAATCATAATCAGCTAATCATAAGCAGTTAGACACCTAAGGTAAATATAGCAGCACATACTTCATTATTCACAGCAATTTTGCAAGAGAAGGAAAGCTTTTCAACAAAAGCAAGAGAAATAATACTTCGTTAGATATTTAATCCACTTCTACAATTATAACAAACTTTCAATTGCATCATGTCTTTGATGCTTAAAACTAAATGCTCTGATCGTCTTCACAAAGGAAATTCTGCTGTATAAAGGTATAGAGTCCTTGGAAAGAATAGGGAAAACTGAATACAAATATAAGACTTTTCCTGCAGAGACAGGGACACAGCACGTTTCAACATTTACTGTTCTAAGTCACCACAAAGTGTTTGTTTTCATCTCAGAAAGTAATTTGCACAGTGGAGTTCACAGATAAAAGATAACTCTTGAAAGGAGATAAGCACCTGCTAATGTGCTAAGCCAGCAGAACATGTGTCAACCTTGAACACACAAGGTCTGATCAACTGCAATTATCTCAATAAAGCTTTCTAAAGTTGAAAGGTATTTTAAAGGAGGGTGGAGGCTGAAGATACAGATATGTCTAAGACACCTTACTACATTTTTATTACCATCAAAAAATCCTAGCACTGACAAAATCATATAACCATTTTGGTTGGAAAAGACCTCTAAGACCATGAAGCTCAACCATTAACCTGACACTGCCAAGTTCACCACTAACCCATGTCCTTAAGCGTCACCACCTACACATCTTCTAAATTCTTATAGGGGTGGTAACTCCACCACTTCCCTGGGCAGTCTGTTCCAATTCTAGAGAACGCTTCAGTGAAGAAATTTTTCCTAATACCCAACATAAACTTGCCCTGGTGCAACCCAAGGCCTTTTCCTCTTCTCCTGATCCCTTGTTCCCTGTCAGAAGAGCCCAATTCCACCTGGCTCCAGCCTCCTTCCAGGGAGATATAGAGAGTGACAAAGTCTCTCCTGAGCCTCATTCTCTCTGGGCTAAACACTCCCACCTCTGTCAGCTGCTCCTCATCTGTGCTCCAGACCCTTCCCCAGCTTCATTGCCCTTCTCAGGATGTGCTCCAGCCCCTCAATGTCCTTCTTTTACTGAGGGCCCAGACCTGGACACAAGACTTGAGGTGTGGCCTCACCAGTGCTGAGTACAGGGGACAATCCCTGCCCTGGTCCTGCTGGCTCCACAGTTTCTGATCCAGGCCAGGATGCCATTGGCCTTCTTGGCCACCTGGGCACATCTGGCCTCATGTTCAGCTGCTGTTAACCAGCACTCCCAGCACTTTTCCAGTGGACACCTTTCCAGCCACTCATCTCCAAGCCTGGAGCATTGGATGGGATTCCTTGCATGAGGCTGTTGTGACCTGAGTGCAGGAGCCAGCATTTGGTTTTGTTGAATCTCACACCATCCACCTCAAGCCATCACTCCAGACTGTCCAGATCCCTCTGCAGAGCCCTCCTACCTTCCAGAAGATCAATCTCTCAACCAGCTTGGTGTGATCCACAAAGTCACCTTTGCTGCCCTTAATAAAGATCTCCTTAATAAAACAGTATCAAAGGTTTTACTGAAGTCTAGGTAGACCATGTGTTCCAAAGAAGACAGCAGCCAGGCTGCCATCTCTAACAGAGACTCTTACACCCCTCAATCATTCAGGAAAGCAAAGCTTCACCACCCCTATTCTGCTGCTGATCTGAGTCTGGGAATCTGCACCCCATTCCCCTGGAACAGAGTGGACAGCCATGCAAAATGCTTCATGCTGAACTGTGCTGTGGTCACTGCTCAGGGAAGGTGCTGGGGGCATGCCAGGGAAGAAATTACACCAAGCACATGGACTTGAAGGTCAGCAGCAGCTTGGGAAACCACAACAAGAAAAAAAGACAGAATGTGACCTGGCATGGGAAGAGGAATTCTGCTGCTCAGGCTCCCATTTCTCACAGGCTCAACTGGCAGCACACATGGTACCATCTGTGGATTGTACAAGGCAATCCCTGTGTGTTTACATTCCACAATATATTGAGAAGTGTTCATAAATGAGCTATGGTTTGGTTGCTGCCACGGAAGAAACACAAATATTCATTGCGAAAGCTGTAGCTGCTATCCTACAGCACTCGTTTCTCTTAACAGTATTGAGCAGATTTTAAATTTAAACTATTTATCACTGGAGATTCCAGACTTCAAAAATTTCTGCAAGGCAGGCAGATGTTTCTGCATCCCTCAAGCTTTTATACCAAAGGAGTCCTTGAAGGAGGACAGGAAGACTCTGCTGCCCTGCCAGCAGTGCTGTGCTGTTGTGGCTGCAGGTGCAGGGTAAGTTCTTCAGCAAGGGCTATAAGCAAGTATGAGCCACAAATGACTCCATAAAGAGCTCTGTGAATACCCTCTTTTGTCCGTGGACATCTCAGTATCTCTGTTTTCCAGACTGAGGAAGGGCTGTGGATGCCCACCCTGTCTATCCTTGCCTTGGCCTGATCTATCTGGCAGCTGGCAGCAGGCAGAGAACTTCTTCTCCTGTTGCATGCGAATTTTGACCACAGTAGCTGATCTGTCCCCCCATGCCCATATGAAGAACTAAGAAAGATTCAGTCTGCTGAAGCGAAGTTCTATCTATTAATATTACCAAGTTCTACATACCTCACATAGCAGAAATGGGTTTTTCTACAGCTGAGAAACATGTCCTGTGCACCTTTTGTCCCTGCCTTTACTGTATGTGCATCACCAAACTTGTAATTCTTCCCACAATCTTTATTCCTGTATTCTGGATGAAGGCCATCAGTGCCATCAAAAGCCAAGTAACTACCAGGATCTACAACCCAAGACCCGCCTTCAAGAAATGCACAGTGCATAATTCCCTGCTACCTATGAGGGCTTTACTCCATATTACATGGGGGTACCAATACACAGGAAAGGAAATCTGGGTCCTATTTGTGAAAATGGTGGTTTGTGGGTTATGATTTCACAGAATCACAGAATATTCTGAGTTGGAAGGGACCCACAAGAACCATTGAGTCCAGCTCTTAAATGAATGGCCCATATGGGAATCAAACCCACAACTTTGCATTATTAGCACCACACTCTAACCAATGGAGCTAATCCCAGTATTTGTGTGGGCCAGTGAGATTTTGGCAGGAAGCAATTCAGCACTTAAGTACATTTCATCATTTTCATGCATGACAGGGGAAATGTGTCTAAAGAGATCAGGAAGATTTTAAAACTGAGAATGTGATGCTTCTGCAGCATTTATACAATTCCTCTTAAACCACTGTTTTCCTTTTCAACATGAGCATCAGTGCTTGTTTCCTGTGTGAAACCTGGTTTGTGTCTGACCAATTAAAGTGAAGAAAAATGTGTCAGGAAGCCATTTTGAATACAGTGCCTCAGTTGCAGAATAGAGCTTCTCTGAGTAATTGAAATGAAAGTCAGTATTAGTAAAAAGACATTGCATAATTGGTTGTGGCTGGAAAATTACTACTGAGATTGGCAACTTGCTGCAACTATTTCTATTACTTTCCATTGCATTAGGTGGGGTAATAAATAGTTCATGAGAACAATACAGCAAGTTGTATTTTATTCCATATTCTGGGTATCAAACAATACTGCTAGAAAAAGATTGCCATTAGGACAGGAAATGTTTTATTCTCCACTCCTGTTCAGTCAACAGTCCTTCTGCTGGTTCTGCCAACAAGGATGCCAATTAGTGACAAGTAACGTTTTGGTACTGCTGATGAGAGACAAAACAAAGGAAGCACAGTATGGTGAAATTAATTTATCATACTAAGACACAGAAAAATAGCTTTCTTTTGTTTTTTAATTGGATCTAGAACTCCGTAAGATGGGTGGGAGGGTGTTGGGGAGAGATTCCTCTCCTGCTGTCCTACAATTTATATCCCTAATTCTGTACACTGGAAGTTCTCATTTCGAGCTCCCTTCTTAGAGGAAACAAGCATTACAAGAACCTTCAATGTGCACAGACCATACCCAGTTGTTAAGATGAACCCTAAACCAGCTCCATGTTAATTCTGCCAGTACTTCCACCAATATTCCTAACACTACACATTGTTGCAGTGAAATGAATGAAATCTCCTTCCACAAAGGAGAAAGTGTGCACAAAGCATGTTCACTCATAAAAGATAAATCTCAAGGACATCATTCAGTTTTACTTTACTTTCAGCATCCCCATCAAGCCCTTGTGAAATCCCCACTCAGTTATGTTTGTATTTAAAACTGGGTGAGGATGATAGTCAGTCCCTTTCAGTAATGACCTGGTATGGACAAGTGAGAAGACCACTTCCTCAGCAATCAACTAATTCCCAGAACTCTGTCTTCACTTCATGAGTTGCAAATCTCTTTCTAAGAGGGGACTTTGTGTGTGCTCTTGAACACAAGAAAACGATGAGCAGGACATAAACCTGCAGAATGGCCAGGGCTATCCACAGAGGAGCAGGGCCAGCCTGAAACCCGGCTTGACAGGGCCAAAACTGCTTCCCTGCAAACGTGCCCTGCTGAGCATTTGCCTTAGCTAAGGAAACAATGGTTGATCTGCAAGAAAAGCCACATCCTGACTTTCTTAGCTCTGCAAAGATTCCAGTTAACTCAGAAAACCCAGCTTTGCACCAAATGTTAAGTCCTGCCTTTATTTTCTCTGCAAGAGCATCTGTGCCAGCATAAACCTCACTTGTATTTTTTTCTTTTTTGTAAATATCCTGGTTTGGGACCCCAAGACAGTAAGGAAAGTTTATCACATATGTAATACACAGAAAATGTTCAGGTAAAAATAGGAATGAAATCACTGCTGCTGTACAGAGCAGGAGTGGCATACCTTTACTGTCCATCAAGCTCTGAGCAGTTGGCACCCTATAAATCATAGGAAGCACAGAAGTAATTATAGAGCTGGAAGCTGATCACTGTAAACATTCAGAAGCAGCTCCTGGTATTGCAAAGTTACCATGAACATGATTAGAACCATGACAGAACTGTGCAGGTCACTTACATGCCCATTTTTCTTTATTCATCAAAACTAGGTTTTCTCACGAAATAATAAGCAACCTAGTCAATCTAGCACCTTGTGTGCTAACAGCCTGCTGATATCATCAGTTTGTTCTCTGACAGAATTAGGTTTGATGCAACAACATTTGAACCACCAGGATCTGATTATTTTCCTATTGTTCACTAAGTAATGTGGGTAACAACTTCTGCCATCCTGCTGTCATCTCCTGGCACCCCTTCATTGCTCCCAGAGGCACTGCCACTTCCATGGTGGGAAATGCCTGGTTACAGAAGGGCAATGTGCACTGAACAGATAACGACACCATGTAAAATGGGGTTTCATGCCAGGTGTTAATTTCTTCACCCTCAGGGCAGTAGAGAGAGAAAACTCTGTCTCCTCCACCCTTAACAGAAGGAGCCTCTTGGTGAAGGTGTATCTGCCAGACACATCACACTGGACCATGAAGAAGTATTTGATTCCTGCCTCAAAGAAGTTATACCACCAGGACAAACACAATAACACTTCAACCAAAAAAGTGACATCCTCTTTCTTGCCCAAACTTACCAGAACAACTCTAGCACACGGCAAAGAGGGAAGGTTGCATTTCTGGCATCAGACTATGCTATGTTCTGCCCACAAGTAAGGGGATACACAGACCCTGAAATTTTTATCCTGCTTCCAGAATTTAGCTTATTTGTGGCTCTAATCCCTATTTGATCCTTACAAATCTATTTACCTCAATTACACACATTGCAAATAGCAAGTTCTACAAGTTAATTACTGCAAGTGTAGGAGTACTGATTTTCAGCCACATCCTTAAGTCATTATCAGTTTCAAATTTTTAGTTGTTATAAGTTTCAAATTCCAGCCATATTCTGCCTTTGAGGAAGCATTTTTAGAACTAATACAAGGAGTTTTTGAAAAAGCCACCCTTTTACTAAATAAAGTTACTTAGACTGCTATCCAAAATAATTCAGAACCTAAAAATGCAGCAATCAGGAACTCAAGGGCCCCTCCAGGCGATGTGAGTTGAAGGAAGTGCTGCAGCAGGTGCAGCTGTTTGGATTTCTCACCGTGCTGTATAATGCCGTGCTCCAGCAGCCTGCGGCCGAGCTGCTCCGCTTCGCTCCGCGTCGCAGCCTCGCCCTCCTGCATCAGCCACTCGATGAACTCCGACGCCACAAAGGTCCGCTCGTACTTGACCCCTTCCTCTTCCCTGGCTTGCAGAAGGGTGTTCTCAGAACTCATCAGCCTGGTGTGGTGGGGGGGAAAATTGGTAGGGAAAATGGTTCTTCAGAAAAGCAAATTTCATTTACATCAAGCAAATGTATATGAAGCTTTCACTGCCTCACTAAATCTTTCCTCAAGCAATCAATCTATTTAGGAAATGAATTAAAACTGCTTAGTCAAGAAATTTAGGCTTTTATATCCCTGTGTGAATTTAATGCTTTCTTGTTTTTTCCCTCTAAAAGAAAATTAGAATTTTAGGTTTTGCATTTCCTCTATCTAGTGTTTAACATTCTCTAAAAGTTACTGTATAATCAGCTTTGAAAAAAATTAGCCTAAAAGCACCAGAATGTGACTAATATGTTCAAAGCTTCCTAATTAATATTTACAGTTAGCAGGACTGTGCCCCGAAGTCATTCAGATGACTCTGAAAATTCTCTCCATAAGCTCTAAAACAGCTGCACAAAAATTCAAGAGGAGGAGAAAAGGTAGTTTTGTGATTTGGGGGTGGATAAAGATTGTGCATCCAACATTTGGCAATGCAGCTGCAGTCAGTGAGTCACACATGAACCTGAACACGTTTTAACATCTGAGGCTCACAGTTCTCTGTGCCTGAGCCGGCTCTGTGTAGAACCAGTCAGAGGAAGGATACTAATAAAATTCTTCTCTATTCAAGATACCTATGCAAATGACACAGTCTTTAAAAAAAAAGCCTCAATATTTTGTTAATGCAAAAGCCAGTTTGAAAGACTGAAAGAGAAGACAGTTTTAAAGAAAAAATGAGAATTGTTTCTTTGTAATATAGAATTCCAATTTTTGGGGGGGGAGACTGAAGACCGCAGCATCCTTATTAACCTGATTTTTTTCATAACTGTTTTATTTATTATAGGCTAATAATAGGACTAGTTGTAAGACTTTCAGAGTAAGATTTCAAGAATAGAAAAGTTATTTTTTCCATGTAAGATTAACAGGTTCTCCTCCCTTCACCAACTATTTTGAAATAAGGGCACATCTGAACTACAACAGGCATATTCTAGAAGTGCTTAATCTTTGCCCTTCTGATAAAGGAATTGAAATTCAAGTAAATCCATACACAAGCCATCTGCTTCTTAAACTGACAGCATGTCCAGAGATTATGGCATATAACTTTAACTCCTTTGGGAAGCATCAGAAAAATCTGTGCCATGAGAACACAGAGAGAAGTTTCATTTGAAGTTACAGTGAAGAGGTTTGACAGATTCCAACCTCTGTTATTTCACCTAAAAGACTCTTCTCTTGACTTTAATGAGCACTAACCTGAAGCCTGAACCTACTGGATCTGACCACCAGGTAGCAGATCATCAAACCAGCCACAGCTGTGTGTCACTGGTAGCACAGAGAACTGCTCATTCGGATGGTGTGTCACTGCCAGCATCTCTGAGCTGAGTAAGAACTGAGAAAGTCAAAATTAGCTGAAAACAACATATTGACTCCAGAACTCTTGCAGGCTTTACTCTTTTTTAATATTTTAATTTACAAGCATCTTGTCCCACACTCACATCTAATACAGACCTACTATGCTCCAAGAGACTATCTTTAAATGTGTATCGTCCACCAGACTTTTTCCCCTCCAAGAAAAAAAAAAACAAAGAAAACCAAAAAAACGAAGCTTGTGTCTTTTCATACCATCTGCTGCATGGTTACCCAGAATTGGCTACCCAGGCTCTGCAGGCACCAAATAAAAAATCCTTAGGATTACGTTAATTGTTCTTTGATGAGTCTATAATTAGTTGACTACCTCATTGAAGTCACAGATAGAAAGGTCCTTGAAAAGGCAGTGCTATTGGTTAGATTTTTACAGACACACAAAAGAAATCTGGAAAAATATCAAGTGGAAAAACACTCAGTTTGACATTTCACACCCTTCTGCATAAGCCCAGAATAGCACTGCAAAGGATTTGGACTTGTGAACAAACAGACACGACAAATTGCCAGTTTAAGAAGTCCAGACACAGCAATCCATGGACGTACAACACTCACTGAATTAAATCACTACCTCCATGGCTGTCAACAAAACTGCACCAATTTACATCAATCAAAAACCTGGCCTTTCATTAGGCAGAACTGGAAACTTCCTCTTACTCTTCTATTTTCTCCTTGTTCCAAAAAAACATGTGGCTATTAATGTCAAAATGTGTTATTTGCTAAAACTGACATTGTCCTGCATTAAAGGAATGTATTTAGCTAAACACTTAAATTCAAGCTACTTTCCAAAAGAAATCTTTAACCTTGTTTTTAGCAAAATAACTGCACCAAAGGATAAAAGCAACTCAACCACTGATGAGTTAAACTGAAAGTGATTCCAAGAATGCAGTCTCAAAATTATCTGAAAGATTTCCTGAAATTAAAACCATAAATCTGCACTTCTTTCACTGTGAAATCTGGTTCCAAAATCTCAGTTGATGTCAGCATCATGAAATGACTTATAGCTCCTATACATGACTGCACCAGAAACAACCATCTTGTGTGCCTGATCAAACCCTACTGAGAATTGCAAACATCATAAAAATAGGATGCCTGCACAACTTGATTTTTTTTTTTTTTTTAAGCTATGAAAAGTCTGTGCTGGATTTATATAAGATTTGGAGGGAGAATTTTGTTGAACAGGAAATATGTTTCTCTCATTCAATCTATTTAGTCAATCCTGTAGAGCTCAAAATCTGATACCAACCTTACATCTTATAAACTATTCAACAATTTCAGACAAGACTGAAGGAAATACAGTACTTTGCATCTCTAGTTATACACCTGAACCTCAAAGCATGTTCACAGAAAGGATTACCAAAGTTTGCAATGATGTGCAGGGCATCTGAACTGATTCATGATTTTTAGTGCAAACGAACAGAGAATACAATCAGAGACTGATTTTAGATCTTCTAATCCCACAGGTACAGCCATGGAAGATGCCCACAGCAGGTGAAGGGGGCAATGCACAAGGAAGGAGAGTTCAGGTTACAAGGATCCTTGTGGTCATGCAGAAGAGAGACAGGAAAGGGAGCTCCTCTGCCAAGGGGCAGCCCTAATGTTCCCATGTCCCAGAGCAGAGAACAAGGCATTTACCCAAACATTGTCTGAATGTAAGGAACCTGCCTAAGACAGCTGTGCCTCCTCCCATGAAACAACCTGCTGATCCTCATAAAGCATTTTGTTCATTTTACCCATTGAGGGTACAAATCTGCATGGACTGGTGTTGGGTAATGTCTGCAATTTCGGCAAGCACAAACCACATTGATTTCTGAACCTAGTTGTACTCCAGCCCTAATGCAGGGAGTGGAAAAGACAGGAAATAATCATAATGTCTATCTTAAATCAGCAAAGCCTTGTGAAGATCAGAAAACTCTACAAAATTAGACACACATTTTCAAAATGTGCTGGATTTGGATAGATTTCCTTTGGCATAGCTGCACTTCTCTTGCAATCAGGCCCATAGGCACTTTGATAAACAAGTTGAATATGCTGGTAAGTGACTTCATGTTTGTGCACAAATACTTTGCTCTGGTTGCTGCCATTTAGTAAATATTTTAATAGCACTGAATTAATATTTTCTTTCTCAGGACTATCAGCAAACTTCTAAAAGAGACACATTATACAATCAAACACTTCACTGCAGAAGTCTTCCTGACTCTCAGCATTAGATTTTGAGTTTAAAACATATCCAGTGAAAGTGTGAGGGTGCTGCTAATAAAGGTGCATGGGCAAGGGAACTAACAAAATCTGAAATCTCTGCACAGGGGATTTGCTAAAATAAACAAAGTGAAGCCCAGATAGCCCAGGTATGCCGCCTTATCTCCCATGAATATAAAATACTTTCATGATCCATGGAGAATTTTGACTAGCTTTGACTGTCATACTGGTTTTGAAATGACAGGTATTTTTAATTTATACTATATTTAGCACTCAGGGCTAGTTTTAAAAGTTTCTGAACCCTTCAGACACGTTGCCTAGGAGCAAGCACCTCACAAGGATGCAGTTATATTTAGATACAGGTGCTGCTTTTGGCATTAACTTCTTTGTCAAGAGGGGAACACTCTACAGTCATGAACATTTTTCTGCTAGTACAGTGTTAGACAAACTGGATCACAGACACTGGCCTGGGGAGAGTTCTCCATTCAGAGAAAGGGTGATGGAAGTAAACACTGGTAGAACAGAGTTCTTTATACTATGGCTTCTTTCAAGCAGAACACTGACATCAGGCTTGCCAAAAAAAAAATTATTTTTCTTATGGATAACAAATAGAAATATAGACTAAAAGAGTACTGTAGACACTCTAATCTGCTTTTCAGAGTATGGGTCAGGCTTGTAGACACTGCATGTTTACTGAGTCTAAAGAGCAAGTGTTGTGCTTATTAAGGCACAGAACAGGGTGAAGATGGCTTATCCATTTCACCTGTCCCAGTGCAGAGAATGAGGATTTTCTCCAGTGATGCATTTTCTTATGTCTTATACAAATTTATTGTATTTTTATTTTAAATAGCCACAGTCACTGTGTCTTGGGGAATTCTGTATGATGGGGGTAACAAAAGGAGTGGGATTTACAAATATTTGTTGATATTTTGGGTTCACTGCTCTTTCACCAAACTGATCTTCAGAGCTGGTTAACTTTGAAAATACTATTTATCATCAGTTTTTAAACCTTGGAGTTTCCTGAGTGCTTTCTTCTCAGAAGGAAACAAATTTCCTTAATTGAGAAGACACAGCATCTCTCCTGGTTGCTGCAGGCTTCTGCTCCAAGCAAGCAGGAGGGTGAGTGGAATTCAGTCTAGAGCAGAACTTCAAGTTTTTTGGTAAATAACACATCACAAATTTTGCATTAATTTATAGCATACACCAACATGCATTTTCTTCTCTCTGCTTAAAAGCACCATGTCAAAATAAAAATTAATAAAAATGTCTTTAATTTTATTTTAGGAAGTATGGTTAAGATATCTAGTTACTTGATGGACGCAATCCAGTGGGATATTCAGTATCTCAGCATAATAATCTGTTTAAATCATAATTAGATGCTCTTGGTTAGGTTGGTGGTTTTTTGAAATTGCTTTTAACATAACTTTTCTTATGTTGAAACTTTGCAGACTGGAACACTGAAGATTCATCTCTCTTATGATTTAAAATCATACCTCCCTGTGAAGATGTAGATACAGAGTCTCCACAGACATGTAGCTGCTTGTTGAGTGCATTTTGGTGTACTAATGTTTCAGGAATTATAATTATGCTTTTACATATCAAATAATAATATAACTATTTTAATTATTTTGACAAATAATCCTGTATTTTTACAGAATAGATTTCAAGGGCTTCAATTCATGTGGAATTCTCACATAAGATATATCTACAATCTGGGGCATCAGATTTTAAACAAAATGCCTCAAATGAATATGGTAGAAAAACAAAAGAAAAATAGGAGAGGGAAGGACTCCCAGCTGAAGTAATGGAATTGTCCAGACCCATTCCTGAATGAATTGAAAGCCTCTGATGATTTAAAAATAGATTAACAAGTATCATTTGCCTCAAATGGCACTATTATCATCATATAATGAATACTGAATGCAACATACTTTTCATAGAGTCTTTGTCCTCTCATGAACACCTTCACCTCATTGTCCAGGGGAAACGTCCCATCATCTTTTCTGAAGCGGTAGAACAGCTTGACATCCTTGAATTCTTTATGCTCATCACAGACTGAAACAAAACAAATTTTAAAAAGTCTTCACATACATGTTAAGTAGCTGAGGACCCATTTAGCAGGTACCACTGCTGTGCTTCAAAGCAAGCACATGTAGAGTCTAACCCCTGCATTTCTCAGCACACAGCTTTACTCCCCTCTAATGAAAGGCTGGAGAAAACTTTCAGAGAAGTAACCAAATGTCTTGGAGAGGGGGAAAAGTGTCCACCAGTTTTGTGAGTACTACTGCAAACAAACAGCAAAAAAGCATCCATCCACTACATACCCAGAAAACCTTTTGATGAAAACAGCCTGTTGGCTTGTTTGTTTAAAAGGTCACCAGAGTAGAATGCCCAATAATTTAAGGTTTGCCAAACTTCTTGAAATTATTTGTATCAGTTAGCAGTGCTGTAGGAAGCCTGAGACTTCCTAAGAAACAGTTAAAACCAAAGCCTTCTGCCTTCTTAAAACTGCCTCAATTGCTCTGCCACGCCAGCTAGCAAATGTAGGCACAACATGAGCACACTGAGAAATGGCAAATTAGGTTTGTGAAACAGCAGTTGACCACGGGCTCTTGTCAATGCAGAAGAGAGCCCCATCAAGGGCACAAACTGATGGGAAGGCTATCCCAAACAAGCTGCTCCTAACAGAGCTGTGAACCCATATACATGGGGGACCTTCTGCACCACAGAAGCAGAACTGGTGTCATTTTCACTTGACACAGGACTTGAAAGAATGTTCTAGGCATCCTGCAGAACCTGATAGAACCTCTCTGAATCTACCTGCCCAAGCTCACTTCATAACGTATTTTATTAGAGTGCAACACATGAACATTTTCAAGAAGCACCTGTTCCATTTCTAATATATACACACATATATATATAATTTCTTCTACAGTTTGCAGTTGGATGCTAGAGTAGAAAATGCTTGAAGGTCATTAGAGCCTTCAACATGCATTCAGCAATAAAACACCTATTGCTCAATTAAATTAAGTCACTCAGGCATCCACGCAACTCTTCGCTGACATTTTCTCAATAGAGGATTAAGTAGACAGATTTGAATACCCTGTAATTACTTTATTCTTTAACTATCTACCGTGAGTCCCAGTTTCCATAACAACCCAGAATTTTCATTTAATAGCCAAGCAGAAGCTGTAGAAGTGGCACTCATTCAATATGTGCATTTCTGACTTTAATTAAGGTGTTGTTAATGTACTGCAGAGAGCAGCAGCATTGCTGCACATACAATGACCTCTGCATAAAGTCAACATTCCCTGTTTGTAGCCACTCAGTTTTCTCTCTAAAAAGAAACAAATGGTACATTTGCTGTTTTAAAATGGGTAATACTATAGGCTTGAAATTGAGGCCTTGGATCTTCTTTGCTCATGTGCTTCTCAGTCTCTTTGTGCCTCAAAAGGCAACTAAATGCTACCAGTGAATTGGAAGTCCTTTCATCAGTATGAATTGTTATTCAAGAAGCTGAAAAGAACAGATCTCAAATAGACAACAAGTTTAGGAGAAAATTAATCAGGGCACAGCCAGACCACTAACTTTCTTGCAGCTGTACCAGCACTAATGTTTGTGCAGCTGCTGTGAGGGCCAGGGCCAGGGAACTAATCCACATGAGAAAAATGATATTTTTTTTTTTTGCTGGCTGATTTTTCAGATGGGTTTTTCAGCTGGAGAACTGCACTCTTAGGAGCAGGGAAATGAGGGCAGCAGGGAGAGGAGAGACAAGATCCAGCTGGGGCTGCTGTGGAGACAGGGAAGCAGCATCAGTCTCCAGTAAGCTCCCCCCTGCCATGGGGAACATCACTCCACACCTCTTCAGGCTCTCATCTCCTTCAGGACACAGGTGAGCTTGCACAGCAGCACAGCTCAAGAGAGACTCTCCATTTCTGGCAGGGAAAGGATCCTACCTGTCCCATACTTGGCTGAAGAGCAGGAGTGGGATTTCCCTTTGTCTCACAGCAGTCAATAAATTTAACTTAGAACTTTTTAGCAGGTGATGCTGCACTTACCATGGTGGATAATGCTGTGATCCAGTAATTTCTGCACCAGTTTAATGGCTGTCTCCCTGTCAGAGGCCTCTTTGTGGTCGATCAGCCAGTCAATCAGCTCTTTGGCAACGAAGCAGTTGGGGTATGTTTTGAGGTGGTGGCGCCGATCCTTGATGACCTTTTCTTCATGCAGGCGGAGCCTGGGGGACAAATCACCTTGTGAGTGTCATTGGCAAAGAGCCTCTGTAACAGCAGGGCTGGATGAGAGCAGAGCAGTGGCACCCACGTCCTGCTCAAGGATGGGCTTTGCCGGTGCTGGGCAGAAAAGCCACACATCCAACGCTGGCATCTCACAAGCAGGGAACCCACAGCAACCATTTGTTACAACTTTAAACCCCATAATTGGAAAAACTTGCTTTCTGCTCATTGGAAAAGTTTAAAAAACTGAAAAACAGCACAGCATATTAAGTCCATTAAAATACTTCCTGTAAGTCAATTAAACAGTCAATAATTTGGAATTAATTCTCCTACATTACCACTAATGCATTCCATATTATTTTATAGTATCGCTGCTGTAGATTTTATTTTTTTAAATCTCATTAGTTTATGCAGCTGTAGCTTCTCCCTTGGTTGGGTAACTGCTTTTTGCCTCCAATTGCACAAGGATAGCATTTATGATTTAAAATTCAGGTGTGAAGCTGCTCCAGCACAATGTAATCTACCATTAAAAAGTTGCCTCCTACTCCAAATAAAGGAAACTGATTTCTCGCTTAGGCTTCTGTTGACAAATGCTCTCTGTCTGCAAAATCTCCCTCATCATCCTGAAAGCAAGTTGAGTTGCTTGAATCAGAATGCAAGATCCTGATTAGAGTAACACCTTGAGGTTCTGAGGTTCTGCATCTTTATGTTGCATCATTTTTTTCCAAATAAACAAAATAAGCAACAATAGCAATAAATTAGCAGATAGAAGGTTTTCAAGGTGTTTGAAGTTTTATGGTTTTTTGTTCCATTTTAATGAATCATACCAGAAAATCTGTCTTTGTAATGTCTATACCACAGTTCTGAGGAAAGCACAGAAATGACAATGCTTGGGCTCCTATCACAAACAAACATTGCTGTTCTTCTCCAAGCGACCAGGGTCCTACCTTGTAAACACTCTCACTGACTGCAAAGAGTCCTGAGCAATGCTATAATAACTGTGGGTGGTACAAGTGTAATAGCACAGAGGGTGTTAACATGAGCCTCAAGAAGCACAGAGCAGGAATATGAGACATTTTCCTCTCAATGAAATTCCAGTATGAAACAATTTCTCTTAAAAATCATAAAAAGTGAAATATTTGGCTGAAATCAATGAAGGAAGTATTATTAGGGCATCAGACAAGACTTACGTAGGCTTCTACCTAAAAAGAGCAGCAAAGCAATGCTTTGTTCTGCAGCATTTAGGCTTGAAGTACACTGGAATTGCCAATCTGGGATATGAATTCAAAACCAGATCTGCAAACTTAAAAAAAAAAAAAAGGAGCAAGACTTTTATATTAAAATACTGATAAATCAGATCAGTATTCTGGAAAGAAATGCTGGTAAATATTCCACAGATTGTGAAATTCTCTGAGCTAAAACACTTTTGCTTAAAGCGTATTTTCCAGATGTGCTCTAACAGCTGTCGCTATGCTTAGAAAGAAAAGCGCTCACAATTTTAATTATAGAACATGTAATTATCAGTACATCTGACAGAGCTTTACAATTAAAATACATTCCAGGTTCTGTTAATGTTCATCTGGTCTTATGTCACACAATAACCCGCAAGAATAAAACTAGAAAAAGAGTGCATAATACAAAGGTAGACAGCTCAATCCAGCTTCCAGTCAGCAGTGTCAGTCTAAATGGATGGAGTTCATCTGACACAAGAGGAAAAAACCCTTCTACAAGATTCTTTGTCCACATGCTCTATACAAGTATGCCAGGACTGGTCTGACATTTCACAAACAAGTCAAGAGCCCCAGAAATGAGCATTTATGTCTTAAATTCCGACTGCAGGCTTTCCTGCAGTTGGTGGGCTTTTATTTCAATTCCTCTGTTGTGTCAAAAGACACAGGTTCCAAGCACAATCTTTTTCCTCACTCAGAGAAAGGATCTCTCTGTATACCTTTTTTGTCTATATTTATAAAACTCATAGATATTTCATGATCTGAATTATTCCCACTCACTTGCTAAAATGGATCCAAATTTTCTAAGGGGATACAAAAGCTAAAGAAAATATGACCACATAACTGTTAACAAACCTTAATTTCCACATGAACACGGGAATTTCTTCTGCAGTCTATACCAATTATGTCAAGGCTTATTTATTTGGAATAACAAACAAAAAGAATTTGGATTTTATCTTTGGTCATGTACACTGTTCTCTTTCTCAAGGCTCCCTCACCTCTAAAAATCTTCTAAAAATAAAACTCCATGGAGAAGAAGTAGTTCAATAAATTGACACTGTACCTAATGTAAACTACAAATCTAGAAGCTTCAGGTAAAGTTATTCAGTATATATTGCAGTGGGCCAATCAAAAGTTCAGGCAAGAATTCAAAAAATGTGTCTATACTCAGAAGCATTTATCAGAAGCCAAATCAAATGGAATACAAAAGAATAAAATGTACCAGTGGGTACATTTATACACAATGCTCAAGTGAACTGGTAAATTCTTTATCCCTCGGCATTGAGAAGCAGGCTTCTCACCCAAAGTCCTTGATGTTTTCCCTTTTAGTAATGTTAATCACTTTATGTCAGCTAGTCTGCATGATGACTGGAAAAGCCCTAACTTGACATCAAACACATTTTTCTCACTAGAAGAAATTTTTCTCAAGAGCTGCTCAGGAGAATTAGCTAACTGACAAACCCTGAGCAGTCTGAGAGGAGAAGAGGGAGAAGATAGGGAAACACCTTGATTCAACAGGCCTTTGAAATATTGACCCACTTTCTATGACTTAACAGCTTAACACGATTTTATGGGTACCTCTACCTCACCCATATATAATTCCATATATTGTTCAAGGTTACCTGTCAGATTTTGCATGTGAGGCCACAGTCTGCCATCTGAGGAAAACATTGTGAGCAAGATCCAGAGCATTTCAGCAATTGCCTGTGCAAGCCTTTAATATTTACAGATTTATAGCCACGACCCTTACAACCCACACTTACAACAAATAAAAGCTGTATTTACAAGCATACACGCCAGAACAGTTTTCTTGGGGGTTTGTCTAAACAGGAGTTGCTCCTAATTGACAATATGTAAGGACTCTTGCTCCAAACAGAAGCATGGAACAAGGTAACTTGGAACATACTGCTCCTGCTTTGCAGTAAATGTGTTCAACAATGTTACTCGTTGAGATGCCATTAGGAACTTCCATAATAACAGAAAAATCTAAATTTTTGCTTAGAAATTAAGAATCAGGCACTAACTTGGGATGAAACTGCTCTTGCAGCTACATGAACCTTGCATTTTGGTTTTCACTGATGGGCATTTTTATTCCCACCAAGGACATTAAGCATTCTGAAGTTTCTTGCCTCTTCTCTGAGCCAGTGGGTAAGGATTTATGAGAGTGTCTGCACCATTAGCTTTCCTTTCCAACCCCAGAAAAAGCCAACATCCTGGATGAATACAGTAAGGATATCATTACCTGAAGCACAGTCCAAACAGCTCCCCCAGCTACTTCCCCATGTCTAATAGCTTGTGCTTGACTAACACAGATCTTCCAAAGGTTTATCCAACCTTGAGTTCTATGAACGAAAACAATTAAAAACCTCTGCTCTGCTTAGTAATTTTCCGAATAATTAATCTGCCAGTTTCTACATCCTATGTAGTCCCTACGTTTATCCTAGCAAGGCTCAAAAAAAGTGCAAGGAACAGGTTGGTCCCTGACACTCTGAATAGACAACATGGTGTGAAGACTTTCACACAGTGCTCCACTCTTTCACCTCTTTTAGCCTTCCTGAAACAATCACACACACACAAAACATACATACAACAGAATCACAGACACACAAACAGCTTGGGTGGGAAAGGACCTTTGAAGGCCATCTAGTCCAACATAAGCAGGGACATCTTCAACATATCAAGTTGCTCAGAACCCCTCCATGCTGACCTTGGATGTTTCCAGGGGTGGGGAATCTGCCACCTCTCTGGGCAACCTGTTCCAGTATTTCACCACCTTCATTGGGAAAAATTTCTTCCTTATGTGTGAGTTTTTTACCTCTTTTAATTTAAACCATTACCCAACAGGCCCTACTAAAAAGTTGGTCCCCATAATTCTTCTAAGCCTTAAGTATTGAAAAGTCACACTAAGTTCTCTTCCCCAGGCTTCACAGCTCCAAAACTCTCAGTCTGTATTTCTGTTTTCACAAGGGATACTCTATCTCTCTAACTATCTTCAGGGCTCTTCTCCAGACCTGCTGCAAAAGGTCCTCCATGTCCTTCCTGTGCTGGGGACCCCACAGCTGGACACAGCATTCCAGGTGGGGTCCCACCAGAATGGAGCAGGGGGGCAGAATCAATTCCCTGAACCTGCTGTGCACAATGCTTTGGATGAAACGATTTTTTTTTAAATGGAAGAACAAAACACCAGTGAAGAGATCACTGAAAAAAAATCCCCATCAGATTTACTAATTATTGAACAATGCACACTGATGACATAATTAGCCATGGCACAATGCATGTCCTGCCTCAGCATGCTCAGCAGTTCTGGCATGCTCATGGGTTACTGCTTTATCACACCTTCCATACACCCTTGGTTGCAGTGACTATCCCACACTGAGCACTGCCAAGCAGCATTCATTGAACTACTACCATTTTATCAAATTCAGGTAAACTGAACAAAACTGTATTAGAGCCCTCAAAAACCAGCAGCTATATACAGAGAGGCAAAGCCCTGCAGGTGGTTTCTGCCACCTTAAAATTCTTTCACAAGTGTCATGTATATACAGAACTCGTAAGAGGATTTACTTATTTCAAAGGAAAACTAGTCACGATATCCTTTGTGAGAAACATATATGGACAAAAGAAGTATTTTGCCAAAGATAAGGACAATTCATGGTGGCCAAAGAGCCTAGGTTTTTCACACCTCTTCTGAAGGGACATCCTAGGTGCTTCACTGGCAAGTAGAACTGTCCCTCTCTGTTTGAAATAGAACAGTTTTGCACCCTCCCTGAGGTCACAAAGTTTGGTGTTTCCAACATAAGCATATGACCTGTCTACAGGATGGTAGATGGGCATCTTAAAAAAGATCACATTTTCCAAAGCATCTCAGTGACTTAGAAGCAGAAGTCCCACTGAAATTTAAAACTTACAAGTCAGTTGCACACCTGATTCATTACAAAATATATTAGCATAAGGTGGCATTTATGTATATATACACACCTAGGAAAAAACTACTTAAAAATGTTCCTTTATACTAAACTCCTGCCTTTGCACTGTCAGCAAAAAAAGAAAATAGGTCAGTGAGGATATGAACTTTGTACACAGAGGCGATGGCAAAGGTACTCTGTGAATGCAGTGTGTGTTGCTGGGACAAGTGATTCCAGCTGGGCTTGCCAAGTCTCAGCTGAAGTGTCAGCGTTTCACTGCTGCCTGTTCCTCTTTCTATTTATGCTTCAGCTCTGCAATCACTTACTTCTGTCACTTGATATTCAGAGGAGCTAAATTACCCTTTATAACATGGGGTCGTACTGGAATAGGATGAAGACATTTCTGTTTTGGCAGTTGTGGCAGAGCAGGAATTCTGCCATCTCAAATACATTTAGAAAGGGTGTCTTCAAAGCAGCTCCTGATAGCAGTTATCACTGTGGCAATCTCCTTTTTTTGCCCACAGCCATGTATGTAGTGAGGAGATGCCAGAACACAGAGCCAGATAGAATTGAAATAAACTATCTCTTGGTGCACTGCAGAGGAAATCCCAGATCTTCCAAAGAAATGATAGTTCATCCATGTCCTGTGGCTTTAAATAAAATATTGTGGTTGCCTCTTTTATGAAACCTTTTTTTAAGCACTCAGAAAGTACTAAGGCCACTGAGCCTGCAACCAAAGATGCACAAGGACATTCCCAATACTCATAACATCTTACTAACACTGTCAGGTTCAAAGCAAACTCTGGGGAACAGACACAGGAATTGCTCAGGGTCTGGAATTAAATCAACATGATATCTCCCAGAGAATCTTTTCAGCCCACAAATTCAGGCCAGAAACTCAAAGCCACAGCCTCTAGACTACTCCAGACTGCAGAGGAAATTAAATCTGTGTGTTTGTATTGATCTGTCATAAAACTAGAGACCCCTTGTAAAACCTACATAAGCTGTGAAGTGACTAATCTCCCTGCCTGCCAAGCCATTTCACTTGCATTTCACTTTAAATTAAAAAGTGTTCAAACATGCATAATATATCTAGCTGCCTGTGCACTTGAACCTTGAGAGATTCTGTTTTGCTGGAAAGCATAAAACTGGGTTTTATAAAGAGGAAAACATAGAACACAAGTTTTTATTTCACCTGCCTCTAGCCATATAAGGGAAGTGGAAGTCTGCCTGTCTCAGGCTGCTCACTTTGCAGCCTGAAGCTGTCAGAACTCAGCAAATCACAGCCCTTCTTCTCTAAATGGAAGTCAGATATAATTGTGCTTCCCACTCAGTTACGGATGAGCTGGGACAGGACAAATGTATTCAGGTCAAAAGGCTATGGGATACTACTGTGTGGATCCCCAAAAGAACTAATATACTTTTCACTCAAAACCAAACCATCTTTGCCAATATCTATCAACTAGGTTTTTTATCCACATTATTTTTCTGTGTCTCCATTGCACAGATATTCTTAAGCTTATTAAAATCAATGTGTACTGTGAGGATTAATTTTTGCAAGGACACTTTCCCAAATCTAAACTGAAGACCACCAAAATTTCAAAGTACAGACATCTTATGACTGGATTAGCACAGTAATAAGCCACCAGCTCTGGTACACTCATGCAAAAATACCTCTCAAAGGAATTATTTTATGGATAGTAAACTCAAGAAGAGGCAGTGAGGTCTCAAGGGAGGCCAGTGAAAAATCAATGAAATTTGAGTCAGGGAATGAAGGCCTGTTATCTCAATAACATGGCTGGAAGAAGAGAATATTTCTTTGAAATACTAAATGGGCTAAAAAAGGCAAGTATAGGTCAGGGAGCCTAAATCCTACTGCTACAGATATTCCAGCATTCAGGAACCTGGAGAGACAGACCAGCAATAGGATACAGACCAGAATAGACCTGGGGAATAGGATGCTCAACTCCAGGCCTGCATCAGTGGAGTCAAGAAGAGGGGCTGCACCAATGACACAAACAGCTGTGGGTACCAGAAAGCCCTGCTGTGTGAGAACTCCTCTCCTGGATGCACCTGGCATGCTGTGGGGACAGGGGAACCAAAATAGTTACAGGCTGAGGTCCTTTAGGCAGCAAGGCTGGCACCTCTTTCACCCAGAGGACAAAGCCGACTAACCTTGGTAGGCACTTGCACTGTGTGCAGCACGTTTCAGACCGCCTGAGAAACAAGGTCTTTTCACCACTCATCTCTCAGCACATCTGGGGAAGTGCAAATCTGCAATGCCCAGAACACAGCACAGTACCAAACAAGCCTGGAGTGCAAGCAGTAAAAGGGCCAGAGACAACCCAAGAAATCCATGGGAGAACTGAAATCAGTCAAGTGCCTAATCTTGAGCACAGCTTGGTATTTCTCCCATCCTGTCAATAAGTGACAAATAGTTTTGCTGGGACATTATATGGGTAGCTCTGAGCTCAAAGTCCTTCCAGGAATGGCTGTTCCCCAGCCTGAGAACCACAGACCTGCAGGAGACTTTCTCCCTGATATTCTGCACTTCTCAGAGGAGCACCAACTGTTTGGACTTCTTTCAATGGTCCTTGGCAACCCTGCTGAATGCAATAATGAAAAACATGCCTCCATCATTAATAAAGCATCATACTGCAGTAATATATCAATTGCATTTAGCAATTTTTTCCATCTCTATGCAAATCTCCCATCCAAATACTGTGCTGAATCATGACTATCATCGAGAATAAATATCCAGTACCTGACAAGTAAGATAATGAATAATAAAACGCTAAGTGTTATGCACAATTGCTAAAATCTTGATTTTTACAGGGACTATGACTCAAAATTTTTTATTCACTTTCAACAAATATGTAGGTCCATCTTAAAATGATTAGAGATGCAATATTATTTAAATATACAGTAAGTTGTATTACAACCATTAAACTTTGTTTATCTGTTCCCATTCTATATTAATAGCTTCCATTCTTTCATGTTTAGTATAACTGCATTTCTAGGATTTATTTTTATTTTGAAGGACGCTGTGATAGCAGTAAGTGCAAAAGTATTCACTTAGAAAAGGCACTTTGTATTGAATTTCTTTAAATAATAAAAAAATAACCAACCTGTCATGTTTTAACACTGATACATGCTTTTTTTACCTCCTCCAGCTGGCAGCACCACAATATGCAGGGTGTTATGGTGACCAAAGACATGATTCAAGGGAGGTCTTTCCTCTGTGTTCCAGAAGTTTATTGAAATTCAGTGGTTGACCACTAAACTGATGTAGATTTTTAAACACTGAAAGTAATGATCCACTTGACTGGATTGCCTAGAGGCAAGTAAATTGTTAGAGGATGACCTTCACAGTTCATAAATAGACACAGAGGAACAGGTAAGACTAAAACACGAGGCTATGCATTAACAACAAAACGCTCTGTTGAAAACTGAGAACTCAGAAGCTAAAAGCAACAGAGTGAGAAATGGGTGAATACGTGATAGTGAAACTTTCACTGAGCACAGGCTGCGACCATGCAAAAACCAAGGGCAACCTCACATTGTACTAACAGACATTTCCAGAAATGATGGGAAATTCAGTTGTTTATGTCATTGTATCTGACACTACAGAACATCATCTAAATACTGCACTTTGTTCAGGACATCTCCTTCAAGAATGATCAGCTCAAAGAGATGCAATGATGTAGCTCTATTCTGGTATGAGAAATGATGAGCCAGTCTCATGAGCAGAGAGAGAAAGATAGTGAATTAGGAGTCTGGCCTTACCTAGACAAAAAGTGAGAAGAGCAGAATTGCTGTGTATAATCTTTCAGCTGAGTTGAAAGCAGAGAGCAAGAAAAGCTATTTAAGTAATGGTGACAGACCCTAACGTAAGAATGACAAAGTTCTGGAGAAAAGACTTCTAAATCTTACTTAAGGCAATAGTAGTACTAAATATATCAGAGGATTATGTACTGTAATATTCTTCAGATGACCTTTCAGTCGTGTGGTTTATAACTAAATGATTTACACTGCTATCTCCAAACAACCTTGGGAATACTGCAAGGGGAAAAAGTATCAACAGCTGGCCTTCAATGCACTCTATCAGGATTCAGCCTTTTTAAAGTCCTCGATGATGTCAGCAGCAAAAAAGAAAAGTTCAAATGCTACCTATATTAAGACACTTGCTGTTTGTATCTATAATAATTATGCCAAAACAGACTGGACTGACACCATCATCAGTCCCTTATTAAAAACTTTTCATGCTTTTTTTCAATGAGTTTCTCTCAGACAACTCTGACTCCTTTCCTCACAGGCAGCTCCACACAGCTCTGACTCCTTCTCTCCTCTCACCAAGTTCCCTTCTTCCTTCTGCATGACTGGCTAACCCCAAACTGTCCCTTACCCAGCTGCCTAACCCTGCCTGTCCCTCACACAGCATCTTCTCACCTTATCTGTCCCTTGCATGACCACATGTCCCTTCCTCTCCCAGCACAACCAGCAGACTCTGGATCTCCACCTGCAACTATAACTCACTCTTGACCAGCTAGCCCACTCTTTTACAATACCCAGCCTCTCTGGGCAGGCAAGGCTGTTTCCACTCCTCGGTAATCAATACAGCTGTAATTCATTGGGAAAGATTGCCTTCTGCACTAAACTTACAAACTATTCTCCTACACTTACAAACTATTCTACTACATATATCAAAGCTTTTATAACAGGTGTATATGCAGATTTACAGACATTCTTTGTGTGTTTGCCAAAACTCAGGAGCTGTAAGTATGAGAGATGTCCACATTTTGTGAACATGCTTCCTTGTTTTTGCTATAGGGTGTTCCCTGGTTTTCATTTTTACCGTGCAAGCATTCAACAGCCCTTGCCTGGCTGATTGGAATGATGGAGATTTAATGGCCAGTCAACACCAAACTAGTGGCATGTTTTGCTCCAGCATCTGAGGGAAACCATAAACCTTTGTGGCACACAGCTGTGTCAGGACAGAGCTGGGGATCTGCTGTGGGGAAACCCCATCAGCTGGGAGCAGCATGCATAGAGACCAAGGGTCTGCTCTGCTTCCTTGCTAAATCAAAGTGTAGAAGCCAGGAGGAACTGCAATGGCTGAGGATCCTTCTGCCAGCCCCACAACCCAGCTCTGCATTTTACTCTTGGATGAAGTCTCTGCATGTCTGAACTCAGTGGGCTTTCCTGCCTCCATGTGCAACATTGACCCATCCTCTTGAGATCCCGATCATCAGGTCTGTAGGAACCACCAGCTTCTAACCTGAGATCTTGTGAAGTTACTGCAAAGAACCTGTTTATATAATCATAGTGACTTTAGTCTTCTTAGCCTGGAATTTGTCTAATTTTATACAGTGACACATAACTTTGTTTTATTTATTGAAATACTATAAAGTATGTAATTATTAAAGTGAATAAATCAAAATAGGTTAGAAGTCTAAATCAAATGGTGTTACCCTTTTAGAGTTCTCTTAAGTTATCTTGCCTTTGAGAGTGAAATATAAGCCAGTATGACCTTTCCAGTCAGCTGGAGGCAACAAAGCAGCATAATGCAAATTAACATTCTGCTCATTTATACATTTTCTTCTTACAGAAAATCCTCTAACATTCAATAAGGTTTCACTGCCAAAAGAAAAAGAAAAAATAAACCACCATGTGCAGATGAAAAGTTAAAAATGTCTCGGAAATCTACTGACTGCCCCAGACTACACTGAGTTCCAAATGAATGCACGCCAATGGTAACAATGATTTTACTCAACAGTTTTGCAACACAACACTACTGCATTTATTTTTTAAACACAGAAAGGATTGCTCTCTGACACAAATGTTTTAACGGCAAAAACCCATTCTATCTGCTTTAAATATCTCTCTTTATCTAGGTCATGCAAACACATAACAGCAAGAATTATGGTATGTGAATTTAAGGGGATTATTTAATGGGATGAAGTTGCCCGCTGCCTAAATTCTGGTAGGTTAATTAAGAACTTCATCATTAGGGAAAATCTATTACCGAAAATCATAGTTAAATACTGAATCTATTTAAAATATTTTCCTTTTGCAAAAATCTAGCCTGGGGATGGTTTTGTTTGATTAACTCAGCATTCCTCCACATCTCATGTATTATGATATGAACAGATACACAGCTGTGGCACAACCACTCTTTATGAATAGTTCTTTCTGTCAGGATGCTATCAAGGATCTTGTCTTGTTTGATTAGGCCTTGTCAAAAGCTCACAAGTATATAAGCTTTGAAAAGATCAACATTACAGAAGTATTCTTTCTCTCCCCTTAAGATTAAATGGAAGTTTTCCTTTAAAGTAACAAATAAATCCCGAAGGAGTCCAGAGAAGTTCTGCTGCTCCACTGAACAGCTTGCTCCCATTGCTGGACCATGTGTTTGCCATTTCTCCTTGTACACAATATTCTCTCTCCACACATGCAGAAAGCTCAGTGAACAGGTATTTATGTGCTGACAATAAATTCAAAATATGACTTATTACTGCTTTAATAACTCAGACCACGCACCCTGACCCTTATTCACCAAGTAACAGCATCAGCTTTACATATTCATCAGCCCCAGTAGAATGCTGCTAGATTGAGATTATAACAACATGGTTATGTTTACAGCACACTACAAACTTTGTCTCGGGCCTCAACTTGAATCCAAACCACATGTTGCACAGACAGCTAGAGACAGACTTTAGATGGGCAACAGGACAAGAGGAGCTAAGCGGTTCGGGCCTGCACTGTGCCTTTAGACAAACTCAGATGTTCACCCATCATCTGTGTAAATGGCCCAACACTGTGTTAATCCAATTCATCACCTCAGCCCTGACATCACCTGTCCTGGAGAAAGGAAGATCTTTAGGAGCTTGGCTATGGTTGCTCCCCAGATGGCTTGAAGAAGCACAGTTGGGCAGACAGACCACAGGCACTTCTTGTTGCAGCTACCCAGGTACATGAAGGATGGCTAGAGCATGAGCCAAGGTTTAGTCCCTTATTCGTGCTGGCTATCAAAGCACAGTACTGTGTTCATCAGGTCTTAATCTGAATGTAACCAAAACCAGTTGAATGGGAGAATCACAGAATCAGAGAAATGTTTATGTTGGAAAATACTTTTAAAATCATTGAGTCCAGCCCTTAACCCTGGCAAGTCCACCACTAAAACCAGTTCCTAAGCGCCCTATCTTTTAAATACCTCCAGGGATGGTGACTCCACCAGTTCCCTGGGCGGCCTGTTAGAATGTTTGACAAACACTTCAGTGAAGAAATTTTTCATAATGTCCAATCTAAACCTCCTCTGGTTCAACTTTAGGTCATTACTTCTTGTCCTATTGCTTGGTACCTGGGAGAAGACACCAACCCACCCCAGTTACAGCCTCCTTCCAGGGAGCTGTAAAGAGTCACAAGGTCTCCCCTGGGCTTCCTTTTCTCCAGGCTAAACACCCCCAGCTCCCTCAGCTGCTCCTCATCAGACTTGCGCTCCAGACCCTTCCCCAGCTCCATTGCCCTTCTCTGGATGTGCTCCAGCCCCTCAATGTCCTTCTTGTAGTGAGGAAACCAGAAATGGGCACAGGACTTGAGGTGTGGCCTCACCAGTGCTGAGTACAGGGGACAGTCACTGCCCTGGTCCTGCTGGTCGCACAGTTTCTGATCCAGGCCAGGATGCCATTGGCCTTCTTGGCCACCTGGGCACACCCTGGCTCATGTTCAGTCACTGTTGATCAGCACTGCCAGGTCCTTTTCCAACAGGCACCTTTCCAGCCACTCAACTCCAACTGGAGCATTGGATGGGGTTGTGAACAGAATGCAGCACCTGACACTTGGCTTTATTGTATCTCATAAAATTGGCCTCTGCCCACTGATCCATCCTGTCCAAATACCTCTGTAAAGCCCTCCTGCACTCCAGCAGATCAACACTCCCACACAATTGGTCTCATCTCCAAAGCTGCTGAGGGTGCCCTTGATCCCCTCATCCAGATTATAGATGAAGATATACAACATTTCAGTCCATATATAAGTAGACTGTGCAGATATGAACTAATGAAATTGAAAAAGGTTTGTGGCCACTGAAGACATGATACCACTGAACAAGTGGCCAATGCCTTTCTGTGCCTCTTCCTACAGGTTTTTCATTTTCTGAGATGTGCTGTGTAATTTTCAGCCTGCAAGCAAAATTTCACAATTTCCACTCCACTGGAAATTTTCCTTAGCCACTACAAGTTTAAATAAACTCTTCTTTCCATTCTTATTGTGCTTCTCCTGAACAGTTTATGCAATCCTTTCTTTCTTCCTCCTTTGGCCCTATACTGTCTTTCCCAAGAGTGCTGTTGTTACTGGCCCCATCTAAACTCAGATATTCCATACTCATCAGAAAACCAAGCAACACAGGGTACAAACATATTTCATGTGAAATTATGTAGGAAAACACTGTTTCAGCTGGTGTTGATTTACAGATTCAACCAAAAAAAGTAATATGAAGTTATTAATACTTTAGTTTGGAGCAGCTCTAGCCCCTCTGTAGCCCAACAAAGTGAATGCAAGCAATTATCTTTCAACCACTGGTGTTTGATTCATTACAGTAGGCCCAAAGCATAGCACTTGGAAAAACCACCACTTTATAGAAAACTAAAGAGACTGGATTTTTCCCCATGAGGAAATATTTTTTAAAGGATCTAGGCCTTGCAACATTATGATAAAGCCCATATAGAGAAAGCAAAAATGCCATTGTTTTGTGTGTGTTGAAAGAAATATTACTATTTTTTAAATAGGTGGGATAATGGTTGGGCACAAGCTTGATATAATTATGTCTTTGATTGCAGGACAGACTACAGGATGAGATGTGCCTCTCCAGGGAAGAAAATTTTAATTGTTCAAATATCTTCCTCCCTCAATATGTGAATGCAAATCCTCTTTCCACAAGTGAAATTGGAGCAGCAGGACTATGCACAGAAACCTGTGCACACACTGTGCACACAAATGAACTCCCAAACTGGTCCCTCCTTTGTGCACAGTGTGAGGGGGTCTGACAGTCCTGCAGGCAGCGAGAGAGAGGAGCAGGTGGCTGGCCCTGAGATGACTGTTCCTCCTGTAATGCCAACAGGGCACAGCCAGGAGCATTGCTGGCACTGTGACCTACCGGCCTCACAGCACAGATTACTCTCTGCACTGTCTCCAATCTTTTCCCTATTCTCACTCTTCAAGGATTGCTATAAAACCAGCATGTCCCAAATATGTGCACTTTGGTTTCTGTACCCCAAGTTCTTGAGACATAAATCTAAGATCACAAACCTCCTGGAAGGAAATCTTGGTGGTGGTAAGAGTTGTGATGTTGGCAGTTGATGAATATCAAGTGATCTTGAGGTAAAATCCTAGCATAACTTAAGACACTGAGGTCAAGGGAGGGCTGTCACCTTCACATCTTCCTAAAAATCTCAGTTGAAACAGAGAGATTCCAGAAGTTCTTGGGATTTATTTGGAAATGGATATGTGCCTCATCCTTAAATTTGCTTGAAAAGCTGGGCAATGACAGAGCAGTGGTGCAAACTAACCCAGCTGATTTGGCACTGAAGTAGGTTAGGAGGCATTCTCAGAAGCCCTCCCACCAGTGCATGAGTGGATAATCATCTCTGGTAACCAGCCAATAACAAAAAGTTGATAGTATCAGTCACCACAGCTTAAAGAAGACAACACACTGTGCCTTCATAAAATACTCAGTTGGAAGGGATCTCTGGAGGTCATCTCGTCCAGCCTATACTGAAAGTATAACCAGTTAGTACAAGTTGCTCAGGGTCATGTCCAGGCAAGATTTTAAAATTTCAGAGCTTCTCTGGACTCCTATTCCAGTTTTTTACTTACCCTCACAGAGAATAATTCTTTCTAAACATCTGATTAGAAAGTCCCTTGCAAATTTTGACTACTGCCTCTTGACCATCCCTGTGCACCTTGGAAAATTCTCTTCCACTTTCCCTGCATTATCTCATTTTAGTATTTCTTCTGCAATCAGAAGAATCCCCCAGGCCTTTTTATCTCTAGGCTGAGCAGACCCAGTTCTCGCACCTCCCTGTATATGCCCAGGCCCAACCCTAATCTGAGAGCCAGTCCTCCTTGGGGCTTGAGGCTTGTAGGAAGACAACTTGTTGCAGTCTATTTTAGAGTTGCATAATTTTGCATAAAGATAAATAAATAAAGCTTATTAAAATAAAGCTTTTAATAGACTTTGCTTTATTTGTTCTGTTCAGTGTGTTTTTAAGAACCCTTTTTTGTCCCTTGACATGTAGTACCATGATACCAATGACTCCTCTTATGGACCCATTTTTCTTGTCACAGAGATCTACTTATTAACCTCATTTAACCTCACCTATTTCTAGTCATTTCCCAAAAGACTTGAAAGGTCTGAGTTTGTCCAACATGCTATGAGTTTTGAAAATAATTGTCCAAGGCAAGTCTTTAAGCTTCTAGACACTCTTTAAATGGTACAATCTCTTTTGGGATTTAAACATGGTAACACAACTTTGAACTTCTTCCTGTGACAACCTCCCTCTGTTTGCACTGAACAACCAGCAAAATAGCAGTTTAAGCTAAGAGCTACTTTTTCTTAGTAAAAATAAATCAATTTCAACTAGAGGAAAGTGTAAGTTAATTACATCCTGAGCATCAGGAAACAATTAACAGCTTTCTATTATATCACCCTAATTTCTAAGCTATACAATTATATGCTACTTGCAGAAAAGGATGTATGATTATCAAGACAAGGATCTTTTCAGAAAAAAAGAAAGGAAATTGTTCCACTGCTGACAGTCAGTGCTATAAATAATGCCTAGCTAATACCTTTCCAGAAGTCATTTCCATTATTTGCAATCCTAACTTTGAGTGATGTGTTGGCTGTGTGTTGTCAGATTCTCCTTCCAAAGAGGATGAGCATAAATGTTGTACTGATTCCTCAGATAAGCCCTGAAAAATTCAGTTTCCTGTGAATATTTTGCAATACTCATTGCAATTAAATTAAAAATCATTGTTTTTGCTAACCATATTGTAATTATGTCTTGCATTCACTTTGCCTCTTAAATCAGGGCCAAGACTGGCTTGTACAAACACAAACGGACAGGCAGGGCTGCTTCAAGCAGCCACAATGGCTTGAAGACACAAGTCACAACACGAAGAGCAACAGACATGACATACCAACATTTCTTTTTAACTGCCAATAAACCCATTTGGCCCAATACACAGGTGAGTGATGCAGACACAGAGCCAGTGGGGTGTACAGTGGTTCAGCTGAACACTGATAGAAAAACACCCAACATACTTAGTGTGAGAAGCAAGGCAGCAAACCCACACAAGCCTTCATAACACGAAGTCAAAGGCTACTGTGCTGGATGGCCACTGTGTTACTGGGGGTGGGAGGATCTTCCCAAGCCAGCATATAAAATATAAGATTAATATAGCATATAAGATTAATATAGGATATAATTATATGATAATTACTATAAGATTAATATAGATAAATATGATAGTGTTGCATCAGCAGAAGAACTTTGGTCTCTGCAGATTCCTTGTGCAATGCTCCTTCCAGGACAGCTGTACCCTTTGTCCACCTCAAGTCTTCTATGCACTGTCCCCAACAAATATGATCTTTTTCGAATTTTATCTAGCATTACAGCTTGGAAATATAGTTGCCACAGCTCTTAAAAAGAACAACAGTGTCCATCTCCTGGATTCCTTCCACTGCCTTCTCCTCTTCTGTCACAGTATTCATATTGGACTTTCAAGCTCCCACCTTTGCTATCACCAACTCTTAGGTGCATTCGCTTTTGCTCTGATCAACCATTTAGTAACAGTTAGTCATTTGATTTTTTACCTTCAAGTGAGCACCTGTGTGCTTACTGCCTTAATAGAGGAGGCACCCTCACCCAAACAGCCACAGACCCATTTGGATGGAGTCACCCAAATCCTGTCTAGCATTGCTGTGATCTCTACCAAAAACCTGCCATGTGAACAAGGGTTGAGCAGGGCAAGAACAGGGGTTGGAAGGGGCTCCTGGACTGGCAGAGCTGCACTTTCAACGTCAAGAACTGATTCCCTGAGAAGCCAATCTCACTGTAGGGTCCCCATCCTCTGACCTCAGGCCAGCTGATCTCACCCCTTACACCATCATCAGCATTAGTCTGACACCATGATACCCTGGCTGAGCCCCGCAGACTGTTCACCATGGGCTCAGACATGCATCAATGCAGTGCACCAGCCATGAAGCAGAAGCCCCAGTCCAAGGGAATTTTGCTTCTCCTTTCTGCAGACACATTGGACCAATAGTCACAGAAAACCCACAGCATGACCTGCCCCTTGTTCCTCATAAAAACCAGAAAACTCTCATCTGCCTGCAAATCCTTGTGACATGGCTGTGGTAGCCCATGTACCCAACCACACAACTGCAAGGAAATAGAGAACTACAGCTTTGTGATGTGGGAACATGCTTCTGTATTCGCTCTGAATTAGCAAGTTAAGGAACAGTTTTTAATCATTCATAACTGCACCTTTGAGATCTGAATGCATTTACTAGATTGAGGCACTGCTAAGACGCAAACTATAAAAACTGTAAATGGCTGATAATTAAGGTCAGGGTTGCATTCTGAAGTAGTGCTGTCACACTGGTGATAAGCTGGTCATGCAAATTGCACAGTACAAATTTCAAAACACGTGACATGTCAGTATTTGAACGTCCATTCATGCACAATACTGTGACAAGTGCAGAAGTAAAGGTAAAAGCCTTGAAAGAAAAAAAAACATTGTTAAACTTAGTCTCTGTTCCTGCTCAGTAACAGCATGTGCATTGCGCATTTTAAAGCAACACCATTTTTACAACCTGTCTTCTACTGGAATCTGACTTTTTTTAATGGGAATCCACCAAATTAAGCCCTGAGGGGGTGGTCAAGCAAACCTAGCAGTAGCTGCTGCCACCTGTCCCTGTACTTGACCATGTGTTTCTGCTGTCTCCTTCACCCCAGTGTTGGCACCGGTGTGACTTCATGCTGACCTGCTTAGAAAGTTAAATTTTTCTTATTTGGCTTCAGCTGCTTCAGTTCCCTGAACTTCTGATCCCAGACAAACACCAGTGCGAAGTGCAAGGGAAGTGATAAGAGTGGGGCAGTAGCAGCCTGCAGTTAGATCTGCTCTATCAGTAAACCACAGCCTCAAACCGTACGTATTTCAGTGACATGGGGGAAGCCAGCACCCATTTCTCCCCCTGTACTTCTTCAGAGAAAGCTTTTTTGTGGTCCTGTGGTAAATTGGTTTGTAAAACTGACCCAACTGAAATACCAGCCTTCCAAAACCTCTGCTGATCACTTCCCCAGGGTAGGTCACCACATGGTGGTGGTCCAGAGATGCTTAAGTCAGTTCAAAGGAGGGGAAACACAGAGAAGGGAACTGGAAGGCAAGAACACCTATTTAATTCCAGTGGTTTATACATTAAAATTGTTTAAAATATATTGTTTATATGTCCTGGTCTTGCTTAAGAACAAACCCAACAACCCACGATTAACACATGAAATGCATCCTCCCCTCAACAAATGCCAGTGGTTCTGCTAGACCTCAAGCTTTACATTTTCTGTTTTATTAAACTTTAGAGCCTCAACACAGCTCTTCTTCAAAGACCAGATACACGAACCAAGCCTGATCAGCTCTTGCTTCTTCCCCAGTTTGATCCCCTTTGCTAGCTCTTCATCACCTTAACCTCCTTTCACTTAAACTTATTCTGAGGACATGACTGGCCTTGAACACAGGAAAAAAAAAGTAGCTTTGAGCTAGCAAAGGGACTTAAACAAGTCTGCTCTGCCAGGATGGTAGAAGCAAGGCAATTAACAGAATAACAATACCAGGGTTATGAAAATAAAAATAAGTACAGTAATTTCACGACCATAAGGCACACTGGACTATAAGGTGCACCTCCGGGAGTCGGCAAATTTCGCAACTTTGTACATTATATAAGGCGCACCGGACTATAAGGCACACTTTTTTTTTGCAGCGAGGAGCTGCACCGTGTGCAACAAAGTAACGAATTACTGGCAGGTGCTCAATTTGCAAACATTTTTCACAGATTGGCGTAGCCTTTAAACGCAGCCTCAGGTGCCCTCCCTGTGCCCTGGGCCCGGCACTCCCGCCCACCCCCGGCACCGGCTGGCGCGGCTCGTGGCTCCTGGCTCCCACGGCGCGGCCATGGGTCCCGGCTTCCCCTGCCAGGCAGCCATAGCTGCCGCGGGCCCAGGCACTCCCGCCCGGCACTGGCTGGTGCAGCTCAGCTTGCGGCTGGCGCTGGATCCCCACTGCGCCCGGGTTGCAGCCACCGCTGGCTCCTTCCCCCCACACCCGGGCTGTGCCATGATGCTGTAAGCGCAAGCCGCGCCACGATCCTGCCAGCCCGTGCTGCCCCAGCACTCCGAGCTGCGCTGCGATGCCATCAGCCCAAGTCATGTAGCGATGCCGTAAGCACGAGCCATGCCGTGATCCCGCCAGCCCATGCCACCCCCGCGCTCTGGGAGCCCTGTGCCGCAGCAAGCCTGCCACTGCGGGAGCCCCATGCCACAGGAGCTGCGGCCACCCTGAGCCAACCCAGAAGTGGGAGCCACGGCCGCCCCGAGACGCGGCAGCCCTGGCAGTGCGGGAGTTCCTAGTCCAGGGCTCCCGCTGCGCCGGGGCTCCAGCAGCACCAGGGCTGCCATGGCTTGGGGCGGCCACAGCTCTCACATTCAGGTTGGCAAATTTCGCAACTTTGTCCATTATATAACGCGCACCGGACTGTAAGGCGCACTTCCGGGTTCGGACCAAAATTTTAGTCAAAAGGGTGCGCCTTATAGTTGTGAAATTACTGTAGCTAGAGAGTTGGAAGGGCCCTGAGCCTCAAAATGCAAT